>NC_142605.1:34577720-34901179 GCF_041222555.1 Hakea prostrata | reverse complement strand
TTTTAATAGTATGTTTTTACTTGGATAATTCTTCTCCATGCCCATGAAGGGTTTCCCCCAACATTGCAGATAAAAAATATGAGTTTACCAGTAATATTCGAGAGTCTGAAAAAGTTTTCAAGCCAACTTCATCAAAAAGGCCATGTTCTGTAATTTTATCTTATAGAGTGCATACTATATTATGATTTTATTTTAAAATAAATGGATAAGATATAGCTATATAAAAGTCTCCACTAAATGTTTTTTATACATTATATGATGACGTGTATACATGTGCTTAAACATAACTGTGCCTTTAATGTTTCACCAAAAAAACCATTCCCTTTATGATTGAAATGCCCCACATGTTTTTATTTTCACTTACCAAAAAAAAACATGTTTTTATTTTCTAAGCAAACGTTGATCATTTATAAATCCTAGATGACCCAATTTTTTTGACTTTGTTTTCAAAATATAATTAATAACATTAAAAAATGGAGCAACATGTGCCTATGAGAAGTTGAGAATTTGTTTTGGATAGAATTTATACATCATTGTACAAAAAGCATTTTCATGTTTTGTTCCCTCTTTCTCTCTTCTCTAACTCTTGAGTTTATGGTTTGACACAAGCAATTTGGTTTTTTTTTTTTTTTTTTTGGATGAGGTTCATCGGACCACCCGATACTCCTCAGGGAGATTTTATATATATATAATTAATGCCGCTGAACAGGTGCGAACCCAAGACCTCCCCTAGGGAAGTTGAGCCTTTAACCGCTTTGGTTTGGCAGCCCCTTGTCTCTAAAGCTTCAGCAATGGGAGGATCTCAACCTTCAACATTAGGTCCAATCCTGGGATTTATGGAAACAAGTGGGTAAGGCGAGAGCCGAGGAACTACAAAGCATGGCAATGTTCATCAACTGGGCGATCTGGCTTGCTTGAAATGAGTTCATCCATGAAAGTAAGCTTTCTACTCCTATGGAAGTTCTACATAGAGCATTAACATTACATGGGGAATACTGGAGAGCGAATGCAAGAACAGAACCTCAAGTTATAAATGTATTTCTACATCTTGGACCCCCCATCTATCAATTTTTTCAAAATCAATTGCGATGCTTCATGGAGGAAAGGCTCTACAGATGGTGGAGTGGGTATCATTTGTAGGGATGTAAAGGGAGATCCTATTTTTGTGATTTCTGAAATGTTGGATTTCTGCAATGCCAAAGAGGGAGAAGCTCTTGCATTAGATGTTGTTTGGCTGAAGCTATGCAATTGGGACTTGACAATATTCAATTAGAATCTAATTGCTTGGAGGTAGTTGGACCAATGTCTAAAGGTAATTTTGTAGGCCATATTGTAATCCAGCCCATTCTGGATATATCAAATGGTTAATGAGTCAGTTTGGGACCAGCCAAATGAGGTATGTTTCTAGGATGGCTAATACCATAGCCGATAACCTAGCTAGGAGGGCTTTGTCTTTTGGGAGTGTGACTTTGCCTATTTCCACTCCGTGGGTTCGGGATCTTTGTAACTTGGACTTCACGAGTTCTACTCCTCAATAAATTTATTATTTACCAAAAAAAAAAAATGCTTGAGCTTATGGGATTTTTATTCATTCTATGTGGATATTCATCCGAGCACAACACCTATACTAAGAGCATCCAACAGCTATAATATACTTGTTTTTCCAAATATTACTTTTGTTCTTCTTCTTCCTTGAGACTTTTTCAATTTACAAAAGTTAATCCTTATCTCTCCCGATCGAGAAGAATCCCTCCTAGGGTGTTACAAGTTATGGAGTTTTATCCAGAGTTTGAGTTATGATCTTCTTAAAAAATCTCAGGAAAAATATTTCAGATTTGTGAGAGGAAATTTAATTTTTCAAAACTCAAAAACCAGTGGTTGAGAGGGCAACTCCAAATGTGAAGTAAGCATCCGTATCTTATTGATGAAATGAATATTTGAAATTCAACAGATCCTCTGTTTTCTTCTTCTTTTTTCTCTTTATTGTGACAAAATTGAGATAAATTAATTTTTTACCATATAAATAACTCTTCTCATATATTTCATTCTTTTCTATAGATATGGATTTTACCAACTAATAATAGTAATGCCTGACCCTTTAATCTAGTATACAAATATACAAAACCATATGAATTTATTAATGTACTATTTTTTTCTATTTAATTTATCAAATTAAGTTTTATCAATTCATTCATAGATTTAATTGATGTCATTGAATCCTATGTCAAAATGTAATGTAATACAGGAGGCGTCTGTTTACCTTCATATGTCAGATATGCGATATGACACGAATATTATAAATATCAACTAATTTTCAATCCTTGATACATGTGTATCCTTGACATACTGAATTTTATTTTTTTTGTTAAAGACATACTGAAATGACTATCATTATTGGTATCAAATCAATAGCAATTTATTTATTTATTTTTTGGGAAACCAAATCAATAGCAATTTATACAAGCTAAATCTTCTAATCGATAATTTGGTCAAAAAAATAATTTCAGTTTCATGTTAATGAATTTATCTCTATCAACATCTTTGTTCTCATTCCCAAATTTATCACAATCAAACCAATAGCGATTCATACAAGCAAAATATTCTAATTGATAATTAGGCCAAAGAAAGAATTTCAATTTCATGTTAATGAATTTATCTATATCAACATCTTTGTTCTCATTCTCAAATTTATCACAATTCCTTACCTTGTTTTTATTCTAGCGTCTAAACAACAATGTCAACGACGGATAATATGAAATCTATGGCAGGAAAACTATCAAAATTGGGAAACTTGCTTAAGGTTTTGAGTTTTTTTATTCCAATTACAAGGAATCCTTAATTGGGGTTTCAAATAACAAAATTTTCTTTGAGTTAGAGTTAAATGATTTTTCCTCAAGAAATCTCAGGGTAAAAGGTCAGAAGGATCACTGACTTAAAGTTTTTTTTTTTTTTTTTTTTTCCTGGTTGGGAGAAATAGAAAAAAAAGTTCCTAAACCTGCTTCCATGGGAATCTGGATTTTACTTTTCTATTTAAATCCAATTGTCGATGTTAGGTTTAGTGTTTCTTCTGATTGAGAGAAAATAAAGGTTGATTCGTGTAATTTTAGAAAGTACAAAAGTAGATTATTGTAATATTCATAACTTTTTAAATATAAAAGTAAAACAAATATATATATATATATATATATATATATATATATATATATATATATATATATATATATATATATATATTGGTAAACTACATTTCAATTAGCAAAAAGGCTAGAAAAAATCAAGACATCCTGATGACATGTTTCAAGAATCGAACGAGTAGAATTATACCAACAGTCCTACTATTCACTTTAATTTTAAATATGTTTTAACCGTTGAATGTTCTTAATGATATGCGTCAATGCTCTCACGGATGGATAATCGAGCTTATGAGCCTTAGTTATTGAAATTTAGTCTGATGATTATTTATTTATTTTTAATTTTAATGTATAAAATTCAAATCTGGACGTCCAAAATTAATTGTTTGGATTTTCTGCGAAAATTAACAGTGTGAATTTCAAATTTTTTTTTTGTAAACAAATTATTTTATCGACGTCACACATTATTGTAAAATGCAAGATGAGTCGATGACGCATTAAGAACCGTCGATCTTTGTAAAGCATAAGCAACTCTCCATTTAGATACCCCTTGGCGCTACCGCAGATAGCCGGTTCAGGCAAATTTGTCAACCGGTGCAGCCAGTCACTCCCTCGCTGCTATTCCCGCGAAGTATATAACAAGCGCCGTCGAACTCTACTGCGACGAGGTCGCTGCGGAGTCCGGACGTTACGAGATGAATGCGCCTTGTATAGCTCGCTTGTAGTCGAGGTCAGTGTTTGCTTATTTACTTCACCATTTTCTGCTTTCATTCTATCATTAAGATCCCAATTCTTTCTGTACTCGGAATTCAGAAGTTGCTTTGAGCCACTCCTTCCCACAATTAGGAAAGTTGTCTTTCTTTTTTTTTCTTTCTTCGTTTGCTTGTTTTTCTCTTAATGATTTAATGATTTCCTCTGTTTTCTTGTTAGTTTAATCTTATAGTTTCTTGTTTTCTGTATAGGACTGTGATACATTGATGGCTCTCGAGTTTAATTAGACTTCCTAAAGTTCAAAGTGGTTGTTGATAGTTCGATTTCTCGCGGAAATTTGAATGTAGTCAGTGAAATTTAAGCTTTAGATTGAAGAATGGCGTGGCTTCATGTGTTGTCTTGAACAGCCGAATGTGATAATACTCATTTGCTCTCCAAGTGGAGTAATTCTGTGGTCTAACTTTTAACCTATCTTTCTTTGTTTTTGTGAACTCCTTGTTGGAAGTTGTGCGAGTAGAAGAATTAGGGTTTATTGTTGGAATTGTTAAGATTTGATTTGCACTATGAGTTTTTATCGTCATTTCTTCAGTGGTCTGAGACGGTCGAGGTGGTTTCTGAAGTTTCTCATTTCTCGCCATCTCTCTGTACCTCTTCTTATTCATCTGTTACGGTTATGTTAATAGCTGCAATCTTCTCAGTGGAACTTGAAAACTGAGCAGACTTCTGTAACGAGTTTGTTGGACTCGAGCTCATAGATTCACTCCTCTACCTCTTGTGGTCCTGTATTGGTAAAATAACAGTTCGTTTGTATCCACTTGTGGCTGGAGGAGTCCCATTCCTTGTCTCGGTGTTGGATTTAGACTTAACTGAGGTTTCTCTACAGTAGTTCTTTAGCTAATTATTTCCCAAGACTTTAAGGGCTGGCTTTGGAGAGTTACGTGGATTCTAGCCACCATACTGGGGTGTCTCCTGTGGTACCATCCATGGTGGCTGGAGACCTAGTGCAGGCATCCTCGAGCCCTGGCATTATTTTTCAAGTTGATGGGCAATCTGACTTGCACCTGAATTCGTCTTTGGGGAACTTGATAAATTCAATTTCAAGAGGACATCCAAATTTGGGTCCCTTTTGCGGGGAAATGAATCGTACTGTCTTAAACAGTTCAGCAAACTCCGGTCCAAGTGTTGGGGCAAGTTCGTTGGTCACAGACGCCAACTCTGGATTTTCGGGTGGTCCTCATTTGCAGAGAAGTGCAAGCATAAACACAGAGTCTTACTTACGCCCACCTGCATCCCCAATGTCATTCTCCTCTAATAATTTAAGTATTTCAGGCTCTTCTGTAATTGATGGGTCCTCTATGGTTCCGCAGAACTCTTACCAAGAGCAGGGTTCACAACAAGTAAAGCAGAGGCAGCGCCAGCAGGGGGTTTCCTCTGCTACATCCCAACCTCCAGTTCAATTGAGTCCTGTTTCTGTTCCCAGTGATCCACAGATACCCAGCACCACAATCCAGGAGCCTAATAATTTATCCCAGATGTGGAAGAAACCCAGGCTTGATGTTAGGCAGGATAATATAATGCATGAGCAGGTTTATCAACAGTTACTGCAGAGACCAGATTTAATGGGTCACAATCCACAATTACAAGCTATGCTTCAGCACCAGAGACTACGGCAGCAACAGCGGCAACAACAACAAACTTTATTGTCTCTGCCACAGATGCAGCACATTCACTTTCAGCAGCAGCAACAACAGCAACCGCAACTGCAATCGCAACCGCAGCCACAACCACAACTGCAACAGATAAGACACCATCTTCAACAACAGGGCTTGCAGTCAGCATCTTCTATGAAGCGCCCTTACGAGAGTGGTATATGTGCTCGTAAGCTAATGCAATACATGTATCACCATCGTCTTCGGCCAACTGTGAGCTAACAATTTTTTTGCCTTGTATTGTTTTATATACTTAACTGACTGCGATGCTTTGATATCGAGTCACTGTGTCTTGGAATTTTTTTCCATTGTTAGCTATTTAGGGATTTTTTAATATGGGAAGTGCTAACCCTGCTGTCCTTACTTTCTTCCCCCCAGGACAATAGCATAATCTATTGGAGGAAATTTGTGGCAGAATATTTTGCTCCTCATTCTAAGAAAAGGTGGTGTTTATCATTATATGATAATGTTGGACATCATGCTCTTGGTGTTTTTCCCCAGGCAGCTATGGTCAGTTTTTTGTGCCGGCAATATACTGTCTCTATCAGCAGTGGATGTTATTTCTTTTGATAAGTAATGGATGTTTTATATTAATTTCTTTTCTTGCTGTATTTCCTATTTTATATTTGTGGTTATAGGTTTCAACGCATCCATTCATGTCACCATTGATTTGCATCCATTTTTAGACATGAATTTTTCTTCCTTGATTCCTGTTACTTTCCTTGACTTTCCTTTTTGGGTTGGCTCACAAGTGGAAACCGTTGTCATTAATTGTTTCAGGACTCGTGGCATTGTGACATATGTGGCTCTAAATCTGGAAGGGGTTTTGGTAAGTAGACAATTTGTATTTTAATCTGGCAGACTTCTTCTAAATGACTTTGTCCAATTCTTTTGATCAAATGACATTAGGATGTAACTTATGTGGCCCCATATGTTTTAAGTTTTTACCTAAAATTGTAAGGGGTTATTTAGAGATCCTTGCTCTAGGCAATTATTTTATTTTTCACACTCATTCTTTTATCCTCCTTCATGTTAATGCACTTGGAAAATTGACATACTAATTATGTAAACCGAACTTTATATATGTAAAGTAACAAATTCAAACACGAATAAGTACAAACACTTTAACGCAGTTATGATGTTGTGTTTGATTAGTGAACAGCAATATACATATACCATGTCAAAGATACTAAAAACTTAATAGGTAGCCTGGGTATGCTAGTGGCCAGCTCTGTCTCCCTCTTTCCTCCCCCATGGGAATTTTCCCAATGCTCCTATCCCAGCCCTGCAGCACCAAACATCCCCCCCCCTCCCCCGGGGGAAAAAAATCAAAGGGGGAAAAAAGAGAGCAGGGGGAAAGGTCAAGATGTTAGCTCCAGGTAAGTAGCAGTGTGCCCAATCGTGGGCTAAATTTAAAGTAGAGAAGAAATACAGTGATTGAGGGCTCCAAGCTAGGTATTTTACACTTTTGAGGAAGGAAAAAAAAACAGATGTGATAGGAAAAAATTCTTACATGATCTACTAAGACCATGCATATGCAAGGGAAGCTGCCCCTGGTAACTCCAAGATGGAGCTGGGCGGCTCCTGCGAAGCTGCACCATGCTTCCAAAATTTTCCCTAGCTGCTGAGGTGGTGGTCTCATTCACTAGGCTAGCCGTGAAAATAGAATCAGTAATCAAAGAAATATGTAATGACTTTTTATTTGTTATCATTATGAAACTGTGTTTTATCGCAAGAGATGACTAATTTTTTGTGTTTTATACTGATTGTTTGTGGAACTACCCCTGCTAATGCTAAATGTACATAATCATTTATCAAGTTGCTCCCCTGAAGCTCCACCACCACCATCTTACTTTACTGTTACGTCACATACACTGTTTACTTGTTGGCTGAACACAATGTTTCTAAAGAATGTTCTTATCATAGTTTGATTTTGATGGCTGATATATCTCTCCCTTTTTCTCTTATTTCTGTTTGGCTTTTGGACAGAGACTACTTTTGAAGTACTCCCTCGGCTTAATAAAATCAAATTTGACAGTGGTGTTATCGATGAACTTCTGTTTGTGGACCTGCCACGCGAATGTAGGTTTCCTTCAGGATTAATGATGCTGGAATATCAGAAAGCTGTTCAAGAGAGTGTCTACGAGCAACTTCGTGTTGTTCGTGAGGGTCAACTTCGTATTATATTCACTTCTGATCTGAAAGTAAGAATATACAGACACGCCCCATATAAATATATTTATTCTTATTGGGATATTGTTTGACCTCTTACACCGATAACTCATTCTCTCCAGATATTATCCTGGGAATTCTGTGCACGGCATCATGAGGAACTTTTGCCTCGCAGATTAGTAGCACCACCGGTACTTATTTTTGTTGCTTTCAATTTTTTCGATTGATGGAGTGCCTGAATAATCAAAAGGTGGCAATTGTATCACTTGCATAGTAAGTTTAAATTTGATGTTACTGTCTCCACATGTTATTCTAATAGAAAGCGTAGTCGAACTGTAGTGCAATTCCTTTTATGTGGTAGTGATGTAGCCTCTATTGAATGAGGGCCTGTCTTCCAAGACCTTCTAGGAGAACCAACTCCAATGTGACAGAGAAACATCTTATGGATATGGGGTGAACATTTTAGAGATGGGGAATTTGGGTCTGCAGATGTCGAATGAGCTGAAACTTGGCGGTAATATGGGTAATGATATAAGAATATAATCCCCAAAGTTTGGTTGGGTTTGAGTGGTTAAATCAGAAGATATGAAGGTTCTTGTTTTGGGGGTGGGTTTTCAGAAGAAGAAAAAATGAAATAAAAATAGAAGGTGAGGTAGAAGGGGAATTGGGTATGCTGGCTGCCACTTGCAATCGATTAGGAGCGTTGCTTAATGACGTGGAGATGGTGGACTGATCTGAATGCTGGCTGGACCAGAGTCATAGAGGAATCTCAGCTTGGCTTTACTAGAGATCTTTTCACATTAGGACCTGGGGATCCCTTCCCACTGCTGGGGCATGTTATTCTCTGAGAACGCTAAATAGATGAATTTATTAATAATCTGAACTATGTAGCTATTACATACGATGGGTGGCTGTTTATAGCCTTAACAAATACTCGTTTATAGTTAAGTGGGAATCCTTGTTGTATTTTAACAACTGACCTGGATTTTAAAACAAACTCTAATTGGACTTGGGTTTTAAGTTCAACCCTTATGAGGATTCTCCATCAATTATAATAATGACTAATTAAATAATAATTAAACAACATACACTAGCCTTAATGAGGATTAATAAAATGTTATGCATCAGCTGTAATAAGGGCTAATGAAATACTATGTATAAACTCTAATAAGGATTAGACAACAATTGAGAACTGAGTGTTGGGAATTTTCGTACTCAACCAGCTAATCCATGTCTTAGGTTCATCAAGTCAGGCGATTACATAAGAAACCTATCCAATGGAGGCTGTAAATCTATATGACCCAACTCCTAGGTCTATTCCTAGTCAACAGAACCTAATATGGGGTTGGATCTGCATCAGGTTGAAGACACAAGGAAAGACCTTACTGTCATTCATTTCTGATTAATAGCCAACTAAAGTTCTTGCGCAAAGTAAGAAACTGTAGTCAGTTTGCAGCATATACATCTTACCATCTAGAAATGCTACTAAATTACAGAACTATCAGTAATCCGATAGGCCTTAAATCTCCAATATTTGGGATTACAGAATTGGCTCATTAAAACCCAAAATACTGAGACCATAGTCCATAAAAACTACTTGACCCTCAAAGTTAAACATGTTGGTCCAGTCCAATGGTTTGGTTTGCTGGTGGCCTTCTTGTTCTTCTAAGTTTCATTAATCTGGTACTACTTTTTTTTCCTTATAATTTTGAAGCATTTTCCTTCTTAAATGATTGGGTGGCACAATCACGTCAACGGAGGCCTTTAAATGCCCGGAGAAGTGATTTAATCCAGATTGAAGGAATTAGAAGAACTAGGAGCAGCGCTAGGATAACCTTAGGAGAATTGGTGAAAGGATATGCATTGCTTAGGCCTTGTATCTAGTATGACCTTAAATAGAGCTGATTGGAAAGCAAGGATTATGTAGCCAACCCTATTTAGTTGGGACAAGGCTTCTTGTTGTTGTTGTAGTAGCCAATCAAAAAGATATTGATCTGCATAAAATAATCACTTCATACAGAAAAATTCTCGTTGAGTAAATTTTGGTAGGGCTGCATTCAGGGAATTTCAAGAATATTTTTATTAGTGACCGATGTAGGGTAGGTTTGAATATAAGACTGTCACCCAAGGATGACACTGCAACAGTACCAAATATGTTTTTCAAGCGCCAACAAATTAGTAAGGAAACTCTGAGACAGAACAAGATAGAAGCAGATTAGGAATAGAAACTGAGTAAATAGTTAACCATATCACCGAGTATAATTGATTCAAGTGCTTGAACAGTGCTTTTATGATGGAGAACAAGTACTGAAAATCTAAATTATTGCTGAAGGTTGAAAGAAGAGATAAGGCAGCAGTTCCTAAATTGGTAACTGGGATGCTGCAGACCACAGTGGTCTAGAGATGGAGATGCTGTATTTGAAGTTTGTAATATTCTGATGGGCAGGAAGAAAGTTGTGATTAGGTTTTGGGGCCTACATATTATTAAGCATTCTTTTATACCACCACTTTAGAACTCTACTTTGGGCTTTATATCGCAGCCAAACTACCAAAAGCTAAAGCCCATCCTAAAGCTACATTAAATACTTGCTCAAATCCTAATGGGCCATCAGTATTCCCTCCTTAGAAAAGACATTCTCAATTTTAGATTGACTCTACTACCAAGAATTTTCATCCACCCCCATAGAAATCCAATTCTGAGCCTAGACAATTCAGCCCAGTAAATACAAAGCCAGACCATTCTGATGCTGTAACCTAGCCTAAATTTAAGCTGGTCCTTAAACTGTGCTTCAATGAAAAGGCCACATTGAGCTTGTGTATAGATCCTGATGAATTAAGACAGTGTTGGTCAAACTTTCTGATTTCAATGTTTTTTGTTGTTGTTGGGGGGGGGGGGGGTTGGGGGAGTAAAATAGTTTTTGAGTGCTGGGAAGTTTCATCTTAAGGTTTTAACTTCATAATTAGTATCAATTTCTGGTTTACCAGACGTGAAGTGGTCAGAATGCCTCGAGTTTTCATGGTTCATTTCACTTGGCTTGCACATGTTAAATGTTGCCTAATATTGGCCAAAGTTTGATGCACAAACCTTGTGCTTATTTAAGTTTTATCTGTCATCAGATTCAGGTACTTCTATGTCTTCCTTTTCCAGTGTCTTACTGTTTATACTTCTGGATCCTTGTTGTACTACTTGGGTTTCTCCTCATTGGTGTCTTATATCATTGGATTTTTACACAACCTGTATATTGCCATTTGATTGAACTATACTGTTAAAGATTAGGTGTTCGACACTGTAGTATGATCTTGTAAATTGAAAAATGCCCATATACTTGCAGGTGAACCAGTTACTGCATGTCGCACAGAAATATCAAGGTAGTGTTACTGAAAGTGGGCCAGATGGTCCGTCAACTCAGGATCTACTGAGAAACTGCAACATGTAAGGAGGACTCTCTGGAGCTTTAATAGAATATTTTTTTCATTTAGTTTTTGTTGCAAAACTCAAAAGTAGGGACTTGATTCAAGTGTAAGAAAATGCACATAGGAATCCATTTTGCATGGCAGACGAATGTGAAAATCCACAGTATTGCTGAACAATCGATTCTCCACCCAACCCAACAACCCCACGGGGAAGAAAAAAAAAGATAAAAAAAAAACCTAGTGAAGAACATTAACTTGAAGCTTGTTCTAAAGTTGACAGTGGTTTTATCATCATGTTCTCAGCTTCAACCTCTCTGATCTTAGGAATATTTTATCAACTGCTACTGTTTAGAGATTGGTTCTGTATTTCACTTAGTTTATCAGCACATATGCATGGTGACTTTGATTGTTTACATTTATAGTATGCTGGTCAGTCCTTATAATTGAGGGTGTGTGCCATATTTACTTGGATCCGGCTCCTCTCCAATTTCCCTGCCTGTATCAACTCCCCCAATTTAACACATGCAGAGGTGGCCTCTACCCTGAGCAGGTTTTTGAGCAGGAGTAGGGCAGACATTTCACTCATCATATGTGAGGTTGGGGGGAGTTGGGACTGGCAGGGTATTGATGAGTCTGATCCTATTTGCTTTGGGGATTCCATTTATCTCTTGGATGTGCATTTTATCTTCTACATGCGAGTAGAATTTTGACTTCGATGTGTACCTGATTATGAGTCTGGTTTCATTTCTGTGCTCCCATCTTCTCTTTTAAATGTTAGGTTTCTGACAGCTGCACAGCAGCTAACAAAGAATTTGGAGTTACAGTCACTGAATGACTTGGGATTTTCTAAAAGATATGTCCGGTGCTTGCAGGTATCTTGTGATGTTATGATGCACTTCCTTGTGAACCTAATCTTTGTTCCATCTTTTTTTTTAACTGCCTATGTGCTTGTTTGTTTTGCTTACAGATATCCGAAGTTGTAAATAGTATGAAAGACATAATGGATTTCAGCCGGGAGCACAATATTGGACCTCTTGGTAATTTTTTTGCTTACTAGATATTTTATGTACTGAATAATATTTGGTGGTGGATTGGCAATTACCCATTTGTGGTCATCCTTTCATTGCTTTAATGGCAAATGTATAGTAGCAGTATCTTGAGTTTCAAATTAAATGGTGCCTTAGTATGAGAAAGAAGGTTGTTTAGACTTGGAAGAGCATATGATTAATATTTGTCTCCTATACCTAAGATTAATATTTGTCTCCTATACCTAAACCTGCTTTTGATGGCATCGTTTCAAACACCATTTCCTTATGACTGAAACTTATCATGTTTATCTCAAGGTGGAAATAAGAGAGTCCATGGTTCTAATGAGAGGAGTTTCTTATGTTCCTGAACAAATGTAGGCATCCCTCTCTCCAATGTTCAGGCATTAGGTGTTCTGACTGGTTCTTAGTTTATGGTTGGTACAGAAGTCTGTTTTGAACCTCATAGATTTGAGTATAAATTTATGAATATTATCATTCCAGTAGCCTTCTCAAAGATGACTCCTTTTGCAGAGAGTGTGAAGAATTATCCTCGGCAGGCTGCTGCAGCCAAGTTGCAGAGGCAAAAGATGAAGGAAATGGAGCAGCTAGCAAGTGCTCGAGGTCTGCCTAGGGACCGTGACACGCTTAGCAAGCTATTGGCAATGCATTCAAGTTCACTGAACAATCATATGAACAGAAATCACACAGTTAGCAGCGGAGACTTGAATGGATCCGTTCAGGCTGTTGCCCAGTGCAGTTATCAAAACTTGCTTAGACAGAATTCTACAAGTTCAAACCCTAATGTGTCACAAGAAGAGGTAGATGCTTCTTCCTCGGGTTCTAACCTGGTACAGTCTTCTGTGTTCCAACACACTGGGTCTTTACCTTTATTATTGATGCAGAATGTACCAGTCAATGGCTCGGCAAGTCTCCATCAGCACCAGTTAGTGAATACTAATGGTAACCTAATCATTCAACAGAACTCTCCTCAATCCTCCCAAGGCTACCAGGCCTTACCACCTCGTATAATTCAGCAGCTGTTGCAAGAGATGATGAATAATGGATCTGCAGTACAACAGCATCCACCACCACTGCCACCTTCACAGCAGCAACAACAACTACCACAACAGGCTCATGTGGAGCAGAGTGCAAATGGGACTGTGGGGGACGATGTCATTTGTAGTGTCAATAGAGCTGTTGGTGGTGGAATGCATGTGCAGGCTGGAGGCACCAGGCTGGTGGGTACAGGGTTAGGGTTTGGGAACAACTCTGTTGTAACCCTTGTTGCTGGTGCATCAACAAGTGCAATGGGGATGACTCCAAGCAGGAGTAACAGTTTCAAGGCTGCCTCCAACAGCAACTTTTCTGCGGTTGGTGGAAACAATAGCTGTAACCAGAGAGCTTCTGATACGAATTTGCCCCAGAATCCAAGTCTCCCGGAGATGGTCCAGGATGTACCTCATGAATTCACAGAGAATGGGGTTTTTAATAATGAACCCGTTAGGGGCATAGACCATTCGTGGGAGGCATGACTGACCAAGTAAATATTCAGTAGTTGTAGAGACCATTGTTGGGTAGTAGATTGTACAGGAGCTTGTCAGTCTTTCAATTGCTCACCTCTTCCCCCCCCCCCCCCCCCTTTTTTTTTTTCTTTTTTTTTTTCATTTTCCTTAGCCGCCTTATAGATGCTTAGGTTTGCAGTTTTTTCCATTCTGCAAGTATTGTTTTTTAAATTCTTCTTTAATTTCTGACACAGCTTGAATGATGCGTTAGTACTTAGCATATAGGATTTAGTATGTGGTGGTTGTGACTTGTGAGTAAAATCCTGTTCTACTCTTTTCTTGGTTGTTTGACGTGGCAAGTATTACTATACTAGGAGAAGAGTTTATTTCAGAGCGAGGAAGTGTGTGTGCCATACTCACGAGTTGCTACCCATTAAAGTGTACTGTGCCATAGGTTGGTCCTGATTCGTTTAATATTGCACGGTGAGATCTTTGAAAACTTTTAGCCATGCTAGTTGGGTGAATGTATCGATTTGACTAATATCACTTTCGCAATGGATCATATTGCACGGTGAAATCTTCATTGGAAATTCGTTGCTTTAATGGCTAATTACAAATCTCGATTTGGCTTTCACACGCTCTTTTACATTTTTGGCACCCCGGCAAACCGTATGAGAGGATGATTCTGTTTGGGAGACTGAACAGACTTGTACAAGCCAACAAGAACCTGAATCCAAAGGAGCTGAGTGGATCTACAAGAGGTCATTTGAAAACCCTAATTATTACCCAGAAACGAAAACAAAAGAAGAAAGAAAAGAATGAAAACCCTGGAAATCTACTTTCTCCACCTAGGGTGAAAAATGGCAAAATAGTGCCGATAAGTAGACTCAAAACCACTGACATCTGACACAGGCTGTTTGGAGACTTTGACCTCATACTACAATTACAATCCACCAATCACTCTGCAGAGCCCACCCCTCTTCTAGAACTATAAGACAACAACAAACAGCAGAACAAGCATCCAGTTCAAAGAAAATCTCTTCAGATTTCCAACAGGAGCTGTTAATATTACATAACGGCGTGATCATCAGCATGACTTACGAAAAGCTTGACCTGAGGATTAACATGAAAGTAAGAGAAGTAGCCGACCATGGCATCTTCCACAGATCCAGAAACAAGGAACATATACTTCATGTAGTTACAACTAAAGTCAGTACACTTCCAAGGAAGAGTTGCAGAAGGATCAATGTCCGGATCAACCAAGCTAAAGGCGCAAATAATCTATAAAAAAGGCTTATTGCACAGCCATCTCTTCGTCCGATTCATAATCACCATCAGCAGCAGCATTCCCCAGCAATGTATTGATAATCATTTGCTCCCAACCCCTCACACCTCTTTGCATTAACCTAAACACACGCAGACGAGAGGGCACATTTGATTCATCCTCAGCTGCTCTTGCAGGAGACACATTATCCTCAGCCTGAGGGTTGTACTTCAGTATGCACTTTCCAGACTTTCCAGGGCGATCAATGATTTCAACATCGAATGTCGGTAAGAGTGGACGACCAACAACTTTAACATGGGAGACGCTAATAACAAAACATACAAATTTAAAGATCATATATAATTTTATAGACATAGAAACAAAATAAGACAAATTAAACATGTTATCAGGTAATACCTAAACTATGTGCTTAGCAATGCCAAAATTAATGGGTAGCGACAAGGCATGGCAAGTTCAGTTGTTGAATATCAAAGAAGCCTAGATTGGTTGTGACAAATTTCAGAATCACATTCAATTATATACACTCATGCATGGCATGCACCCTCTCTATAAGTTCAATTATATAGACTCATGCATGACATGCACCCTCCCCATAAAAGTCAATTATATACACTCACGCACCGCATTATAGTCCTGGACCTCCAAATGCTTTTGGCACTTGGCCAATTTCTGGGCTGAAACTTTATAAAGTGTCTGTACTGGCAAATTCGACCCTGTATACAGCAGCAACTAACATCCAGAGCTAATTTATTAGGTGAACCAAGGAAAGCTTGCTCACCGAGCCCACCCCAAACACTTTCCCCCAGCTCCAAAAAAGGAGCACTCACTGATTTGACCTAATGAATCTGAGTTCAAAATTTTGCTTGGCTAACTAGGGCATGAGTGCATGACTCTGGTCATTATTTAGGATGGGGGAACTAACAGTCAAATGAAACAATATATTTTTTTTTCTATATCATTTCTTTTAATAAAGAATCAAGAAGAGACCTGGGTAGAGAAGATTCAACCATCAAGTATGATACAGTTCTAGTTGAAATTCAATCCAAGTGGAACTCTAAGAAAAGTATGGCCACTCACAGGTACCTACCATATGTAATACAAACCATCCATTTGTTGTCTCTGGACCCGACCCAATAGCTCTACCTGCAGAATTCCACCAATACAGAGAACAGGCTCTGGTAGCTTGAACTTTTGCAAACTATTATCCTGCATGATTGAAGTATTATTCAACAGTCCAGAATATTGAGTAGTGTCAATTCCACGAAATTCAGCTACAAGCTAAAAAAGGCTCTAGCGTGGAGGAGAAAAATCATTTACATGTAAGATGCAGTTTTATAATAAAAAGATAACTAAAAAAAGGTCGTCTGTAAAATCTACATATATGTTTACAACCATAATTGCTTGTCATCCTCAAAGCCCACAAACATAGATGACCAAAAACCAAAGGAAAAATCAAAAGCACTTCACAATCTGATAAATATCGTAAAAAAATGCAGAAGCTTGCTTGGTTTCTCCAGATGGAAAACATGGGTGCGTCTGGTAATATGCATCAAACAATAGTTAACTTTTCCACTCTAATCATGGAGGTAATTGCTTTTAGATAAAAACTGAATTATTATTCCATCAGGCTCTTTAGCACCCAAAGTGAAGTGGCAGGCCTTAGGAACTATGTTTCGCCAACCTTCCTCTGAGCTTCCACCTAATAAACCTAATCTGAAATTCATAGATATCAGGGAAGGGAACAACAAGATTTGCATGAAAAAAAGGGGGGGGGGGCAGAGGACCAACCAAGTGCCCTAATTTTTTAATCTGAAAGTGAGAAAAGCCAAATTTTTTCCACATGCTGAAGGGTTCTTGTGTTGGAAGGTCTTAGAAATGAAAAAATTTTCACATTCCAGATATTTCAATAGATAAATAGCAATATTTTATAATTTTGATGGAAAGCTTCTTTTGTGGGTTTGGGAGAGGAGGGGATACATTACTATTATCAACAAACCTGAGGCATTGGGAACTCTGGTGAAACATATGCTGAAACAAAGTTTTCAGAACATCCGTGTCCTCCTGAAGACTCATCCAGGTGATCACTCCCTGATTCTATTGGTTCCTTGAGATGGCCTAATCGAAATCGGACAGCCTTGGCTGAATATATAGGATAACCAACCTGGAAAAAGGCTGGGAAAAAGCAAAAAAAAAAACCAATAACTCGCTAAGGATCAAGGTATACAATGCAAATAAAACCAAGACTATATCAAGAGAGCAACCTTTGAATGGCTGTATGCTGATTTCAGTTATAATACACAGCCTGGAAACCAATCTATAAGTTAAGGTCTCAGGCACTGCAGGATTACTTTCTCCTTTACTTGACCAGTAGGAAGGCCTCCTTGCAACATGGTCACTTGGTTCCAAGGTGTTGTCAATGCTCTCATCAGGATAATTATCAGTACTAGATGCACTGATGGCTTCTGAAATGCAATCTCTTGTCCTTAAGGATTTAAAGCTGTGAGCTAAACAAGCATAAACCCGATGATCCCGTTTTTGACTTTCCCATTCCAGAGTGCTGGTTGATCCAACTTCTATAGGCTCTGCTGGGTTGTTTACTTCCATAACACGTGCAACCCTTGAAATTTCTGGATACATTCTTAAGCACAGGATCTTGCAGAAACCATTTGCAATCACTGCATGGGGAAAAAATTACTTCTAAGAAACATGGAACACTTGAGCTTGTTTCATTTGTCATCAAGCTTCCTAGCTATTAAGATTAAAATCCTCTCACAACCATGGAACACATTATTATTCAGTACTTTGGAAAGACAAAGGGGCAGGGGGTGATTATATGCCTTATATTCTCATTTACCCAAATAAACAAATAAAAAATAGAAAAAGAAAGCAACTGTGATACTGTCATTGGGTGTAAACCAATACGAAATGCTCCAACAAAAACTTAGTTGGATCTCAGTCAACTACATTATCATTTCTCAATTAATGAATGCCACCTTAAATTATGTGTCTGAGCAATGCATTTACCTCTAAAGAATTTCTAGGTACTTGGTACTGCCAGGGGCCATGTGTGTGCGTGCGTTTGTGTGTGTGAGAGAGAGAGGACCAATTTGCTTTTCTTCTTTTTTTTGTTGGGGGGGGGGGGGGGGGAAGGCTTCACATGCAAGGAAGGAAAATAAGTCATTAATCCTCTCCGTGGTTTGACCAAGGCATGGTTGTGATCAAAATCACAAACAAAATCGAAGTACTTAGGCAAAAACCACTGGTAAATGTAAACGACATTAATACTTTATTCAATTTCAGTACAGTTTTTCTTTTGGTAACACAATTTCAGTACAATAATGTATACATATCAGGGAGATGAACATTTTGAACTTGAACTAACACTGACAAAACTGATGATAGTAAAATATGTAATTAGTTTTTTCTGGCAGAGAAATAAAAAAAATTTGAGGTCTGTAATGTTACACCCCAACCAACTGAGACCTGTGCATCGGTACCTTAACTCACATTCATACAAACCAAAGAAAGCAGAAAATTGGGATGTAGATCAATTTACTAAAGTTAGACACCCACCGAATTCCCGCCAAGCACGAGAGACAGCACTAACACGAACAAGATCAGCTGGGTCATCTAAATTCTTCAGAATCTGTATCGACAAGTCCAGTCCAAGCCACGACAGGAAATCGCCACAATCATCCATTGTAAGGAAGGAAACAACGGATGTTTAAGCAAAAACCGCCTTACTGCTTCCAACCTGAAACCTGAAAGTCAAAAGGAAAATAACAAGAAGCATATAAATAAGACTCAGAAAACAGATATTCTAACAACAGACAATTCCTAAAAATGTCAAAGAAGAAACGCACATCAAACAACAGGTATAAGAAGACTATTTGGGGTTTGAATTAGTTGCGGTGTTGGATCAAGTAACTATTTTTCTCGGTCATATCGAAGAAATAAGACATCTAATTTCAAAAAATATTTGATGGGCTATTAGTTTTTTTGAAATAGATAGATCAAAGCTGTCTTCTTTGGATCGAAACCGCGGTGTTGAATGCAGATATGACGACAAAAGATCTAACCCACACAAAAGAAGGGAAAAGGGAGGGGAAAAAAAGATTTTGCATTGGAATTCATGTAAAACACGGTTAAGTAAACGGAGAAAGTGCATTACCTTTGTGTGAGGGTCGAGGAGCAGATCCAAAACCTGTTGCAAGGGGGAAACAAAAAGGAGAAAATGGAAACGATGGAGAGAGAGAGAGAGAGAGAGAAGCAGCGAGCAGAAGGCGATGGATGTTAGAAGCTAAGGCAGTAGAAAGGCCGACACCGACATCTACGGCTACTCCGCCAGCTTTCCTTGCTAGTGAAGCAAAACCGTAGATTCGTAGAGTGGAAAGACAGATCTACCCAACCGATATGTTTCGGGTTTCGATCTTTTCCAGAGACCTCCACAATAAAATAAAACAAAATAAAATTTGCTACTTTATCCATCCATCCAATAGACGGCGAATACTAAGGTGCACAGCCGCGCACCGTTATGCTTCTGCACATTCTCGAAGGGCCCACCGTTGAGTTCGACAATTACCATGAGATCAGAACACACCAACCATGCGGCATGGCGGTTCTACAAGAGTTCTGTTGGACCAAGATATCTATTTAGCTCAGAGAAAATAAATGTCTTGGTAAGTGTCATGAAGACCAATAGACCATGCTATGCGTTTGTAATTCCAAAAATACCCTTTCTATGTTTGAAATGGGTCCTTGTTCTTAGAACGAGAAGAAAATTTCAAATCTTACGGGGTGGTGTAATTGGCAAAGACCAACACTTACACTATGAATTTATTTTGAGATTTTTTTCTTTCATAACCGGATGGAGTTCATCCGGACCAAGTTCAAAGGTTGTGATAACATGGTTTTGGTAAATCAAATGTGAAGTACGCTTTAGTATGGTGCATTTGGAACACTATAAATGTGGTATTTTTTCCGAAGAGTAGATGCTTCAATTAGGCACACTACGATTACTTTCTCTTACCTTTATGCAAATGTCCAAAACCACATTATGAACTCACTACACCACTCCGAAAGGTACTAGGCAACATCTATCGACATCTAAGTGAGGAATTAGCTCATTTTCATATTTTTGTAGTTGGGTCGTGGGACAACAAGTCTAACAAGAGAGGCAGAGGATGCATTATGTGAGATTCCAATTGTGGAACAAAGCAAACACGGATATGACAGTTTGACAACTATAAGAGAGGGGTTATTACTTGGGTTGTTATTAGGAGTTTCCAACGTGCAAATACACTCGGATCGGTCCATTTCTTGCTTTACAATATTATTCTTCGTCCTTAGAATGGATGAGTATGAGTCTACCAGTTATAAAATATTTTGACACTCTTTTTAGACTTTAATGAGGTCTATTTTATTTATATTCCAGGTTATGCTAATTTTTTGAGCAAAAGCGTACTTGTCATTTTTCCTTGTTTAGGTCTTGATGGGATGTTCCACCTTTATTCATTGTCGATACTTCTTTCTTGTTGTCTGGTCTCTTGACCTTGGATCTTTCATTTAATATATATATTTTTAAGTTTATGGCAAAACTAAAAAACACCTCACACTATGAAGTTAAGAGATTGAATCTCTTTGAGGCCGGGACAAAGCCCAACATACATAAAATACTTAAAGAAAATTTCTGTACCACCCCTAAGTTACCCCTAACATTTAATAATTTATGCCACCCCTTATATATTAAAATTATATCAACGACATCCCCACAATTAGAAATCATATTTTTTTTTGCAAGTTCAAGTTTTCAAAAATATCTTTGAAGCTACTACTAATCGTGGGTGGTGGTTTTCCATCAGATTGTTAAGATGTCTATGCAGATATGATAGAATGGATATTTTTCTATGACTTTTACGAAAAGAAAAGATTCATTTAATCATTTCTTTACCTGTGGCGAAAGGAAAGGATGAGCTGGGGGCATCTTAGTCGATGATTGGAGTAGAAGATATATAATTCTATTCTGATGCTGATGCTTCGTCTATCTCATTTGGATAGAAGTTTGTGCTCTCTTTACGGTTTACTGCACATTAAAGATGCAATTCGTCTTTGAAGTGTTAAATAAATGATGTATGGTGAAACAGCATTCGGATCACCTCCTCAGGGAAGCAGTGTTTGCTTCCGCGATGCTTTGTCTCCACAAAATTGATCGAGGCCCACATCTAAATAATAATAATAAAAGAATTTAGAGATGGGACCACTAGTGAATCCCACACGTTTTGTGGTGAAATTAGCGTTGTGGAGTACATACTGCTACCCGGACGGAGAGGTAATCTGAACTCGTGGAAAAGTACGAGGGAAGCATAGATCCTACACCGATCTAGGTGGACTAAAGAGGGTTGTTGTTCATTCTCAGACCAATACATTAGGTGGACCCATTGGTCAGGTGATGCCAAAGTGCAATTTTTTCAGGCCCAATTACCACTGGGTGCTTTCAATCTCAGCAAATTGGGTTGACTAACGGACCGAAGCCCATGGCCCATATCTTTGTTAACTCAGAAATGGCTGCGACGTCATACCTGGTTGGGCTTCTAAACTAAAAGCCCAACCTTTGGTCATTTGTCTAAACCCAATCAATTCGTGGTTGACATCTTTATTTTTCAAGTTTTTTTTCGGTAAACAGGTGCTTTTATATTATACTATATTATATGTATTAACTAAATATTACATATAGTAAGAAAGTAATCCAAGTACTGAAGCCCTCCAAATTTGAGAGAAATTTGAAAGAAGGACCTCTAGGGAGGTGTCTTGTTCTTTTTCCTTTCATGCTTTTATGCTTCTCACCCTGAAAAGAAAATAATCAAAGTACGAAAATAAACATGTCCACCGATCTGCCTCGCCTCAGTTATTGCACTGAACTCCTCCTCGGATAGATATGAAACCGAACCATATAAGCAATTTCTGTCTCTATTGCAACATGCCCAGGTAATCCGTAGCAGCGTCGGAATGAATCTCGTAACCGTTACCAAATCTCTTCCAGAAAATCCTACATCTGCCATGGGATGATGAGTGGATGATGATAAAAGAGTTCGTTAATGAAATTTATTGCTGGGAGGGAGTCACTTCGGATTTCGACTTTCTCATAGCCACCACCACGTCTTGCTGCAGATGTATTGCTTTTAATTCCATTCGAAGAACAGTGTTTGATGAAAGACAAATTCTGTCATTCGTTTGGTTGGTGGTTCTTTGATTTTTTTATTAAATCACCCCCCAGGCCCAGGCCTTTATTTTTTGGTAAAAAAAACCAAGAAACAAAACCGGAAAAAAATGTCTATGGTACAACCACCAACAGGAAGACGTTTTGCATAGTATTTTTGTTTTCTGGATAAATTATGAAAAGATACGAAAGTCTGCGGCAACCTTATGTATGAGATACCCTGTAGTACTATTGAGACGTTTTTGGTTTTTGAGACTTCAACATCATTATTGGCCAAAAAAAAAGTCATTATTCCAACTCCCAACAAAAAAAATCATAACAAATATTGCTTTGGTATCGTACATCTAAATTAAATGAAGATATTCATCTGGTCAGATGCATTAAATGAAAATATCTGGATATCCAGACTCAGAATAGATGCATCCGCATTAAAATCATAACTCTTATTCCGGATGTCTTTTAGTTAAAATGTCTGAGCGTTCTACTCATGATACCAAAAGAACATAGTTCTTGTTAATTGCAACATTCACTTCCCCTGCCGGGGTGGATTTTGCCTTTTCTTTTCAAGGTAGAACCAGGGTGGGATTATCTGCTTTGGGACGACAGAAGATTCTGTAAATATGGAAAACAGAAAAATGATAATTTTCATTCACAGAAGACAAATGGGTAGACAGTGATTTCCATTTCCTCAATAAAACAGAGGAGAGAAAGCCAAAATAAGTGTGGAAAGCATTGGGGTTACAAGAAAAGCACCACTCAATAAGCCTTTTGGAGTCTGGACAGCGATAGGCAACATTACACTGTAATAACCATGGCCACCGGATGGCAAAAAGGAAAAAGGAAAAATTAATAAAAATATATAAAAGAAAAAGTGTGATACATACACATCTATATACACATTGCATGCCTCTATCATGCTTTGCAATGTCACCTCACAAATCTCATAGCAGCCCACTGGCTTGCTTCTTTCGTTCCTTTCACCTGATTCTCTTCTACTTAGTGTGTCTCTTCCAACTTCATCCCTCTCCCCTCTATATCTCTCTACACTACCCGTGAAAGGTTAAATGCAAACTCAAAAACTCTTTAACCTCTCTCTGAACCCAGTTGGGCATATCAAAACTGAATCTACACAGAGTCCCCCTTTTGTGTGTGTACAATCGATCTGTGTCATTGAAAACTTGATCTTTGTGGATATGTCGGGGTTCTCCACCACAAAATCTCCCACATAGTAGTGACTCCACTTCCCCGGTTCACTCAAGAAGTATTGTGATTGTCCATATTGGCCATCTTCTGTTGATAGCTGGAATCTCACAGGCTTTTTGTCCCAACCATGGACGTGCTCTGGGTTGCAGATCCGCCTACCATGTCTCTTAGAAGCCCTACCCAGCTGAAGCCTAAAGAAAAGACAATAGGTTCCCACTGGAAAGTTGAACTCAACTTCCCCTTCTACCTCGAACCACCAGATTTGATGAAGATAAGCCACTGTCCGAAATCTACAACCAATGAAAACAGTATCTAGATCAGTACCATTTCTTCCATCCGAATGATCGAGGCAATAGTTACAAACAAAGTTGATCAGATACAACCCAGCTTCTTCTCAACAAGGCAAATCAAATATTAAAAACATTATTGTACAACCTAGATTCCAAAAGCACACACACAGTAGAGGAGCAATTATCCTCCATACATGAGACCCTTGCAACTTAATCAAAAAATAACAACAATTCTCCTGTTCCACATGTAATCTAATAGTTCCATTAGTACTTGATTCAAAATTTCCCGGCAGAACTTGCACTTGCATAATTTGGCAGAGCCTCAGCAACGAAAACTTCTCCCCCTCCACCCCACATCATCTTTTTCCTTGTTCAACTTCCACTGGATTCTAGTCCCGCTAACATACCAAGTCAAGAGAACTACCCATGAATAAAATAAACATCTACCGTTACAAAGAAAGCACACAATTTTGGCTAAGTTGCATTAAAAAGTCAGAACACATATTCGCTGAAAATAAAATTTGAAAAACCATTAGAAATACTGTGTGAACTTAGAAACAGCAACCAGTGGAAGACGCCACCGGGTGGAAATCAACTGTGAAATACTATATTATACGGTTCTGTGGCGTCAATGAAACAAAAAAGTCGCTATTCTCTTCAATTTTCATAAATTAAAAATTGAATTTTCTCAACAAAAAAACCCATTTGATGAACTTCCCACTACTTGAGGTTTCCTGCATCTAAGCGGTATATTTTATTAAAGCCTGAGCAATAAATTCAAGACTCAAGAAGTTGTCAAGTTGGACATTTAAAAACATAATAATAATTGTTTAGGAAACTAAAATCGTTGAATTCCTTATTAGCCAAGCAAAATAAATTAATTGGGTGAGACTGGAATCTTGAACACAGAACAATCGGATTTTGAGGGAGTTTCGTCACATAACCAATATCTGAAAACCAGGGAGTTGCAGAAAAAGCGTATATTTAACAAATCGACATTTCGGCAAAGAAGATAATTATGAAAACATGAATTTTATAACAAATCCAAGCCATACCAAATCAAAAAGAAACATCGACTATGAAACCTGATGCCTTAACATGGATCTTAACTCGTTCCATAGAGTAACAAAGGAAAATCACTCCATTTCAGCATAAGAACTGCAATATCCCAAAATAGAACAGATTTTTTTAATATACCACAGAGAAATTCGCGCGCTTCCTCAAAAGCAGGACAATGTTTTTCTTCCTCAGAGAAAACAGGAAAGAGATTTCATTTTTTCCCCTCACATTTAAGAGCTTAAAATAGCTAAACACTCTGCCTTGTACTGATAATTGATTAATTACGTTATCTAACAGGGAACTCAATAACAAATTTCCGAAGTCTACGACTTCAAGATTGCATAAACATTGAGAAGATAAAATTTATCTGATCCCTGATTTTTCGGGATAAATGGGCATTCGATTAAAAGATTAAAATTTTTTAAACCACCAAAACATACCCAGATCAGAAAAGATAAAGAGATTAATATTTTGGAGGGAAGTATGAGTTTATACGGTACCTAGATTCCTCAGTTGGAATGTGATTCCAGTATCTCCGATCATCTATTCCAGTAATTCTGAGAGCTTTGGAAGAAATCAACAAGAAAATCCCGCCCGAACTCATGTCCAGCCAACCCTCCTACACAAAATCGAGAATTACAAAACTATGAGGAAAACTGAAATAATAAAAACAAAGAAACCTAAAACCGAAAGATCGAAAAAAAAATCCATACCTTAGTGCCACCATCGAAAGAATTCGGCTGAGAGAGTCCAGCATAAATGTCTTTCTTACTCAAATTTATCGGAGCCTCATCGAAGAATTTATCGATGAGGTACGGATAATTAAGAGGCAATTTGGATTCCCAAACGAAATCAGCAGACGAGGCACCGGAAAAAGTTCGATTCAAACCCGCCAACTTACAAATATCATTTGGATCCAAATACATAAGAATTTGAGCGATGCAACTCTCTGGTAAGTCTCCAAGACCAGTCTTGGGAGCGGGAGGAGAAGAGGAAGAACCTCCTTCAATCTCTGCTTCAAAACCAGAGAAACCAGCCCCCATGAACAGAAGAAACAGAATCAAGAAATTTCCTAAAGCTAAAACCCCTAATCCAAGCCCAAAACCCCTTTTCTCGTTTCAAGTTCTCACATTGAAATGGTGGAAGGCGGATTTGGAACTCGGAGGTGGTGTTCGTGTCTTCAACTCTTCATGTACTTGTAAAATCCTCAGCCTCACTATTTTGTTTGTTTTTTTCTTCTCAAGTATTCAGAGACAAAGAGAAACGGAGAGAGAAAATAAAGAAAAGATCTATCTTAATTAGAGTGCGGTGGACCGTGCAAGTTGGACTGAAAAGACGTGTAGGGTGTGGAAATCGTCGGCCTTTTATGAAGGAGAAGAACCCTTGTGAAACCGTTGGATTAGAATAAATTATCAGTGGGACCCCTTATACCTGGTTTTTCCACCATTACAGTTGTCGTAGATTGGTGGTTTTCCAGGCGCTCCGGTCGTTTTCCTGGTTACATGCCATCAGGATAAGTTTTGGTAATTTAACATTTTATAAAGGGCATGGTGATTCGTAAAGTAATGATAAAGAACAAGCAAGCAAGTAGTTGAGTTGCTTAAATGACCTTTATGCCCTTTTTCTCATTATTCCAATTTCCAAGAAGTTGAAAGCAGTTGAGTTGGTTAAATGACCTTTATGCCCTTGTTCTCATTATTCCAGTCAAGTGAGTCCAAAATCCACACGTTGTGTATGAATTCATAACACGTCATTCATGTTGAGATAGCTTATCTGGTCATTTCTTGTGTTATGTTTACCTCCCACGTGTAACTCATACGCCAACATGGCCACTGTTTTACAACATTTTTTTTGGAATGAGGTTTATCTAGGTCAACTTGCGCGGTGCTTTATATAATTAATATAGACGGGGCTTCGCCCCTGGCCCCTTGCCCCAAGGGGATTCGAACTCTGACCTCCTATGTGGAAGCGTTGGGCTTTAACAACTGAGTCACTCCTCGAAATTATTATATTTCTAATTTATTAAAACCAAACAAGACAAGTCACACAACTCATATCCACGTGGGAAATTCATGATGGTTGAAAACTTGAACTTCTAGATTTTAGGGAAAGTTCACACATACCCAAGATAATTGCTAAAATGCACATACACCCTTCAAGTAGATTGAAATGGAGCTCTACTTGTGTGCTGAATTTAGGGTCCAAATCGTAACTTGTGATCGAGACAAATCTCAACCATTCATTTCGCAGTTAAACTTTACCTAAATAAAATACTTAAGCAAAATTAAGTGAAACAAGTGATCAATGTTTAATTTCAACCACAAGTTTTGATCTAGATTGTGGACTATATGATATGCATTTATTACACAATACTGAAGTAATTCTAATTGAAATGACAATCGTCTCTTTTTTTTCCGATAGAATCATTAATTTCTTAGAAGAATGATTAATGAATATATTTTTAGCATATTATTCTATACCTTGTATAAAAAAGAAAAAGAAATAATGTGACATTTAGGGTTTTATCTTACTAAAGGCAACAATATAAAGTCACAATAAAGCAACATAAGACTTAATGAAATACATTAACAAGTTGTACTAGTTATGCAAATTTAAGAGGTATTTTGGGAGGCTTTTTTGCCAATTTGATATAATTTGGAGTGTCTATGCTCTTTGCTGGTTATCTTAAGGTATTCTCATATTTTTCCTTAGATCTTATATGCATCTCCTGTAAGTGGTTGATTTAATTGGTAAAGACTAATGCTTCATAGTATGATTTTGATAATTTAATTTTTTTCAAAGTTCGACAAAGCCTGCCGTATATAAAAATGTTATCACCTATATATAAGTTGACTCGACAAACTCCTATTTTAAAAAGAATAAATTATATTTATGTTTATAGTAAATTGACTTAATTGGCAATAACCACCACATTTGATTTATCATTTATACTTGAAAGGTCATGATTTCGAATTTCCTTAACATGTATAAGTTCTTTACATGTATTGAAATGTAAGAACTTAACTCAATCTGATAACAAAAGTAAACCTTAACAATTTTCAATCCCCTATTAAGAGCCAAAGTGAGACTCAATACCTAAAAGAAGTTCTTATTTAACTTGATTGACTTCTCAATGAATATAATTATATTTATTTTATAAATATATTTGAAAAATATATGATAAATAATAACATCTTCTCGCAATGACATAATTAATCATATTTTAGTTACATTATTTATCTTTTATTTATTTATTTATAAATAAAATGCACATAAAAATGCTTCAAAGTAAAAGGTTGCATGCATACAAGATACAACTGAAAGAACCGGTAAGTTCCAGAAACGCATATAAAAATGTTATAATAATTTCTTATTAGATTGTTGTTTTTTTATATAGTTTATGGTCACATTAATTATGGCTAACCATGCCTAATCTTATGAGAATTTCATACTTATTCTTTTAGGTGTGGTTCAATTGGAAAAGATACTTTAGACAAAATTTAATACCCCTAACTCATTTATTTTATTTATTTATTTGGTAAATAATTTTTGTCTTATTTATATTTTAGTGGAATTCGGCATGTTTTCATCACTACTTAGTCAAATTGTATTGAAAATGAAAAAGAAAGGTCCAAGCTGTTTATTTGAAGCATTGGTGGATTATTCTGCATAGGTGGATTATTCTCAATGGACTGAGGGCCTGCGTGGTTACACGAATCCAAGGATTTCAAATCTATGGATTTATGGTTAAAAAAAATTTAACTATTTGGTTAGTCTTAAATTTATCGAAGTTCGTAGAGTTCCATCGGATTATCCATGTAAATCTGCAAATTTAATAAATTTATGGGTAATTTTCATCTGGACCCCCTGAGGTTTAATCTATGTCATTTTTAGTCCAAATAAATGAATTCTTTGCATCTGCCTCCCTTAAGATATCCAATACGATCAATTAAGGACGAATTGCGATTTTTAAGACCAAAATACCCTCATAATCCCTATCATGTTGAAATTCTTGCTCGATTCACAGTCGAACAATACTTCACTTTAGGATGAAGCCATAGTAGCAGGGGCGGAGCCAGGATTGAAAATGGAGAGGGGCCGAATGTATGTGGGCCAATGTGGGACCCACTGTAGGTCCCATCTCAGAATATATTATTATATTTTAATGTATAGTCTACATTAAAAATTAGGTAAATTAATAGAAAATTTGTGAGAGAGAGAAAGGAATAATTTGAGAAAGAGAGTGAATACCTAATGTGGAGAAGATTTAGGAAAATTCCAAAGTTTGTTAATTACTTCAATATTTTGTGAGACATGTGAGAAAAAAAAAAAGAGAAAAAATAAGAATAAAAGAAGAGATTCATGAGAGAATAAATAGAAATGAAAATAAGAGAGAATATATAAGGAGAAATTCAAGGATCGTGAGTTAATTAGAATTTAACCTTTTATTCCTTAAAACTAGGGATTTAATGATAACCATTAGATAAAGATTATGAATGGCATTTGTACCCATCATCTTTATCTTAAATTGTTATTTTTAATTTTTGGATAGGGGCCAAATAGTGGTATTTCACGTTTAAAGATAGAGAAATAAGGAAAAAAAACAAGGATACTTACAATTTCAAAAAATCCAGGGGAGGCCATGGCCCACTCCGGTCTCAACGTGGCTCCGCCACTGCATAGTAGGTAAGGAGAAGACAAGCACCGCCAGAATAGCGAAAACGATGATAAAAATTGGGGAAAATCTTTGAGAGAAGGAATCTTCAGAGTAATAGGTAGTTGGAGGAGGATGGATAAGAGAAGAAAGAGGAGGGTAAGTATAAACAGAAGTTACATAACAAATAATTGTATTGTTTGTTGAGGTACACAACTTTCAATTGTACAATCGGAAGTCATATTTTTTTTTTTTGAACAAAGCTGAAATTATATTAAGCTCTCAAGCCGCAGACCTGAGGCAAGCAAAGAAGGATTTACAATGCAAGCTGGTGGGGATGTACACCAGGACCTATTAAGCTGAAAGACCCTAGAGCCCCTGGCAAGATAGTCTGCCTGGGCATTTAAAGATCTACTAATAAAACAAAACCTAATAAAGGAAAAAGCTGTTGATAGCTTTAAAATATCCAGAATAATACCGTTACTTGGCCAATCCAACGATTGCACCTGGCCATTTAAGGCCTTAACGGCAGGCAAGCAGTCAGAGAATATAACCACCTGGGAGATCCTAAGATCCAACATACAAAAGATGGCGTCTCTAATCGCCTCAAGCTCCATGATAAGAGCGGAGAAACCAAAACAAAACAAAGTTTTTGCAACTACAAAATTGCCCGTAGGGCTCCACAAAATACAACTTCTCCCAGCATGCTTAGAAGAGGAGTCCCAAGCTGCATCAACGAACATGCTAAAGCTGGTTCGAGGGATTGGAGACTCTACATGAACATCACTCGGATTAGAAGAAGAAACCTGCACAACATCACCTTTGGCCAATTCCACATCGCAAAGCAATCTGTTACAAGAGTTCATAGAGTCAAGAAGAGAGAATGATTTACCATTAAACAAAATGTTATTTCTATTAATCCAGATCACCCAGCAAATGATGCTGCATAGAGTAAGAACATAACCCTTTTGATTTAATGATGCAAACCTAGCTTCCATGAAATCTAACCACTCATGTAAAGAATTGCCATTAAACTCAGAAGAATCAAGACGCAACATAGAAGCTCTCCAAATTTGCTTTGCAAAATCACAGAAAAATAAAACATGGTTAACTGATTCAATTTGTACTTTACCATGATATGAGCACAACAAACAAAGAGGAGATTGAGAGCAATTTCTATCAAACAGAGCCTTTTGAGTTGCAATACCTTCATGAGCAGCTCTCCACATAAAATTTTTTATTTTGGGCAAAGTATTGATGTTCCATATCCTACCCCAATTAACATTTGTAGAGGAGCTAGGGGAATTTAATTGCCCTTCGAGAGAGTTTCTAATCAGATAATATGCAGATTTTACTCTAAACCTACCATTTTTTTCTTCTTTCCAAACCCAGAAATCATCAACTTCCATATTTGATAACGGAATTGATAAGATAGCAATTTTCTCAGTGGTGGTGAAGAGAGCATTTAAAAGATCATGCTTCTAGCATTTTCCTCTCCAGTCTATGAGTTCTCCAACAAAGATAGGTCCCATATCAACCTGAGGTAGAGAGGGGAAAGGAGAAGACAAGTGAGGGATCCACGGGTCCCCAAAAATTCGGGTTGAAAAGCCATTACCAATACCCCTAAGTAATCCTCTCTTGAGAACATCTCTCCCAGCTAAGACGCTTTTCCAACCCCAACACCCTCTTTTAGAAGACTGAGCATCCAGAAAATTTACATCCTTAAAATATTTACTTTTGAAAGTTTTGGCCCAAAGGGAATTTGGTTGGGTAAGCAATCTCCATCCTTGTTTCGCCAATAAGGCTTTGTTGAAAGAATGAAAATCCCTAAACCCAATTCCCCCTTGATTTTTGGAGCAGCATAACTTGTCCCACTTAATCCAGCAAATTCCAGTGTTTTCATTGTTTCTCCACCAGAATCTCCTGATAAGACTAGTTAACTTGTTGCTCAAATCTTTGGGAAGGAGGAAATTTGATAAAGTGTACGTGGGGAGGCGGAAGCCCTTTGCTTTAATTAAGACTTCTTTCCCTCGCTCGCGAAAGAAGCTTTTCCTTCCAACCATCAAGTTTTGATCGAAGCCTGTCATACACATATGCGAATACCGGCTTTTGGATTTTCCGATGCTTGATGGTAATCCCAGATATATCCCATGAGAAGACACTTCTTTTATATTAATGGTTTGAGTGATGTGTAATCTAGTAAGATGAGGAACTTTCTTACTAAACAAAATGGAAGATTTTGAACTGTTTATATGTTGTCCCGATGCTTCCTCATAATCATTGAGAATTTTTGCAAGGATGCACATATTCTCTGTTTTTGCAGGGGCAAAGATCATGCAATCATCCGCGAAAAAAAGATGATTTATCTCAGGGGCAGATCGGGCTACTTTGAAGCCAGGGAAACGAGGTATCCCAGTAGAGCAAGACAACCTTCTAGAAAGAACTTCATGACACAAAATAAAAATATAAGGGCTCAGCGGACACCCTTGCCTAAGCCCTCTAAAAGGAGTTATCTTGTTCGAAAGCTGCCCATTAATTTTAATGTGATATTCAACAGTGGAGATGCACTGAAGAATCCAGTGGACCCATTTGAAGTCAAAGCCTAAAAATCTCAAAGTGTCTCCAATGAAACACCATTCCATTTTATCATAAGCTTTGCATAGATCAAGTTTAAGTGCCATAAACCCTCCTTTTGAATTTGAATGCTTCATGAAGTGAAGGCACTCATGAGCCAAGTAAATATTGTCGGAGATAGCTCTACCAGGGACAAAAGCACTCTGAGTCTCACTAATGAGAGAAGAGAGGATCGGCTTTAGCCTGTTTGCTAGGCATTTAGCAATGATTTTATAAGGAACAGTGCAAAGGCTGATAGGTCGGAAATCACTCACCATCTGAGGATTCTTCTTCTTAGGAATAAGAGTTATGATGGTTTTGTTTAGGCTTTTTAGAAGAAAACCCTCTTTGAAAAAATGCTGGACAGCATGAATAAGATCTGACCCTACCGTGTCCCAGTTTCTATGATAAAACCTAGCTGGCATGCCATCATAGCCAGGAGCTTTGTTACCCTTCATTTGAAAAAGAGCATCTTTTATTTGGAATTCATATTGGAATCGGAAAAAATTTCTAATAAACAGACGCCGTGGTAATTTTCTCTTCCTTTTTTTTTTTTTCTTTTTTTTTTTTCTATCCCTGTCATTGTTTGTCCTTAGAAACCCAGATTTTTGTTTACTCATTTCTCATCACCGATCATCACTTCCCAATTCCTACATCATCTTCTTTGATCTTTGATTCTCTCTATTTCAATAGTCTACAGTTCCTCAAACCCTAAATGTTTCAGCTTCAACCATGAACTTAACCTCATCCCCACCACTATAGCCACCGCCAAAGCCTAGGAAGCAGAATCAGATTATACACCACCACCACTGTCGGCGCCGCCAACCCAACTACCCAAGCCAACAACTGATAACCAAATTCCTAAAGCCTTATCCTTAACAAACAGCATACTTAAGCGCATACACCACCATCGCCCAATTAGCCCTGTGATTCCGGAGCCAGTTGTTTACAGAGGATGCCAGAGGAACCACACGGGCGTGCTTAGGTAGCCATGCCTCGGACGGCTAAGGAGAGTTCATGCCATCTCCCTCCGCCACCCTCACCGACCCAACTTCTGTCAAATGCGCCGGTTGTGGTTGCTTCCACCGCCGTGAACCCGAAGAAGACTTGCTATCCATGGACTTCCCCCACAATTTCTACTGTTGGATTTAATTCTGAAAACATGATTCAAATCTTACAGTAGAATACATATGGGGTATTTTGGTCATAAAAATCACAATTTGTCCTTAAGTGGTCTTATTGGATATCTTAGGGGAGGCAGATGCAAAGTGTTCATTTATTTGGACTAAAAATGACATGCATGAAACCTCAGGGGGTCCAGATGAAAATTACCCTAAATTTATTCTTATAGTGGAATCCATCGATTTTACTCAATACCCAAGAATGGCTCAGGGCTTGTTTGGTTACATGAATCTAGAGATTTCAAATATCTGGACTCACAAATGGAATATTTATACATGTTTGGTTGTGTGAATCACTGGATTCATGAAGAGATTCACCTTTTTACACTAAAAACGTGAATCTATAGATTTATGGGTATGAGGTAAAATCCAAAGATTTCACTCTTATTATAAAAGCATTAAACATTTAAACCATGATTCTATATAAAAAAAAAATAAAAATTTCAGGATGAATCTACATATTTCATTCCATAGATTTAGGCTAAGCAAACAATTAATTTTATAAATCATGACTCCATAAATTTGAAATCTCTAGATTTTTTAAATCGCCATACTCAAGTAATCAAATTAGCCCTTAATTCATGTTTTCAGGCAAGAAGTGAAATCCCTAGATTTAATGAACTCATGAATATTTTACAACCAAACAGTATATATCTCTAATTCATAAATTCAAGGATTTGAAATATCCTTGATAACCAAACCTGCCTTAAGGGAGTTGGTTACGTCCCTTTCGAAATATCTCATTCTTGGAAGCATTTCTTCTACTAAGACGATGGCCTATGGGTGCATTTTTTTTAACTCTTCTAGTGAAAGAGATTTTATTGAAAAGAACTTTAAAGGGCCACAACTTAATAATTACAAATTTGAAAAAACCAAAGATTGAGACTGGCTAAATTGCCGTACATTTTTTACGAAAAGAACAAAATACAACTTGAAATTTAGAAAACAAATCCTAGAATGGTCTATTTAACGTTTCCAATTGGTTTGAAATTCTCTGGCCTTAAACAAAGAAAGAGCAATTATAGATAAAAAGTATCTCAAAAAAATATCTCTGCAAAACCTTATAGAATAAGATTTCCTTCAAGGAATCTACCAAAAGAAGAAGAAAAAAATCCTTCAAAGAAAATCTATTCGTGACATGAGTTTGTATTGGTTTAAAAATGTATTTTGAAAATATACTTGTAAATTTTAAAATGATTTGGCTGATTGAAGAATTGAACAAAAGAAGAATAAAATAAACAAAGAGACACTTTTATCTTTTAAAAATATTTTTTTGAACTTTTTCTTTCTTTAATTGCCTAAGAAAGCAATATTCAAAAGCCCATATGTGAATTAATAAATATATAAAATCAAGTCCATATCCATTGTTCATCATGAATATGGGAAAAAGTAGCTAAAAGCCTAAATTCAAAAAATATTAAAACGTGGATCCCAGTCAGCACCACACATACTGACATAGTGACATACCCATTAAGCCACAAAAAAAAAAAAAAAAAAAAAAAAACTACACAACTGGATTTAACAAATCTTTTGCTCAAACGCGTTCAACTCACTCAGCAAAAGCACTTATTTTTATGAATACTAATATTATGATTGGTTGGCTCATGGCTTGGCAGCCGAGAGGCGAGACTAGAAAATGCAGAAGAGATTTCAGATGGGATGTTTCAACAACCATGGTGGCATGATTGATGATCATTCTACTTTGAAGTGGCATGAAACAAGTTCTGATTTACTCCATCTGATTTGAACAATCCAAATTCCAAAGAGCCTCTTTGCATTTCAGACTCAAAAGATGAATCACATCTACATCCATCATTTCATGGAACAAAATCCTTTGACATGGTATCAAATTACCAAATTTAGGTATTTGATCAGCAGCAGGTCCAAGTCAGTGTTTCATTGCAAAAGTGAAAAAAAAAAAGTTAAAAAAAAATCAACCCATATATAATAATGGGGGTAGGAAATGAGGAAAATAAATGAAAGAATTTTGTAAAAAAAAATTAAATATGCATCTTACTATATTGTTTTTTATATTTTTTATAAAATTTTATAAATTTTACATATTTGTAAGACTTTAAAAAAGGATGGGAATGGAAAAGTTAGCATGCCTTGTCTGCTAACTTTCTTACTCCAATAAAAAAAAAAAAAAAAATCATTTGTTGTGTATAGCAATGCATTTTTTTATATCAAATAGAAGGTCAATAGTCTTGTATTTGTTTTGCTTTCTTAGCTAACCAGTTGGTATATACGTGCACTGTTGTCCATAGTAGAGATTTGTGCACAACAGAGGATGTTTCCTCGCGTAAACCAAATAAATCACACTTAGGGATTTTATGAAAAAAATTTACTTTTAAAATTTTTTTCCCACATCGCTTGAGATTTAACAAACAAATGGTGCCAATGGAACAAGCTGAATCAAACCATTTAACCTATTTTGCTAAGTTAGTCCAATCTAGTGCTTATACACAAAATTCGGTCCTATTAGGTAGACTTGTAAGTGGAGATTCGGCTCGATACACCCAGTATCCGAGTCCGAATTTGATTAGCAAAATCAATATTGAATACGAATCCGGACTTTATCGGATATCCTATAAATCCGATCCGATTATTGATTGGTGATTGTCAATTTTTGTATTTTTTATTACCGATTACCGGTTTCAAATATGATTATTAGCCTCTTTTTTAGAGAAAAATGTTTAATACCTTATTCTAACCGCAGAATTTTCGATTATCCGGTTAACGATTATCCAGTTCCCAAATCTAGTTATCATCCCTATTCAAAATTACATAGCGGACAGATACAAATATTTTTCGGTAAAAAAAATTACAGATATGGACACCCTTAAAAGAATACGAATATGAATTTCGACTATCCATTTAAATTGGTAGATAACAAGAGACTAACCCTTCATAGTATGAAATCATAAACTCGAATATTCCTTTAAATGGAAGAAAAAAAAAAGTCGAATCTCTAGGATTAGGAGCAATACCCTTTAGGATATAATCAAGATGACAATCTTGAAGATATAGTCAAAAGACGCGTGTAAACTGAGCGAAACGAACCTCAGTACCAGAAACTTGTAAAATATTTGCTACATGAGAATCTATTCCTCTCCGTACGTGGGGGCTCTTTACTTAAATTCTTGAAAGATTTTTCGAGTGATTCGACTTTTGGCTTTTCATTTGTAAAAATGTCAATTTTTTGTGTGCAGGAATTGGACGTCAACAAAGACAGGTTTTGATAATGGTGGCCGGTGGAGAAGCATATGCATGTAGTGTTGCACCGCCATGATCTCCTCCGTCTCTCATGGAATATATACGAAAACAAACAACACAATTACCGACCAGCAAAAGTTAGGTAGAAAGAGAAAGGAGATTTCAGAACTATTCAAGACCAAACAAATAAAAATGCCGACCATCAGAAAGAAAGAAAGAAAGAACACAGGAAAGCTCCATAAGCTTGTTCTCATGTACTTTTACTTGATTAACAAATAATTAAAGAATTATAGTTTAATTAATCTCTTCTCTAATCACTCCTTAGCTCAACCATGACATTCAATAAGCTGTGAGGCTTTTGTCTGGTCCTGTTGTGGATCCCTCACCATGACAAGTTATGATTTAACAAAGAGAAAGGAGAAAGGAGTAATCTTTTCAGAATCTCTTCCTAATCATGTTTCTTAATCACTTGTGTATTCTTTAATGATCTTATAATGCAAAATGCTTTTTTTTTATATTCTATTATCCGACAAAGATGTAGGCCTATGATAAAGAAAGAGGATAGGATAGACTAGGATAATGCGACAGAATTAGGACCTTCATTAATCATTATCTTGAGATAGTATAATTTCCGAGAAGTCATCAATGAAAACTACTTTAGATTTCATTACATTTTTTTCTTTTCTTTTCACAAATGACATTGATTTGGAAAATCCATTGCTGTGTTGAAGTAGGATACCTTTCCATTGGGAGGTGACCTATGTTCCCATAGAAAGATGGCTTGGAGAATTATTCTCACAAAGGAAGTTGATCTTATCCGTCTACCATAGGTTTGAAGACTTATATATACTTAAAAGTGAGCTCATTTGTTTTGGTTAATTTTTGTTTCTTTTCTCTCCCATGCGTGTTTTGGTTAATTTTTGTTTCTTCTCTCTCCCTGATTTTACAATGAATACCTTGATGAATATGGAGTGGCTCATGAAGTATCACAGGATCCTTACTCGAAATGAGCTGAAATTTATCATGTCATTTTTTTGTGTTTTGAGATCATTTTGAGGGCATTTTTGACATTTTACTGTTTTTAATGGCATTTTCTTTTTAGGGTTTCTTGGCATTATAAAACCATGTTTTGTGTTTTTTTGGAGGACAACTAAATACTGTTGTTTTGAAAAAACTTTTGAGAGACAGAACTCTCCATTTTCTATCCAATCTTCTATTTGGCTTTATTCTTTTTCATTTCAACATCATACACATGAAGGAACCATTATTGGAGTATAACTTTAATGGTTAGGGACCGACCAGTTTTAGGGGTGAAAGGAACTCTTAATGAATATTGCACAATTTGAGACGTTTAAATACCTTAAAGAAAGAAAATACCAAACAGTAATGCAGTCTACTCATTAAAAGTCCTTAACAGCAATGGTCCTTTGAAACATAATGTGCCTAACCAAAGGGTTTAATCACAAGCAATCCATCAAATCCAGCTGGTTTTCTTTAGGAAAACAAGAAACACTTTCTACCAACAGACAACTTTTTTTCTTTTCAAATGCTAACGGTGACTTTGTTGTGTCTGTTCATCCATTCAAACTGTAAGGAAACAAGTAAAAACATCACCTTTTTATTGTAAGGCAACTTGAGATTAAGATGACAAAAATATGACATGACCTTTGATTGATTAAGCATTTAAACCCAATTATTACTGTTGGATTTTTAGTCTTCTGATAAGAGTTTGTATGCTTTGCATCACCCAACAGTACTCAACCCTGTATCACCCTAGTAGCCCTCTTCCCAATCAAACACCTTGAGAGATCAAATTTAAGTTTGCTAACACACGAACAGACTTTAGCTCTTAATATCATAGAGAACCTGAGTGAAAAACAAAAGCACAAGTGGGCAATTTGAATTATGCATCTACAGTGGCAATGGTCCTTCATACTACAATAAGTCTGAAGACTGCTTGGTATGAATTCAAGGAATAGCTTTCGGGTCTAGAAGACAAAAGCATTTATTCTATTCATCATTATTCAACATAATGGAAACCTTCATGTAAATATCCGTGGAGGTATCAACATCAACCCATTTGCACTGTGCCTTGAAGAATCAATTCCGTAAGGCACCAATTCCATTCTCATTTACTCAGTACAGCTGAGGGAACTTCCAAACCTATCAAAGCAGTAAGGCAGTACACTAAGCATTGTTCACTTGAAAGCAAGCTTTTTTGCTGGATCAAGATCCAAATACTTCCTCCTTGCACACAGGGCATGCCTGATACAGGAAAACAGAATGGTACAAATCCGTAAGTTTCAGTTCCAATCATAGGTACAAAGAAATGTTGAATTTTATACATAATTGAAGGAAAATATCTAAATTCAAGAATGAGCACTTGATAAAAATGTTAAGTCATAATCTAGTAATTTAACAGTAAGTAAGTTTTAATTAGAGTCAAGAAACTTGAATCAACATGGATATCAATGTTGATGTGGGTCATATTGGGAGAAGTATATTTCACTCTGGTAGGTTCACAGGTTCAGACTTGCAGCAATAAGGGAAGACATCCTGGGTTCTGTGGTTGTACCAAGCTTTGTGATTTTGTGAGTGCCCACTGTTCTTACTGATTGAGGAGGGATAATATATCTTACTGGTCATGATGTCCCAAGTCAAAACTATCATGCCTACACAGAAAATTTACTAGAAGATACTACTGACATAATTTATGTGAAATTGTGAACCACCTTATTCAGCTTCAGCCATGGTGTAATGCATTTTGAATGATATAGGTGCTGACATGGCAAAATTATCAATTTATCACGGTTTTTGTATACCACACGACAGATCACACACCTGCAAGAACCAAACTGTCAGATGCAAGAAATGAAGAATCAAAAGTAACATAAACAGTCAACTATACATAAAGAATTTCAAGAATAAAATAGAACTTAGAAAGTACAATCCTTGACATTTTTCTTCCATTCTGAAACTTGAAAATTAGTACATATACATGCACATGGTGGGTGCCAACCACTGACTGCACCATACAAGTACCTAACTTGAACTTCATCAACCTATGGAAGTAAATTTACGTATAAAAATGACAATGTGATTTGAAATAGGATGGACATGGCCCTATCAGTCCAGGCAAGCCTGTTGTGGTGCACAATCCTCTGAAACTAAAAATGTCAACATGCTGAGCAACGGCCCAAGGGAACTACATGCTAAATCACACTGAGGCAGAGGTGAGTCCTCACGCACAAGAAAGACTTCTAATATCTCATACGTGTTTAATACAACAAAACATAAAATTTAACATATAAGCCAACTCATGGGGACAAAGAGCTTTGAACCTTGCACTCTGTCATCAAGAGGATGACAAACTAACACTAACATGCTCTTGATTTTGACCACAGGGGAATGTGTCAGGCAGTATTGATATCAGTATATTTGTTTAGAAAGAGGGAATGAAGAGCTCAAAATTAATCTCCTGAAATCTAACTTGTCCTTTTAACCCAAAAAGAAAGAGTAACCATGAAAGGGACGGGTCCAAAAAAGAAAAAAGGATCAGTTAAACAGATCATACTCCTCAGTGTTGTCATTTTTTGAGAACCATCCCCCTTTACTGTATTTTTTTGTTGGCAAATATGAAATAACCTCTTCTGATAATCCTCTACTCTCAGTGCCAATATCCTCTCCCAGCGATAGCAATGCCTGAGACAAGAAAAATGATAAATGATTAGCACGTACAGGAGCAACTTAAAAGTCAGACTGGAAGCTCTTCAAATGTGGGGGGAGCATAAAATAGATGCTAACAGTGATAAGCAATTCCATATTCATGGTAACTGGTAATACCAAAGGATACTGCATTAAAACATGGTAGCAAGGTTAAAGGTTAGATGCTTGTTTATGTGATTCGTTTCCCCCTGAAGCACATGTACTCCACAAATGGTATGCAAATTTTCTAAGGGGGTGAGATAATGAACTGTTATATAAAGACTTAATGTCAAACTCAGACTGTAGTTTAGTTAAGAACTTACATCTGCTTTCAACCCCACATTAACAAGACCACCTGGATCCCACTTACTTCCTTCGAAATTTAGTCCAACTTACATGTTGTTTGACGGCACCATCTTTCTAAGTGGTAAGTTTAGGCCAAATACCTCTACTAGAAGGCAGAATGAACTTTTTCCATCATAACCTCCCTCGTTTAGAAAGTTCAAGATAATGCAGAACATTGGCTATCACTGACAAGGGGAAAATGCAAGACTAGTTGAAAATTGCATTGTATATTGGCCAGTCCAGAGATCATCGTCCAGGATGGAAAACCACAATCTGTTAAAAACCTCTGGTACTGCTGGCTTTAGAATCACCAACATTACATTAAAATGTAATTGTTGTTAAAATTTTCTAATCATACAAGGCTTTGCTTAACCATTTCCATGTATTGATCGAGTCAAGGCAGTCAAATAAATCACTTGAGATGATTTGATAAGCCTCAAATTCATCTCAATAAGGCCAAGTCATCATGCAACTTAACTAGTATCAAGATAGGTTCGGATGTGTAAGAGTTCCATATATAATACAAACGATTTGCGAAGACAAAAGCAATTAAGAAAATATGTTAATTGTCGCCCAAGGAGCCATGATAATTGGTGGGTAAGGCTAGGATTCAAAAGAAACCGTGGAAGCGTTTCTCATCAATAGACTGACCTCATATGACATGTCATCTGGCTCAACATTGTCTTGTCTCTCAGGCTGAATTTCAGAATAGAGAAAAATTAGGATCAAATAAAAATGAAAATAACTATTGACTTTGACAAGACTTTGACAATAGAACAGATACCTGGGGAGAGGTGTTTGTTGAATCGACCTCTCTGTTAACTGCAAAACAGGGAAGTGTGGTTGTTCTATAATCAGTCATTTGGAATCATGCAAATGCATGCATGTGTGCCCTTGCACATGTACACAGTGACTAACCATTTGCACATTCTAATACCAATTGAAAGCTATAAGCCTTGTATAATGATGAATGCATGAATCATATTATGCCATTAACCTATTTTAAACTAACTCAAGACTGGTATATCTTTGCACCCAAGTTATCTATATTGTCTTTACAGGTTATATTTTTGGGGTACTGAATTTTGTCAAATATCCATAGGTTTCCTTACTGAATCAGATTGTGTGGCATTATAAAATAAATAACACAATCATTCTAAGTAAGTACAATTAGCTATAACTACACCAAATCATAATATGCAACGATAACCTTTGCATATTATGTTTTGGTGCAGTTATAGCTAATTGTCACTTGGAAGGTTGCCCTGCATTTTGGAACAACAATTAGTTTGTTCATCAGGGTTGCCAACTACGAAGATGAAGCCAGAAAATGACCCCCAAAAAAATGCTAGTGCCCTTATTCTGCAATCCGAATTAACAAATACGAAGTTATGAAACATGATAAAATGCCTCTTTGCAGTAGGGTTAAGGCTTCATAAGTTATGACCCTTCCCAAACTCCACAAACTGCCCTGTTTTGCTTCATAGACAAGGGCAGGGTTTAGACCCTACAAACAAGAATCAGAAATGATCAAAATTGTCTCTAATATAATCTGAAATCTGTAAACCAGAGAGGAAGCTTCTTTCAATATGAACATGGTTTACTTTTCATCTGATAATAAACTATCAGTAATGGTCAAGGCTGGTTGCATAATCTCTTCAACAAAAACAAAAGGTGAAAATTTTCAGAGGTGGTCACCGTACTGTAATTTGTTCCAAGGTTGAAAGACAGATATGGAATGCACGAATCACACTGCCAGAGTAATATGAGAGAGGAAGTTACTCTAGTTGATAAAGCATGATTCGTTATGACAACAATTAAGGCAGAAATTTGAAGTCCACAAACAGCATGAAGAAGACGAATGTAAAAACAGCAATCATAATTTTGGAGTTAGTTCAACCTTTAGCAAAACATGCTACCAGATATGGCAACTACAAAATTTAGGGTATAAAGCACCTTCGTTGAATCATCTATTAATACCTGCGTCAGTTCCAGTTGACTCAGTAATGAAGGATTCGTGAAACTGCAAATGTATAGCAAAAGCTTCATCCAGCTCAATTTGTGACTGAACATCTGGAACTTGTGAAGGTTCTCCCTCTTCTTCCTCATCACTTTGTCCATGATTCACATCAGAGCCACCACTTGTGGAAGCTTTAGCCGAGTCATTCCCATTACTTGCCTGGAGTGACTGGTACACACTTTCCTGAAGCGTAATCAAGTCAGCATCTTTATCAAATCTTCTGCAAGAATACTAAATTACCGGCCAATTCATCATAGGATATGTTTATTACAATATCTAGGAAAACAAGAAGCCTTGATCACCTGATCTTGTAGAACCTCTTCAAGATAGTGATCGTCATGTTGAAAGAAAAATTCTTCAAAATTTTCTTCAACTCTGCCAGGGAGGCCAGTAGTTGCATAGTGAACATCAACTTGCCGATTCCCTATTTCAACGATGGAGCTCATTGAGAATTCACCCACTGGAGAACAGAGGCAACTTTCACTTTGCCTTCTGCAGGCTGGAGCACCAAAATTATCAAGAATATGATTTTCTAGGACACATCAAATAAGATCAGCAGAGAGGGACAGAGATAAGAAAACTTGTTTGATGACACAACAAAATGAAGAATGAAGATAAGAAAATGGGTAGTTCCCAAGTACCTTAAAACCACAAATTCAGAAGCTCTCTTCAACGTCACTAACGAAAACCAAACTCATGAAACTCGACCAGAGAATTGTTGAAGAGAAATAAAAAAGACCCGGAAGCATACAAAAGCAGGCAAGCTGAGATTCAAATGGGTTCTTCCATTAGTTCGCTTTGAACTTCCTCTTCAGAAGATTAAGATGAAGAAGGTTAAAGAAGGGTAAGCAAGGCGATGCGCTTCCTCTTGTCTGTGACTGACAGTCGAGAGGGTTTGGTCCAGTGCGTCAACTCAGAGCCGCCATCAATTAAAGGAGCGAACTGACAGTGACGATTATATAGAAGAAATTACATGGAAGGCGGTGGCAGCAGAAAAGCCAGATTATGGGACACTCTGTAATTTAACAATTTTCTCGATTACACATTTACACACCCATTTAATTGCGTGAAATCTCCACCAGATATTGGAGACACATGCACAACATATCAATTTCAACGTTTACACGTAGCCGTGAGGGTCACGTTAATGATCGAATTGAAAATATTTTCACTGTTGGAAATTGGAATCCTACTACCGTTGACGCTTCCATTCGAATTCTTTACCTTCTCACTGATTGATGATTGTTTATTGGTAATCATGATTGTTTGTGATTCAGTGGATCCAATGCTGTCTCTTCAATTGCATGATAAGTTGCAGATTCCAGTAACCGGTGAGACCGATCCATCAAACGTGGGTCCTGTATAATTTTATATTCGTTCATTTCTGTCTTCCTCTGTCTCTGCTTTTGTCTGTCTCTGGTTTGGCATCGAATAGCTATTAATGGGTTGTCTCCATCTTTAATCCAAGAGGAGGAATCACCAACAAATGAATGAAACCACCAAATAAAAATAGACGTGAAGATAGAAGAATCCAATATCGCCCATAGCCCGCATTGACAATCACATCGTAACAAGAAAACAAGGAGGATAGGAACACATAGATTTTTCAAAAGAGAAAGTGGAAAACCATAATAATGCATGCCATGAACATGACAAAATTCATCTTCAGATTCTCTTAATTTGTAGCTATCTTAATCTTGCTTCATATGTGTTCACCAAGGTTTATAATAGGGATAGCTACTATTGCCCCTTATATTTTGGTTTTATTATTAATCAAACCCCCTTTTTTGTGAAATTACTATTGCCCCTCTTACTTCTAAAGGTGTAAGTGGTTGTTAATATCAAATATGAAATGTCTATTTTACCCTTAAAATTAAGAAGTAAAAAAATATGGCATTACCTTCATTTATAGAAACTATATTGCATGTCAATTATATTCTTAAAATCTTATATTTTAGAATTAGTTTTGGATTTGATGGGACCACATACTTATGATTGTTGAAACTTTCACATTTCACTTAAATTTTTCATAATCACTATAATGGAAGTTTTACAAACAAATTAGCATATAAGATCTAATTGATAGAAAATTTGGTAACATACATAATAGTAAGCATATGTTAGATGATTTTCAATTTCAGCTTTGAATTAAATTTGATATTTCTTAATATTTTAGTTTCTATTTAATTACATCTTTCCTTTATTTGGTGATTTATTTTTGATTTATTTTTAGAAAAAAAAATCACATATTTCTTTTATTTGGTGATTTCTTTTTTAAAAAAAGAAAAGTGAAATTAAAGTTAATTTTTTCCTATTAAGGGTAGTATCATAACTAGAAAAAAGAGCAAATAAATAAAAAGATAATTGCAGGGTTATTTTTGGGATTTTAAAAAAATATATAGATGCCACATCATCATTAAACTGACGGATCTTAACGGTAAGGGGGCATTAGTAATTGTTGACAAATTAAGGGTTGGAATAGTAATTTTAAAAAGTACAGGAAATAAAATAGTAATAAAATCAAAGTACAAGGGGACAACAGTAATTATCCCTTTATAATATCGGTATTGAGTATCTTATCAATTATGTGATTTTGAGATAGTATCTTATCAATTATGTGATTTTGAGATACAAGTATTGTATCGTTCAAACAAATATATTTTAGTACAATTCAATAGAGAGACGTATGGACATATATCGTATCGGCTGTGTCAAATATAGAAACGAATAGACTAATATTATATGATATCATGAGATACTTTAAACCTTGGTGAAAATTATGAAGTCCTCGGTACCTATACGCACGTATTGGGATAGCTTCAAGCCAAACCAACAAACCAACGCTACAGAAAGATTCCACTACAATCGGACAATAGAGAGAAGGTATGTAATGCATGAGCAATTGCTAACGCTAACCAACGCGTTATGTGAACTTTGAAATTGGGCAACGGTGGAAATTGGTAATAACACAGGTTTGCAGGAACCATTCCTTCAACCCAGTCGCACACCTTGAAGGTTGGAAACCTCAGAAATTTGATTTGCATTTCAGGGAAGAGACGAGCATACTCAGCAGAGTTATGAGATTGTAAGATAGACAAGTAAAATACTCTCGCATCGTAATAGAAACTGAAGAGACCAATCCAATACATTCTTACACTAGGCACCTGACTACTTGGATGTTCTTCTGTTTCTCATAACCCCAACCAACCAACCCAAAAAAAAAAAAAAAAGAAAGAGGAAGAAGCAGAAGCAGAAGCAGCAGCAACAATCCTTTAGCCTATTCAGTCTGTAGTATTCATATTTACTATCATCCAACACATATGCGACACATTGAGTGATCAGTCACCTCCAACTTGCCTCTTCCAGGAGTCCTCGACAATCAGCTCATCAACTCCCCAATCTTCATAGCTGCCAAATTTCAGGTTGAAAATGAGAAACCCCCAAGAACAATGTTGCTGTTGATTCACTACAATGAGAGTTTAAAATAATGATAGTACCTTCCATCAGGCAAGTAACGACGGATGGTAAATGGTATCTTACGCTCCCGGAGCTCCTTCATTGCTATCTGAGATCAATCAAAAAATCCAATACTCATAACATGCCCTTCCATGAAATTTGGCACAGATAAATTTAATAATACCGGATAAGTAAAAGGAGAGAGGACACAAAGGGAATTAGAATTTCTTGTTCAGGGACATACTGTAATCCACATTACTTACAAACGTATATAAACATATCCTGAGATACGGTTTTATTAAAGAAACTTACCTCGAGTGGATCAGTCTCACCTTCCAACTCAACCATCACAGGTGCATTCATGCTGTTCAAGAAAATGAATATTACTCTACCATTTGCTTGCAACAAATCAAGAAGAATATCAAAGCTATGAAATGATACCTGATCTGGAGGGCGCGTGTACCTAAGATTCTAGCACGCTCATACTTAGTCATATATTTTGAAGTCTTCCGGGGGCGTTGAACCTCTTCTTGTTCCTGTTTTTCTTCACCTTCAAGTACAGGCTGATCAGGAACGTCTTCATTATTATTCTCCACATCCTCCTCTGCTCCTTCCTGCAAATCAAACCAACCAATTAATTAATCATCAGTTCATCTAGATACAACATAATTTGCCACTTAGAAGCAATAAACAAAAACATGATAATGTGTTAATTGTTTACCTCCATCTCAGGCTCTGCCGGCTCATCCTCATAACTGCAGAAACAATTCTTCTGTCAGCAAGGGCACAATGGATTTCAAACCAAACTCACAGAAAAAGAAATCTTAGAAAGGGTATCAAATCAAATTAAAATAATGAAAAAAGGTCCAAGATATGCAAGAAATATAAATATAAGTTCCCAATGCATAACTGAAGGTGCATGCCCATAGAAATAAATCACTGAATAGGTAGGTCGATGGATCGGGTTTTCACCGGTGTAGATCCTGTGTGGCTGGTTTGTGCATGCATTCCCTCACACACACACACACATCCCCCCCGGCCTTTCTCATCTCTCTTCTCTCTCTCCTTTCTCTTCTTATTTGTTCTTCTCTCCCCTGCAACTCTGATTTTTGTAGGGTTCCTTCTTCTCCTAACTGGCCCTTCACCAATTTGTTACTAGAGCATGAAGGACCCAACTCTTTCCCCACTTATCTATCCCCTCTACTGCTTCCCTATTCTCTCTAATAGAATTCTGTTCTGCCATATAACCAACAGAGGTGGAACAGAGAAAAGAAAGAAAGAGAGGGGGGGGGGGGGGCAGGGATCCAAATTGAAGCCTTAATCACATCTCATCCCAGCTCATTATTAAGATCCCTACTTTCCCACCCAAGCAGTTCCATTAAAAATAAAAAATAAAAAAAAAAACACACAATTTTAGTTCCCAGAGAAACTCCATCCAAACCCCCCCCCCCCAAAAAAAAAAAATAATAAATAAAACAAAGGCTACTGTGAGGCATTGAACATAACCTAGGTCTAGTAGTTTTTTATGTTCTATTTCTTTTATGAGTTTCCTTATTATTCCTATTATGAGTTCTAAGGCTGATTAGCCACCTATAAAAGGACAGACAAGATAGAGTTCACTTTACTAGATTTCCAGCTTTGACTTTGGTTTTTATTCCCTTTATGGATTGATGATCTACTGTTTAAAGTCTAGATTGGGGTTTCTTGGTGAAGAAAGTTAACTGGAATCTTTGGTGTTTAAAGTCCAAGATACTTAAGATTCTTGGATGGTCAAGCCCAAGATTCTTATATTAGGTCGGGATTCAACCTGCACTCTGCATCTTCACTTCACCCATTGAAGCACCCCTGTTCCAGCAAGATTAGCTGCAGTTCAAGATCTTTCCCACCCCATCCTTTCACCCTTTTTTTTAATTTTCAGGTACTTTCAAACCATCCACGCACCCAAAATTCAAGGTCAGATCTATTATCTAACTATGAGGTCTATCCCAAACTTCAGCAACATCAGGGTCCCAACCCAACTGACCTTCGATTTCAAACCCCGGCTGATTCTGACCAGCCTAAACCCATAAAACAGCAGGTTGCTGGATGTTGACTCTCTAAAGTAAAAAAATCAAAAACCTAAATTTAGGCCAGTTTAACCTTTAGAACATCATCAACCTTTGGGGATCATCCTCAACCCTCCCCCACTCCAAACCCCCCCCCCCCCCCCCCCAAAAAAAAAAAAAAAAAAAATTTTACTTACTTTTTGAGCGGTGTAAACAGCACAAATTGCTATTTGGTGCAGTCAGATGAGCAAGTTAATGACCAAACTTTTGCCCCTAGAGAGAGAGGGGCCAACTAGATAATGACAACCACACCCAAGGTAACAAAAAAAATAAAAATCAGCAAATCATTCTTGGACTAAGAAAAACATTAAAATAATTTTTTTTTTGTTTTTTTTTTGGGGGGGTGTTTCCTGAGGGAAGAGGTAAAATAGATCATCTGGTTGATCGACTTGCCGAATGGTACCCATACAAACAGTTACCGACAAACCACTATCTCACCAAACTTTAGTCATTGAGATTTCAATCAGTCTAGGTGAATCATTGTAGCCTACTGCCCAAAATTTTGACTACATTTGTCTTAAGGCATCATCCACCACACATTTAACCAGTAGCAAACGAAATAACAAAAAAGCAACACTTTACCAGAGTAAATTTATGGTTTTGTTCACTTCTCTTCCATATTGGCTTTGGCTTGTTCTTTACTAGCCTCAATTATATCACAATATGAAGAGCACATTTAATCTTTCTAATTACGCTCAACGCCCACTACTCAAAACACAGCCAGACCAAGCCTTAATCATCACTAGTGGTGAACTTCCATCTCATTATCCAAAAATATCATCCCAAAAAATTCCACAATTCGTATGCTTAATTGCTGAGCCACAAAAAGGGAGTCAAACAGGATATGCATACAGCTAAATATCACAAGGCAAAAACTGTTCATAAACGTCAACCAATAAGTAGAAAGTCTCACAGCATGGTTATTATAAAGGAAATGGGAATAAAAAAGCAGAGAGATAGACAAACCCCAAGTCTACGTCATTGTCATCATCTGCCATTGTCGTTTGAAGAAGTTTTCCTCTATGTACTGCAGCCAAACCCTGATACAAGAAAGAAAGAATGAGTGGGGAGAAAAGTCTCATCCAGTTTAGCCAACTCTACACAAATCCAAGAAAGCAAAATACCCTGTTTCGTGTAATGCCTATCCTTTGCTATCCCCAGAAAATACAGAACTGATCAATAAATGAAGTGAGTTGAGAACTTGGGACCATGTGAATCCTATGCATGGTTATTAAAGCAGGAATGACAAAAATATTTTGTTGGAATGGCACATTTAAACAGCTTAGACATTAAAGGAGATTCACAAAATGTGATCAAGCATAGACAATGGACAAAAGGGACTAAATGGATTTTAATCGTTTACAATTGTACGGTAGGGAATGAGATAAGGGCAATATACATACACATAACTTGAGAGTATATTACCTAAATATCCACATCCATAGTTCAAAGCAACTTTTCATCAAGCACTTAATTCAAGTTCCCCATCAAAATCGAGTTTGATAACCCCAGAATAAAATTATCCCTTTCCTCGTATTGATTCATAATACTTGTGCATGTACTTGAACAACAGATATGATAGAACATTTAGGCAATCATAAATATAGATTCCAGTCCCATCTTAACATAACAATAAACATGTAGCACTGAGAATTCTTGAAGGATGATTATATCAATGAGAGAATAACCTATTAATGCCAAACACAGATGAGCATTAACCAATCATCATTTAGGAAAACAACAGGGCATACATTGGAACAACTCTGCAAACCTCTCAATAGGATCCCAAGTCAAAACCCCACTCAGATAGAAACCTGAAAATCGACTTAAAACTCAAACCTACCAGAATAATGCCAAACTCTAGGAAATGATAGTTAATAGAAAGAACAAGATTCCCTCAGAATATAGGCATGATTCAATTACAGCATGGGAGTTATCTAAAATACAGAGATACCAGAGGTGGAGATAGTTATCTAAAAAACAGTGATATCAGAGGTGGAGATCTCAGCAAATAAAATGAAATTACATTCAGCCTAACCATTTAGCTGGTCTTTGATTTGGATCAGACCTTTAATTTGATAATCAAAGAGTAGACTATGCCAGTCTAATGACGTCATTGGTTCATTATGCAGGTGCAATTATATGGTATTGAAATAAGATTCAATATCCACAGGTAGGTATACTCACCGGTTGAATTGGATGTTTTTCGTGACCAAAATCCTAACTCTATAATGTCAGTACACATTCAGAGATCAAACATAATTAATACAGAGATTAAACCGAGAACAGAAATAGAATTGATTGAACAACAACAACAGTAGCTGACATAATTAAAAACAGAGAATGAAATAAGATGAGAGATAAAGTAACTCAGGCCTCCCATCTGCAAGGATCAGCTTCTTGCTGCTGATGGCTTCTCACTGGAACTGATTCACACAGTTTATTTAGGTAAGGTAATCAATTTCATTCCAGATCCTAATTGTGTTCATGTCCAAGGTGTTACATCGTATTATGGAAATGACATTGAAAATCCTAATTTAACTAGGAAAGCAATCCTATTGGCTACACAATCCATAGCTGAAACAGGGAATAAAAAGGGTAAAGAGTTGCATGGGTTGTGTACATTCCACGAAGCCAGCCTCTGAACCATTGAGTCTGAATCATGCAATAGTGAACTTTAATTTAATTTAGGTAATATATTAACGCTCAATTCAATAGATAAGATATTATTATTGCTGATTGTGCAGGTTAACAGTTTGCTTAGTAAAGTTTAACAGACCCCCCCCCCCAAAAAAAAAAAAAAAAAAAAAAAGAAAAAGAGAACTCTTTACATATGGCAATGGTATCATTCATATTTTGCTACGCAACAACAGTTACACCACCTGACATAACAAATTCATAATGCAGCAAAATACAGAACAGATCAAGTAACCCAACAAAATGGAGCCACTTCCAACAAAATAACAGTCCAAAACCGTGCAAATTTCACATGGAACAAATAATCCACAATAAAAAGCGATTACATATATCTTCTAAACGAAGAGATTTCATTATGAGGTGCTAATTTCAATATTTGTATGCGATGGCTAGCATGGGTCTGGCTAGTTCAGAACTTCAGATGGTATGGAGCAGCCAATGGAGTTGAAACCACAGTGCAGTTGTTGCTTTGGAAGTGAGATTAGGCCAAGATACCGTTGATTCCATGCATTGGCGTCTGGAAACCGGGACCAACAAATCCGACCCACATGGTCTGATACAAATAATTAAGAAAAAAGCTTGTCTGCATAAGCTTTCTACAATGCGCACAAACCAAAAAGAAGAATAACGTGAATCATCACCAAGGGAAAAGACCCAGCGGTAATGATCACAGAATTTCTAGAAAAAAAAACTACAATGTAGTGAGACGTGAGCTAAACTCTCAAGAGAAGAGAAGAGGGATTATTCACTCATAAGGAAAGCTGCTTCACCGCTCAAGGCTGTCATCGATGGTAGGACGAACGTAGATATAGAATACCGACAACGGACAAGAGAAGAAAGAAAAAAAAAAGAATTACCGAGAAGAAGAGAATTGTCGAGCGCTGCCGCTGCAATCAACAATGACCTGGTTCTAGAATGGAGACTGAAAGGGGCTAGGGTTCCAAAACCAAGAAAAGGATAACTCAGGAAGTTCTTCTTTGTATTTGTGTTTTTCGATTCAATTTTAATCCATTAATTGAAAGGTTTACTTAAACTGACCTTCAGCTAACGCTCTGCTTCTCACAGTCCAAACACCAGGACGCCGAAACGACGGAGAAGATAAAGAAGAGATGAACCGCTGCAACTATTTGGCGAGTGGACTGACTGGGGTCACCCCAGACCGAGAGGAGAAGATGAAGAAGAGGAATCACTTTCGCTTCAACAACAGCTAGGGTTCTTCTACCCTAGTTTGACAAGAATAGAGGAAAAATAATAATTTAATTTCCATTTGACAAAATTACCCTTTCAATCACAAGTGTTTTAATTAGTCGCGTTTAATTTGCCACCCCAACGTTCCATGGATCATGTGGGAGAATATTCTGGTGACTTCTACATTTTAAGTGTCTCATGCTCATCCATCATTTTAAGATTCTAAAAAAAAAAAATCCATCATTTTAAGATTTGTGCTTTCATCTCACTTTTACAATATACAATATAAAATTAAAATTTGTTTTCGAATACTAACAAAATAAATCAGAGAAAAATCCGTAATAAATTGTCTTCTAAATTCTAATATGCAAGAGCACTGGTCAAAAGTTTATATTTTAGGTAATTTTTCTTTGTAACAGCTCTCAGAGTTGACGTGATATATTTCAGATCCACTGACTACAAAGACAAAACCGAAAAAGATCATATTTATTGCATCACAAAAATATTATCTATCACAATCAGATAGCTACACAAAAGCTACACAAAAAATACTCAGCAGCAACAAACAAAAGTTCACATTTTGTGCTCTCGCCTGTGTCCCTGTATTATTTCCCAAATTTTTCAATGGTTTTATCTATTGAAAAGTTAAAAATACCTCCTACCAACAAAATAAATAAGTAAATATAAATACTGAAATATCTGATCCAACATAAGAAAAAACCCATTTGGTAAAATTGTCAAGTCTATCAAAGTTAAGCAGAAAACTCAACTCATCTCCTTTGATCAAGATATGCAGTGATGCTGCTTCTCTTTCCTCTTTCAGGTTCCTTTTTTAACTGCAAGTAGAATATGAGAAGGATAGGTATGGGTGCTTTTTTTAACTGTGTACAACAGTCCATACCTTCCATTAAATTTGTTTATTTGCAGAGCGTAACAGAGCCCCTGCATTTGCACCCAACCAGTACTTGCTCCATAATGTGGTGGAGCTTCTGTGGTTTAGCATGTTGCTGCATTTGGATACTCATGATGGGCTGATTTCACTTCTTGATGAGCAATTCTTTCTTTTGCAGGTTTCTGTTATGCAGCTTGGATTGCAGCACTGAGAATCTGCATTTGGAAGATCCTAAGCATGGCAACCATAAGTTATGCCCCATAAGTTATCCCATATAAATGCAGCAGATTTTTTTTTTTTTTCTTCTTTCGCGTGGTGACTTATATTACATTACATTTCCTCATGAAGACACTTTCAGGAGGGCAAGAAAAATGGGTGTGAATATGAATCACGTAGGAAGAAAATTACAACATGAAGAGAAAAGTGATGTATGACACTAAATAACAAATTCACTTCATTGATGATCCAAGTTCCAATTACATACACAAAGAATAGACTTCACAACCCTAAGAAAAAATTCCAAATACATAATGAATAGTCAAATATTACATTGCTCCCAAATACATAAAGAATACATCAAACCCACTGATTTCCCAACATGAGAAAAAAGAAAAAGAATCAAAGAATAACATAAAAAAAGGACTTCACATACATCAAAGAATGGTACTCTAGAGAATCTGATCTTGAAAGAACTCAAATGTGTACTAGCTCCTGCTATTCTTATAAAAAGAGGTTTCATGCGATTAAAGAATGAAAGAATTCTCTACCTACAAAGAATTTTTGTTACCCTTTCTGTTCTGTACGACAAGGATGGAAATTGTAAGACCTCGGAAGAAGAACACCATCACAATCAACTTGGCAAAGATAAAGAGGAGGAACTGCCAGCAACATCAACAGGTGCCCAGGCCGAAATTGTGTACAAAGGCTGCTCTAGCCAACTGAGAGTAAGCCCTGCTCCTTCGCCTTGCTTCTTGACACTGTAGTTCTCACTTGAGTACATCTTCAACAGCATTTGGCTCTGAAGAATCTCCCTCTCTCTGATTTCAATGCATCTAAACCCTCCATGATCCATCATCTTCCTCCACTTCACGAAACTTTCATGCCTTTCCACCCTGTCACTGCCTTCAGAGGCAATTATATTTCTGATCTCCCGTGCAAACATCTCCTCTATTTTGATTCTAACCAAGCTATCTAATGGCAGGGCAGAATCAATGGAGTCAAATATGGCAGAATAGTACTTGAGTGAATTAGAAACCCTCCTCTCCAAATTGGAATCATTGTGCATGGCTTCTTGCTCTGCCATGAGAACCACTATGGGGTTAGTACTACTTATCAAACCCAACAGATTCCTTAGCGCCCCACCGGTCTCATCGTAAAGCATCTTGTGCAGTTGAAGAACACAATTCACTGCTACGCTTTCCTTTTCCTTCACATGAAGCATCCAGAGTCTCACATCCTCCAACCTGTCCACAACTGCATGGAACTCGAATGGCAGATTCAAGGTTTCTGCAAATCTTGCTAATCTATCGCCTGTTTCTTGAAGTTCCTGTTTGGACTCTCCTATACCTGTAATTCGTACATGGCTTGGGGGATTAGGCCTGGTAGCTAGACTCTGAAATAAACCAGGCCATTGAAGCCCCTGTTTGATATCAAAATCTATGATATGAACCCTATCTTTTCCTTCAAATGCCCTCATCAGAATCTCATTGGATGTAAAATGAAGGAACTTTGGAATTGGGCTAACATGGTTTAGAAGCCTAAGTGCAGTGCCCATGTCATCATCAATCCGATCAACCTCCCGAGGAGTGGTAATATGAAAAATGTGAGGCCAGAGCCTTGCAACTCTTACTGCCATAGCTTCAGTGAAGTAAGCAGTGACACGGCTAATGGCAGTTCCTTCTGGTGAAGCAAGCTCTCCAAGTCTAGCTATAAAATGGTTGATAGCTGGGATGTTCTTCGAGCTAATTGATTCAACACAACCAACCAGTAATCTCACAAGCTCAAATCCCTGATGCTCTGTCTGAACATCTTCACTGCCTGCTGTTACTCTGGTTCCCTCAGACGGGTGAGGGCGCTGAGACCCATTACCAGTTCCATTCCCTGAGGAATTCTCATTTCGCCTTGGAGTTACACTATCGCCTTCGGACGAGGTGGATCCTGAACTTGCTCTTCTAGGGTCATGGCTGGTGGTGGTGGTATCAACATCCTTCTCTTCTTTATCTGTAATCTCAGTGACTACAGACTCCATCAGGGGATTGTTGGGCATTGCTGGAGGAGGTATGATCACATCACCAGGAACAAAATAGATCTTCTCTTCCTCTCCTGAATAAGACCTGGGAAATGAAACTGTTGCAGGGTTTAGGCCTGTGATTCCAAGCATTGATTGTGGCATCTCAACACTCTGCTGAAACCATAAATTACCCTTACCCAATTGGCTTAGAGTCATTCCTTCTCCTTCTGAAGAAGCATCAGGCGTTGTGGTACTGCTGCTTCTCTTCCTCTTCGCCCTGTTTGCGCACGATTCATCAGATGAAGTCTGCTCAGCAAATCTTTTCAAGCTCCTCTCTTTCGTCCAAAACCCTTCTTCAATCTCTCTCCTTCCTTCCCACAATGCCGTCTGAGCGGTGGTAATGGACGGCGGCAGCCGGATTTTCTGCTTAAGAGAGCAGCTCCCTTTAACTTCTACTGGCTTATCCACCGAGAGACCGACGGGTCGAATGGGTTGGGATCGTTGGGAGGCATCTTTCCGGGGGAAACTACATGGCAAATCCAACCTGTGTGTGCTCATTGGAGGATACTGAAAATGGCAAGCTTGAAACTGGGTAGATGCTTCGCTCCTTAATCTATGCCTTGGCGACAGCAATGCAGAAAACCCCGCCAACATCCTCTATGTTCTTCCAATTTTCTTTCTTGTTTCCCCACTCCCCTTCTCAATTCAACTAGCCTTTTTCTTCTCTGTTTATCTTATCCCTCCCCTGTTTTATATCCCCCTCCCCTGTTTTACCCAGTCACAGACTCTGTAATCTCTTTTCTTCTCTCTCTATATTTGTTTAAAATCAAATGAAATTTTTTCAGACAGACTTTGTAAATCTATATGTATGTATGATCTGTTCAAAACAAATTTAAAGAAAAAGAAAAGAAACTAAAAGAATGAATCGGATGGAAATTTGGACAGTAAGAATCTGAATAAGAAACTTATAGAATTTTCACAAATCTGGGTGTCTGAATTCTGTATAAAGAGAAACAGGACGAACGAATAGTTGCAAAAAAAAAAAAAACCCCAGGAAAAGAATAAAAGAATGTAAGGCTTCCTATGTACCTACCAGAAAAATGTCATCGGATTCAGAATTTCGCCGTGAAAATCATTGAAGAAAGCTATCCCTCTTCTCACCCAAAGGACTAACACCATGCATGGAAATGCAGAAAGAAACTTGCTTGAATTTGTAACTGAAATTCAGGAAAGCTTTCAGACTCATATCAGCACTTGAAACCTGTAAAGTATCCATAGTAACTGAATCTGATTCTGAAGCGAATCCCAGATACCCCAGCTACGAATGCCCTTCAAACATGCAGACTAACTATTCTCCTACCAGATAAAATTTCCCACGCAAAAGAACATGAGACTTTCATTTACTAGTCTTTTATAGTGGACCCATTGCTCTTCTTTCTCTTCTACTTCAGTGCCATTGCTAGTGATGTTTTTCTGGTTTCTGTGATTCCTTGTAAAAGGTAAAGAATGGTGAGAGAACAAAAGAGTACGTACACGAAAGTCTCTAGAACTTTGTTCTGTGACCGTCCGATGAAGATCAGACGGGAGGAAATGACGGTCAATACTACCGTTGGTGTTATTCTCTAGTCAAATATGACCGTTAGAAGGTTGGTGTACGGGTGGTGTGCTTGGAATTCATTTTTCTTTTGTTGCAGGGGGGATTTCACGTTGTCGCCTCATATCCGTTTTAAGTGACCGTTGGGGTTCTTACAACAATGGGCCCCATCACTTGTTTCGTCACGGACGAGCATGAATTGACACGTTGCAGCCATGCAAGGGCCTGATGGTGTCGTCGTGGGAGAAAAACTTATCCTGTAGAATAGTGGAGTACAATGCTAATCATGAATCACCAGTCGACGTTGTGTACTCATTTACGAGAATACCCTTATCGATGATCTCTTCGGCTTCCGGTTCTCTGACGTAGAAAATTACATTTCCGGGGTCTGCAGGGGCAAAATCAGGATGGGCTTTTTTCTTTTCGCGAAATCATGAGGGAAAATATCAATATTATTGGAGAAAAAAATAAACATATATTTCACGTAGAAGAATGAATTTTCTATCCATTATATTCTGCATTAAAAACTTTTCTCTAAAATTGAATGCATAGTTAAAACTTGGGTGAACTGGTAAAATTTGCTGAAATTTCAGTCAAATTTTGACCCTATTTCAAAGATATTTTAGGGGTCTATTTGGTTACTTGAGTCTCAAGATTTCAAAAATCTATAGATTTCAAATATATGAAGTCACTGTTCATAAAATTAACTGTTTGGTTAGCTTAAATCTTTGGAATGAAATCTATAAATTCATCCTAAAAAAACATTTATGGAGTCATATTTCAAATGTTTAACACTTTTATAGTAGAGATGAAATCTCTACCTTATACCCATAAATCTATAGATTCAAGTTTTTAATGTAAAAAGATGAATCTCTAAATGTAATGAATTCAGAGATTCACACAATCAAACGGGTATAGATCTCCCATTTGTGAATCTAGAGATATCAAATCTCTATATTCATGTAACCAAAGAGGCTCTATGGTCATTTTAAACTCAAATTTAGTATCTACCATAATTTAATGCTAATAAACACACTAGAATAGTTGGTTTTATTTAAAACCTCACATAAATTGGTACTCTTGATCGGCACATACCCGATTATATATGGGCAAAACTGTAATTCAAGAATAGTATTTTAAACAATAAAACAAAAATAAATATGCACAAGGAGTCAAGGACAATATTAATATACAAATAAACATCATTAAAAATATATTATTATGACAATAATGCAAAAAACAAGAGAAAGAAGGTCTATGAAGCTTTGGAGAATAGAGAGAAATTTAAGAAAAATATGTTGAAAATTTGTGGAAAATTCAATGAAATTTATATTTTTATCACCAAAAATTGCTGAGATTTCGGCCATTTTTTGTCTGTGTCGATTACACTCCAAAAAAATTGCTAAACACCAAACCGGCCGATATTTGAAGAAATGTTTTTCTATGATTGGAGGCCCAAATAGTGATATTCACAAAAAATTTGGGGTGAGGCGGATATTCGTTTGACCGTAATGTAGCTCTGCCACAACGAGTCAAGGTTTGAATTATGCGCCCCTTACACTTCACTGCATATTTAAGAGCGAGTTTACATATGAGCATTTATAATCCACTTTATTAATCATCATAACTAGATCCTCTCCTAGGGACTTGTTTATGACTCACCAAGTATTATCTCTTTGAAAAGCACCATAAACAGTTTTGATTGTTTCTAGAAGCATAAACATTTTTTAGATGTGTTATAAAACTTGTTTTTAGAAGAGGAGAGAGGGGGGGGGGGGATCTGTTTTAGCAAACTTCTTTTGTTTAGAATGTTAAAATCCATGGATAGCCCCAGTAATTTTTTTCACTTAAATCTAATGTTTTTTATTTTTTTTTTATAATCAACATTTCATTGAAAATGAGCCAAAGGAGTGACTAAACACATGCATATTAGCCACTCAGTGGAAATAGGCCATTCGGTTGGGCTCTCAACATCGAATGCCTTACTAGATAGGAGATCCACTACAATATTGGATTGCCTATAAATATGTTGAATTCTATGATCCACAAGTTGTGAACTTAGGAATTGAATATCCTAAATAATAGGCAAAATGAAAGGGATGGGTTAGTGATCTTGTGTATGAAACACATCAAGTAGCTGTTTGCTGTCAAACTCTACCCAAATATAGTCAACCCCTTCTCCAACTGCCTCTAGTAATCCAGCCCTTAATGCCAATGCCTCAACCTCCATTGTTGATGAACACAAGACAAATATGGACTTGGTCCGTCTAGGCATACCGTCCACACCCCGAATAATTATACCCTGTCCTCCTTACTTTCACTTTTCTTTTGAAGATGCATCCATAGTTAATTTCCAAAATGGAGGTTTAGGTGGATCCGACTTACTTGGACTTTCTGATACACCCATGTTGAGCTTTAATTTCAAAATTGGTTGTTTCATTGAATTCCAAAATTTAGCACGGGCCCGTAAGGTTTCTTCCAACACTTTTTGCGGAGACCATATTCTTTCTCCTGTGACTCTATCATTTCTTTCCATTCATAACATTCAAACAAAGAAAGAAACAAGACTTTGTAGGTTAAGCGAGTCTCCATCACTGTTGTTCATATATGCTTTCCAAGATGCAATCCATGTTCCAAGGGAGTTGCCCATTGCTTCCGACACTTGCCACTTAAATTTAACCTACACCCAATTTTTTTTGCTTCGAGAAATATACGCCACTAATATTTTTTGCATTAAACTGTTTCTTAAAACATAAATTTCAATTTATGTTTCAAAAATAACTTGAAAACAAAACAATTATATCAAATGGGTTTCGACTATTTTTATTTTTTTTGTTTCTCAAATCAAGAAGCACCATAAACTATTTTTCTATGGTTTATCAACGGATTCTAAACGTATGGTAGAAGGATGTGAGGGGAGTGCAATCCTCTACTTGTCTAGGTAAAGGATCTTAACACTACATTTTTACCGAAAAAACATAGAAACTATTACTAAAGAACAAATTAAGAGAAAATCAAAGTACAAAAAAAGAAATGTCAATTGATGAAGCATATGTGGCTGTGCTTCTAACACAATGGCAACCGTCCTGAAAAGGTCTTGGTTCAACTCTTCCACACCTTCCTTTCCCGTTTCCCATCCTTGGACTTAGAGGCCCTGTACGATGACAAAAGAAAAATAGAAGAATATGGCCTTGGGAGAAGAGAAACATGACACCATTATGGACATGGAAGAAATCTCTGGGTGCAGTCATGGACCACGCCATGAAGATGGCTGTTGGGTTCCAATCTTTATATGGTTTCAGGCTTTGAGAAGAACATTTTAGATTGATTAATTAAACAGAGAAACATATATTAATTGCCACAGCCATCGAGGGTAATTTACGTGCTCTACTATAAGATCGTACATTTGATAAATTATAACTAAGTTTTTAATTTATAATCAGATAAACCTGCCTTTGTTCTAGATAAATTTTCCCCATAAGATATAAATTGTCTCCACTGTAATCTAGTTTGATGCTTCATCAGGTAGCAAGTGGACCTGTCTGGTCGAGTGGTTGTATCAAAATGGGTCCAACTGAAAACTACAAAACAGGGCTTTAGCCGTTGAGATTTTGTCCTCAGATCAACACATTAATTTCTGGGATACTTTTTAGGTATTTAAAAATTTTGGGACACTTTATTTACAAGTTTTGGGTTTGAATTTTGATGTGAACCGAGTGAAATCCGTTTCATGGTTGAAGATATCAATCGGTGGTAGAGTGTTTACTACTTTACTTCCCTCAATGTGGATTTCCTCATTTTCTTGTTCTTAAACAAAGAAAAGGGAAAAAAAGCTAGACTTTGTAGTTTTTCTAGGGTAACCCTTTCTATTTTGCTTGTTTAAGATAAAATGTTGTGTGGAAAAAGCTAGCTTTTGTAGTTTTTCAAGGGTAACCCTTTCTATTTTGCTTGTTTTTGAGATAAAATGTATTGTAGTTTCATTTTCTTTCGGGTTAATGATCCTTGGTTTCAGAGTTTTCTCAAGTGAAACACCTGAGTTTTATAAAAATGCATTAGAATAAATAGAAGGGACAAATAAATAAACAAAAGAAAAACATACCATGAGGGCTGAAGAATATTTCACAAGAATGGAGGAAATTATACCACAAGAATGGCAAAGAAATAGGCCATGAGATAGCACTTTCAAGCAATTGATGGGAAGATGCTACTACATTGTATAGAATAAGTGCATGCTTCGTCAGATTGGAGGTTAGAAATCAGTAAAACAGATGGAGAAGCAGAGAATTAGGGTTAACGTTTTCGTTACTATTTCTTTCGTAACCTTCTTCACTATAGTTTTCAGATCTATTGGCATGGAGACTCAAAAAACCCCAATTCCAATAAGTTATGGGTGGCTTCCTCGGTAAGACAGTTTGACCGTTATCCGATCCCTGGTTGTATAGTGTGTTGCCAACTGGGTGGTTTCCTCGGTAGTTCTTTTGTTTATTAATAAAATATCTATTTATCAAAAAAAAAAAAAAGTTATAGGTGGTTGATAATAATTTAAATAGAAAAATTAGCAAAATATAAACCAAACAATAAGTTTGAAATCTTTTTTCATTTTTGTAAACAAAAAAGTTTGAGATCTAAACCTATTTGAAATGATAATCTAACCAAAGTGTTTGTAAGATAAGACATTTTTTTTAGAGGAATTTTTTCATGGAGATCTTTTTTTCTGGGGTAGAAAGTAATTTCATTGAAAAGGGCAAGAGGGACAAACAACATATTGGCAAAAAAAGCCTAGGAGCCATGTAGTGAAATTTGGCCAAATCACCAAATCACCTTATTTGCCTGGGATGAGGCCTTTTTGACTAGAGCTTCAACCATAGAATTGGCAACTCTAAAAATAAGCCACAATTATCCATGGAAGGGTTGGGTATAGGAGGGTTTAAATGGGAAAAAAAATCATGCTCTCCACATCTCTCTATTGTACACAACATATATCTATATGCCATATAGAAATCTATGATTAAAGGTTTAATTTAAATGTTAAAAATCCTGAATACTCTTTTAATTTTTAAGTTTTCTCAACCACTTGTTTAGCATATAAGTGCGTTGTGATGCACAACGAAGGATATTTTCCTGGTTTAAATGGGGTAATTATGTTAGGGTCGATTTGGTTACTTGAGTCTGAAGATTTTAAAAACCGAGAGATTTCAAATCTATAAATTTCAAATCCATGGAGTTATAGTTCATAAAATTAACTTCTTTGATTAGCCTGAATCTTTGGCATGAAATTTGTAGATTCATCATGAAAAAACATTTATAAAATCATGGTTCAAATATTTAATGCTTGGGATAATTACTATTATCCTTTTGTACTTTAGTTTTATTACTAATCAAACCTCTTTCTTTATGAAATTACTGTTGTCCCCCTCACTTCAAACGGTGTTAAATGACTGTTAACATAAAATATATAATGTCTATTTTGCCATTTGTTAAAATAAAAAAATTAAAGGTAATTTTCATATGGACCCTTGAGGTTTGGTCCAGGTCACTTTTAGTTTAGTTTAAGTTTTTTTTTTGCATATGGCTCTCCTATGGTTTCATGAAATAATTAAATAAGGACAAGTTTAACATAATCTGTTAATTTAATTATATTTGTGACAAAAATGCCCTTTTTTTAATTTGTTTTTTTCTTCTTTTTAATAAGTTTCTTTTTTTTTATTCAAAGAAAAAATACGAGTCTCTCCGTCTTCTCCATTGCCGGCCAAGAACTCAGCCGCTACTCAGGCCTTTATACATTACCCTCATTTTTAGTGTAAAAATGTGAATTCTTAGATTTCATAGAATCTAGGGATTCACACAATCAAGTAGGTATAGATCTTCCATTTGTGAATCGAAAGATTTAAAAAATCTGGATTCAATTAACCAAACAGGCTCAAGTGATGCTTGAAGCCAAAATAATGTTTCCAATATGTTTATTGGCCTTAAATTAGACTAGACAACAAAATTCAAGATATAACGACCCTAAATGCCCCCGAAACTAGGGGTCAAATTTTCGTGGACACCCTATCAAAAGTCTTACATATCGAACCTTGGGTAGATGAGATCGAAGTCATCCTACTAAACAGTCTTTTTTTTTCCTGAAAATTAATCCATGTATAAAAGCCACGAAATATATTCTGAATCCCTAAAAATCCAAAAAGAAACCTAATAAATGATAAATCCTTGTCACCACTCACCATCCCTCTTTTATAATATCAATGCCAGATCATAGGGAATGGGGCGTGTGAGTTGCATTCTAAGTACGGATCAGCTCCACGGCTCCTGATCACACAAAACACTGGGGACCCATGGTAAAAAATACTTTTTGGAAAAAAAAAATTTTTTTAAATTTCATCCGTGATTCCACTATTTTGTGTGGTCGGGAACCCATTGGTAAGCATTCTGTGCTACCCTGATGGGGTTAGGATCCGGTTTTTCTTTTATTCTAAGATCAACTATGCACGGATCGATCTAAGTTTTCACTGTTCCATAGCATACTACCATTCACAGCAGTAGATTGGTGAGTTTGCAGTTTGGATATATAAAAATGAGAAACTCGCAAGAACGTCCTTCCCTAGTTCTCTCTTCTCGTTCTTGTTCTTCGTCTTCTTCCCTTTATGCTCTCTGACCTTTTCTCTCATTCATTAAAAGTTGAGGCAGGGTGGGGTTGCTTCAGAGTTCAGACTTGGGAACCATTACCTTATAAAAAAAATACTATACAAACAAAAGGGTTAATTTGTATATTAATATTTATTATTTAATTAATTGTAAATTAATCTAAGTTCTGTATCTAATTACTAGGTTTTGATTAGAATTAGGACGCTGTCCCAGTTTCAAGACCCCTAGAATAGCGTGTCGGTGTTAATTAATGTACGTGAAAGAACGTTAATAGAGAAATTTTCAAAAGCTTTTTAAGTATGAGATAATCATCTTAAGGAGAATGTACTTATATATGTAGCATCAATTGAATCAAAATTTATTCCTGATAAACTATTTTCAGTGAGAACTCATCAATTTAGAGAGCAAAGATGTCATTTCATATGGAGATGTGAGCAGATTGAACAGTGAAGATTTTCCTGTTTTTACCATCATTTAAACATACACTTATTTGTTTCTTTTGAGGAAGGTTGTTGAAGGTATTCCTGTTTTGACCATCATTTAAACATACACTTAAAATTGTTTCTTTTGAGGAAGGTATCCATAACCAAGACTTTCTCCAATCAACTCTATTAAAAAATACACGAAAATTTATGTGATTTTTTTTCTTTCTTTTTTGGGTTGCCAACCCCGGTTTCTAAGGCTTTTCCCTGACTAATCCGATGTTCAACCCAGGTATGTGGTTTTAAATTTACCATTTCCTGTTGATCTATAAACTTGGGAGAAGGGAGAGGGAGGGAGATAGAGGTAATATTAATTTGGAGTCCTTTTACCACATTAAGAAGAGAAGTTCATCTCTGAAAACTAGCAAGACAGATCTCTTTGAGTAAATGGTGGTCCAAGATGGTGTTATTAGGTAGACAAATCGGACTCCTTTGCAAAAGCATCCATTGGAAAGCCTATAAATTAGTTTGCTTTTATTGGTAGGCCATGCCACTGGTCAAGCTACATGATGGTGTCGGAGATCTTGGAAGTTTTTAACACATGTTGCTAATTTAGCCAACCTATTGATGTTGAAGTTCAGAACGTTTGTGTCCTAGCAGGGCATACTTCCATGTGTTTGGCAGCTCGACGCCCTGGCCATGGTTACTTAGGTTTGTTACTTGGTACCACAGGTAGGGCATCCAGTGGCCAGACACGTAGATGCAGAAAGACAAGACCACTTGAATTGGATCAAGATCAGATCCAATTCTGATTCTTTGAACCACCTGCCCTTAAGGGTAGAAGTGGGCCCGAGTCAAACCAGATTAATATAAGCAAAGCTTGGTTTCCCAGGCTTAGAGACAACTGTACTATCCAAACAAGTAACTGATGAACTGGAGATCCTCGTGCTGCTCACCCCAAAAGATGGCGGTGGGCCTCATGGGCCACATCAGCATGGCTGGTTCACATATAAATAGCAAACTTTTGAGAATTGGGCTCCAACGTTATCCCAATAACCCATTCCTAAATACTACCGCCCCCAGAAATATAAACCAAAACAAACAAACATCAAAACATGACAGTCATAAATAAGTCAAAATTAGTCCACCACCACCCTTAAGAACCTCAATTATTTTCTATAAATCAAAGAGAAACTAAAATAAATTAATTCCACAATAATAAATATGGGTGCTCAGAAAAGGCATTCTGTTCTACCTTGACTTCCCTGAATCCATCTCATTTTCTACCTACGCTACGTTGGATTCTCAAATGCTTAGGTGAACACAGCTGCCTCTCTTATCTCCTCTTATCACCCTTTTGTATTCTCGCCAATACAGCACAGTTCCTTCTGTCTGAATCTCACAATGGTTGGCGAAAGCTCTTAAAACCCCCACTTTTTTCTCTCCTTCTTTCTCTCGCCTTCTTCAAAATCTCTGCTTCTTCAGAGCAGCGTCAACCATGGCGGGTTTTTTCAACCCTGCTTCTTCAAAACCCTTCTTCTTCCCATACTGGAAGAAATCCAACCTCGTGGGTTTACTTTTAATAACAGTGCTCTGCTCTCTGTCGTACCTTATGGGGGTTTGGCAGAACAGTCGTGGAGGAGTCCTCTCCTCTCAGCTTTTTAATTCCGTCCCCTGCCCTGACATTAAGAACAGAGCAAGACCCAAAACCAGGTTGCCCTCAACCTCCCGGTCCTTTGCTTTGGATTTTTCTGCTCACCACGCGGCTGATGAATCTCCGATGACGATGGTTACGAAGCGTTATCCTCTCTGCAACATCACTTACAGCGAGTACACCCCATGCGAGGACCCGAAAAGATCCTTGAAGTTCAAAAGGAGTAGACTGATTTACAGGGAGAGACACTGCCCGCGGACAGGGGAATTGCTTAAATGTCGTGTGCCTGCGCCGTTTGGGTACAAGAACCCTCTTCCATGGCCGAAGAGTCGTGACTATGCCTGGTTTGCGAACGCGCCCCACAAAGAATTGACGGTGGAGAAGGCTGTGCAGAACTGGATTCGATACGAAGGAGATCGGTTCAGGTTCCCCGGTGGTGGTACCATGTTCCCTCACGGTGCTGATGCTTACATCGATGATATTGGCAAGCTTATCAATCTTAAAGATGGTTCCATCAGAACCGCCATTGATACTGGTTGTGGGGTAAGCTTTTCTTTAACCCTTTCACCTTCCATGGTTTCACCTTCCGAGATTTTCGCTCTTCGCCCCATTTAATTTCTATTGACCTCGTGAACCTTGAAAATACTGTTTCAAGTTCCCAAGATTAAATCTTGTTAAATCTTGGGCATCATTTACAGTAATTTTGAGCGTTGTTCTTTGACTCCCTTCATGCCATACCCAACTCAGACATCAAGAGCTTCACCCGCAGACATGGTTGAACCGGTCTTCCCTTGCCTCTGGTTGTCACTATCTAACGCACATTCTCATCGGCTTTACGGTTTTCCAATTGGGTAGAACTCTACGTAGAAGGAATAGCTATTGAGTTTCCTTTTCTAGATTCCTCTCTGGGTGACGAGGTAAAGGACTGACAAGCCAAGAAGATGAGGCTTCTTTACAAAGATCTAGCGTGATTTAGACCGGTTGAGCGAAAACTTCAGGGTTTTTTTTTGTAATAGTGTATCAGCTGGATTCCAATCTTGTTAGCCGGAGCAACCTGACCTTGCTTTTTCTTTGGTGGAATCCATGCTCTGCGTCTTGCTTTTGTTTTCCTTTCCGATGGCTTTTACAGACAACCCACATCTCCTTTTCTGAGTTATTGACAGAGATGTTTCCAATTTGGCAATTTCCATTATTTGTATTATTATATCTTCTCCGAAAGCAATTTTTTTTTAAAAGTCTAGTCTCTCTTTCATGTCCTGTAAAAGAAGACAGTTTCTTTGTATTTTAGATTTTCCCTGGAGTCTATGCTATTGATTCCATGTCCATTTTTCCTTCTTGTCCAATCGGTGAAGACGAAGAGAGGACAAGAAAAAAGAAAGAAAGAAAAAGAAAATGTAGTCTCTGGCTTTATGTGGTAGTATACTGGAATTCATTTAGAATAGCCATGATTGAATCTTTAATTTGCAGGTCGCAAGCTGGGGAGCTTACCTTCTATCACGCAACATCTTAGCAATGTCGTTTGCACCAAGAGACACTCATGTAGCTCAAGTGCAATTTGCCCTCGAGCGAGGAGTTCCGGCTTTAATCGGAGTATTGGCTTCCATTAGGCTTCCTTACCCATCGAGGGCTTTTGATATGGCTCACTGCTCTCGTTGCCTCATTCCCTGGGGCCTATATGGTACTCCTACCTCTTTAATTGGTTTCCCTAATTGGGTTTTACTAGATTTCGTTCTATAATGCACTGAATTGTCTGGGAACAGATGGGCTCTACCTTATTGAAGTCGATCGAGTGCTTCGCCCTGGCGGATATTGGATTCTTTCAGGCCCTCCTATCAGATGGAAAAAGTACTGGAAAGGGTGGGAAAGAACACGGGAAGACCTTGAGGCTGAGCAGAATCAAATTGAGGCTGTAGCCAAAAGTCTTTGCTGGAAGAAATTTGTAGAGAAGGATGACATTGCAATCTGGCAGAAACCCACTAACCACTTTCACTGTAAGAAGACTCGCAAGGTCTTTAAGAAGCCCCAGTTCTGCCCAGCTGAACAAAACCCCGACAAGGCTTGGTATGTGGAGCAAGTTCTCATTTTTAAACGATATTGGCCAAAGATTTTTGGTTGGGTATAAACTTAATATGCGTTTGCTAATTGTTATCAGGTATACCAATTTGGAGACTTGCCTTACCCCATTACCAGAAGTATCTGATGTTGCAGAAGTAGCAGGTGGCAAACTCGCCAAGTGGCCGGAGAGATTGAATGCTATTCCTCCAAGGATTCGCGGTGGAGGTGTGGAGGGGATCACAGAGGAGATGTTCAAAAAGGATGGAGAACTATGGAAAAAGAGAATTAGATACTACAAGGCTGTAAACAATCAACTTGGGCAGAAAGGAAGATACCGGAATTTGCTGGACATGAATGCTTACTTAGGAGGGTTTGCGGCTTCCGTGGTGGACCTACCAGTCTGGGTCATGAATGTTGTTCCTGCAGAGGCAAAGATCAACACTCTCGGTGTCATCTACGAACGTGGGTTGATTGGAACTTATCAGAATTGGTAAGCATCATTCCCCAGTATGGAACATCTCCCATTTGTACCATTTGTATAAGGTCTTCTCAGAGTTCCATATAGTCATTTTCTTCTCTGGTAATCACAGGTGTGAAGCTATGTCTACTTACCCAAGGACTTACGATCTAATTCACGCTGAATCGATCTTTACCCTGTATGAGACCAGGTAAGGTCATAAAGATTCTAGATAAATACAGCTCCAAGTTTGAGAGACAATAGTAGAGAACTATTGAATTCTGAGAGAGCTTTCCTACCTTTTGTGTTGCAGATGTGAAATGGAAGATATTCTGTTGGAGATGGACAGGATACTTAGACCAGAAGGCTCTGTAATTTTCAGAGACGACGTAGATGCTTTAGTTAAGGTGAAGAATGTCATAGATGGAATGAATTGGGAAGGTCAAATAGTGGACCATGAAGATGGCCCTCATGTAAGAGAGAAACTTCTGGTTGCAGTGAAGTTATATGAAACAGCTTCACATTCTAGCCCCCAATAGCAGTCCAAGACAGCTTCTTAAGGGCAGGGTTGTCGGTTGTGTATCATTTTTCTTCTTTAATTTTTTGTGGGCTATCTCATTTATATTGTTCCATTAGTTACATTTGTCAACCCTTTTTTGGTAAAATTCTTTCAGATGTGAATTTGTCTAACCCGTTGATAGGGTTAATTTCATGCAATTCTGTAATGAATTAGGGAAGGTAGCTCAAGAGTCCAATATTGCAACCATTAAGGACATTGGTCCCCCCCCCCCCCCCCTTTCCCTTTTTCCCTTTTATCTTATTTTTTCTGTACTGTTTGATTAATCAAATTCCCTTTTGATAGTTATTAGTTAATGAAACAATCTTGGCAACAATGGTATATTTGGGTTCTGCCGGGCATGGGGAGATGGCACACGGAAATTGTGTTTCTTCAAGAAATTGTAGTAGCAGTTAGGTCATGAAAAAATTTCACTCTCCACCCAATACTCGCTGAAGGATGTTAACTCAGAACAACCCTCTATATAAAGAGATTGTGAAGGCAGACATTGGCAAAAGAAAGAAACAGTAGAAAATGGCAACTAGTTTGAACTCTCTAAGCTTTGCGTGGCTGGCCCTCCTCGTCACACTAGTGGCGGTGGCGCTGCCATCCCAGGTGGCTGTGGCTCAAAACAGAGACTGCACTGTAGAGCTAGCCAACCTCACCATGTGCCAACCATATGTGCTGCCGGGAACTTCCTCACCACCCAGTGGGGACTGCTGCAATGCGATTAGCACAGCCGGCTCTTCTTGCATCTGCAACGCTCTGAGGGTCGTTTCTAGTCTCCCCAGCCGATGCCATCTTCCATCCTTCAATTGTACTACTACTTCGATCCCTTCCTCCCTCTTTCTTTCAACGCACATACCCAAACACGCATAATAGTTGATCTTTTAGTGAATTTGATAATCTTTTGTGCTCTTTGATGGTGCAGGTCCTGATAATTAATCAATTAGACAGGAATGTGGGTCGTCGGAGTTCGTGGATTCCCACCGTAGAATAAATTTGGGAGTTCTTTCTCTCTCTTGTTTTTTTTTAGTTAAATAATCCATGGAGTAAGTTGATCTGATATGACATGAGAGAGCTTAAGAAAATGTAATGAAAATCAATAGAACGACTTTCTTAATATTTACTACTAATAAACTGAAATGAAAGAATTTTCGTTTTTGCTCGATTGATACTTCATCTGTCCAACTCTTATCTCTTATCTTTTTTGGGGTAACTGTCCCACTTCTTATACTTGTAAGGAATAAGAAGTTTGATAATGATTGGGTGAGGGTAAAGAAAGGAATCATCCACTCAATTTATTTCTTTTTGAGAGCTATTCATTTTTATTTTTTTTTTGGTAAAGAAAAATTTTATTATTCAAGGGACTTAGCCAAGAAAGGTGAACATAAGCCTACCAACTAAGGAGTGGATGTAGGCTAAAAAGTCGTGCTCAAGTGACTTGACCTTTCGAGCTAGGAAGTCTGCAACAAAGTTGACATTCCTAGGAATAAAAGAAAAAATATACTATGAATAAGATGTTTGAAGATGCATAATATCTGCAATGATAGGCTTGACCTCTAAGGGTATGGGGTGGTCTGGGTGAAGAAGTAATTGTATGAACTCCTTGCAATCCAGTTTCACAAGGATGTAGGAATATTTTCCTACAGAGCTTAATCAAACCCAATTCCAGCCGTCCAAGTCCAACAATTGAAAAAGAATAAATAATAAATAAGGACAATAAGGCCATCCAATTGAGAGAGGAGTAGTTGTGTCTTTTTTTCCTGTGAGTTATAGAATTGTTCTTTTCATAATTAAATGTACATTCTTTTTTTTGCTTTGTCATCTTAAGACCAGTCACAACGAGAGTGCGGTGGCTGAAATTTGACCCAGCGCAGAGGACAAGTAAAAGTTGTCACTTGTACCATTATGTTAGAACCACATCCAATTAAATGTGCATGGGTTATTTGGGTATTATGATGTGAAGCTAATGAGAATGTGAAAGGGTCCATGAAAGTTTAAACCCGAGATCTGTTTGTTCTTACTACTTTTACATAATAAGGGATTTAAATCTGGAAGGGATTTTGATACTCGACAGAGCTCATTTGTAACAATAACACTCAAACTCATTTGTAGCAACAACTAGTGTTGGTGAGGATCAAAATCCCTGCATAAGAGGCTATTATTATTATCACAAAATGACACAATTCATTAATAACTAAAAAAGAAAAAAAAAAAAAGAAGGGAGACTGGGAGAGGCTGTCACTATTGTTACACCATTCATCAACATAATTAATAACTGTAAAAGATGAATCCAAATTTCTGAATCTAAAGATTTTCAGAAAAGGGTATAAATCTGCATTATGACATCCGAATTTGATTCATGCTACCAATAATATTACAAAATGGAAAGTTGGTGAAAACAACTCTCATAAATTATAAAACCAAGAGACACATACTCACATACATGCAATACCATGGATATCCCATAGTCACACTTGTATTGTTTTAATTACCATTATACCCTTTTCCATTCACCCTTTTTTCATTTATCACTACTTTGAGTTCGGTTTCTCACCCTTGATAGAGTGCATCTAAGCGACCACAGACTATGTGGCAGTATTGGTGATGGATTCTACTTTTTTTTATTTTTATTATTATTATTATTTACTTATGGGCCCCCATAAATTTTTTGGTTATAAAGTCGTGGGAAGAACACAGAGTGTTCATGTTAGAAGAGATGGTCCACACTCCCCTACTTGCATCAATCCCAAGACACATCAAGTTCCTTTGCGTATAAGTTTTCTTACCTAACATGTACATTTTAGGTGTTAATATCTAAAATTACAATCGACGACATAGATATTGCATGTATCAGTTAATATTTTCACTACTGATTTTTGGATCCCAAATTTATGATTGTTCATCTCTTAATTGAGGTCATTTTGCAATTAACTATTGTTACAATTTATTATAGTTTTTTTTTTTTCATGCTTTTCACTTAAGTGGATCAAAACTCTTTTTTTTTTGGGTTGCCAACCCCGGTTTATAAACTGGATCAAAACTCTTTACTATCCACTTAAGTGGCAAAAATTACAAGTCATTCACTATTAATTTTTTTATTAATTTTGTAATTAAAATGATCATTTTATCTAGAACAAATTACACTAGCACCCAAAAATGAAAGCTTTAAAGCACTAACACTCTACTTTACGTTTTAAAAACACAAAGACCAAAAAATTAGATTTGTATTGGATATATTTGTCCAATTTATTAGTGAAAATAGTTAAATCAGTGTTTATTTTGTTTCAAATAAATAAAATCCCTATAATAAACAATATTTGGACTGTTTTCAATGATAAATTAGACAAAAATATCCAATGAAAATCTAATTTTGAGGTCTTTGTGTTTTTTAAACATAAAGTGAGGTGTCAGTGCTTTGAGGCTTCCATTTTGGGGTATTATCTATGGGTAAAAAGAAATATAAAGTTATTTTATTTAACAAAATTTTACTCTTTTTTTTTCAAATTAATATTAAAAAAAAAAAACTCCCTCTTCAGTTGAAACTCCATGATTAGTTTTTTTTTTCGGTAAATAAACTCCATGGGTTCACGTGAACATAATCAGAAGTTGCAAACTACAATAATCTTGAAAGCTTTTTCTCTTTGGTTTAAAGAATCATTTTTTTGAGGAGGGTTGCCATTGGGCTAGTCCAAGCTGTTAGTTTACAGAAGCTTAAAATGCAGGGAACTTAAAATAAGCCCAGATCAGCTTCAACATGATCGATACTTCACCAAAGGAGGAACACAAGAACAGAATTAATAACAGTGAGTAACTTGTAATTTTTAAAAAAGATTAATGCAAGCAACATGTAATTTTTATCACTTAAATAGACACTTAAGAATTTTAAATTTTTGCCCAACTTAAATAAACAGTATAAAAAAATCTCTGTATTATGTAATGAGATTGAAACAATTTATAGTTGCCAGCAGCTTCTTATTAAATAAAATTTCAATTTCTAATTTCCAACGAATAAGTCATTGAATAGGAGGAAATCGCTAAACCACACACCACAACAATGACTTTTTTTTCTTGGGGCCTGAGGGAACAAAACAAGCTTAACTATCAACACAAGCAAACAAAATTTTTGGACCCAATTCCTATCACATGAAATGCTATGAGCGGATGCCAAAAGAACCGAAGCCAACTTGATTTAAAAGAAAGAGATTGAGAGAGAATGGGAGAGATTGAGGGAAGAGAAAGAACAGATAATTGGGAGGAAAGAGAGTTGGAATCATCTTTCCATCAGAAAATCACATTTTTTTTCAAAGTATAACCTCTTATTTTGAAATCTAATAACTTCAAATTACTTCAACACTTTTATCCTATGTAATCATATATGATTTAGAAAAAATAGTAAAAATGCATAGAAACTTCAAAATTATATTTTACCTAGCTCATATCCTACAACTCCTTATTAAATTAAATTTTAAATTCCAACCAATATTGCCTAATACCAAGGTTTCAACTATATGCATTGAGTATCGGTCATGTGATTTTAAGAGACTTATTGTCTCGTATTAGTTAAATTTAATAGAGATACGTATCGATATGTATCATATCGATTGTATCTAATATGAATACGTATTGACTAATATGGTATTGTATTTTGGGATACTTTAGACTTTGCATAATACAAGATACTCGGCTAAGTGACAGACCACATTACCACCTGTCTTTTTATTGGGGGTTGAGGGGACCAAGCCAAACTAAACTATCAACACTGGCCAACAAAATTTGATCTCAATTCATATTTCATAACCTAAATCTTTTCCTTGTGATGGAGCCCAAGTTACCTGTTTGTGATGTCAAAAATCCAACTTTGCCTGATTCCACCCTCACTCGCCCAATGCCCGAATAGCTCTAAGCTGAGCTTGGGTTGAAGCCTCAAGCTATGACCACTCTTGAATTTATACAAAGACATGATACTCATGGCAAGACTAAGTTAAAGACATAAGAAAATTAGGATTGACTCAAGATTTAGGATTAGGTACTTGACTTATGTGTCAAAAGCTCCAAAGCTGATGAAATGTGTACAGTTAAGCTTTTTAACTTATCTTATACTAAGTTGACTCAATCTGAACCCATACACTTAAATGAATCTCATAAGGCACATAATAAAGTCAGGTCCAAATCAAGGAAAAAGTTGTTGACTAGATCAATTTTAAGTTCCTAGTTAAATTTCTTGATTTGGAATCTTGATCATCCTCCACTTGAACTTTTATAAAGCCCATTTTTCCCAATAAAATGGATTGAGGAAAAAGTAATATGTAAAGATAATAGGTTTTGCCGTTTTGTTCATGCATGCTGGATGAATCATATATAAACGTCCACAAAAATTTTATGTGTTGAAAGATTAACTGATAGATGAGTCACACAAGACGTACCAACACCCTCATTTGCAACCACGATCGTTGCGTTGTAAGATATAAATAGAGGTGCAATTGAGAGGCTTAAGGAGTAAGAAGTTAAAAGCAGAGAAGGTTGAAGAGATAAAAGTAATGGCAGCTCTTAAGTTTATCATCTCTCTCTTGGTGGTTGCTCTTGTGATTGAGGCTCAGGTGGCTCAATCACAGAACTGTGGAAACGAGCTTAATAGCTTGAATGTTTGTGCCCCATATGTGTTGCCTGGGTCAAACGCCAACCCCAGCAGTGATTGCTGCAATGCAATCAGAGGTGTCGATCAGAACTGCTACTGCAATGCTATGAGGATCATCTCTCGTCTTCCTTCTGAGTGCCACCTGCCTGCCATCAGTTGTTAGTTCTCTCTCTCGCTCTCTCGCTCTCTCGTCTCTTACCCTTCTGTAATCTTGACTATTGTTTCTTTAATCTTTGACGAACAGGTCCATGAGCAGGAGGATGGACAAGGGAAGTGATCAACTGATCAGTGAATAAATTGGAGTTGTTAGCTGCAACAGTAGAATTTTTCTTTTTCTTTTTTCCCACCTTATGAAACCACTCATCCAGTAGTCTTTATCTTCTTGAAGAAAGAGAATGGCTAATAAGAGATGGTTGAATTTGAAATTTAGCAGTGCCATTCAGGTTAATTACGAAGTAGTCAGTTTAATGTTAAGAACAATGAATGGATGAGTTAGCTTTTCATGTGTTCTACTCCTTGTGTAACTCGATCTGATCAATGGTTGACAACAGTGAAAGCATGGCTATCCACGTCATAATATCTAAAATGTTTATAAATACATGATGCATGTTAGAGAGTATGGTCACCTTTCAAAACTGGAGAATAGCAAGAAACCCTGATTAATTTGAAGTTTAGAAATGGTTTCCATGTTCAATTCTTGATAAAGCATAAAGGTAAGGTAAAGTGAGGATGTAACATTGGGAGGGGTCAAATACCGATATTTTACATAACTGAAATATTAATATTTCAGACATGCAAAAAGGTTAGTAGGAATATTTTTTCAAAAAAGAAATGTGAAAATTTCAAAAAGAATGTTTGAGGTAACAGGGGGAGAATTTGTCAGACATAGATATCCTACAGCCTACCTGAAATATAAATTTCGTATAATTCGTATAATAATGAAAGAATTGACCATTGATCTCGTAAAGCTTCTTCCTTGTATATGAAGATCAGAGACAGATAGTTTTTATCTCAGGAATAATTTCCTCCATTTACTAGGTAAGGTAAAAAAGTTACAGGCAATGAAAATAGTGAAAATCTTGTTTCTTTTTGACATAGTACTAGAGATCGATATATTAATAGCCAATGACCATAACCCACAAGAGTACAAGACCGGATATTGTGATGATCCTAAATAAGCTCTCCATTTAAAAAATAACCTTTATCACCTCTATGTCACATATATCAACCATCTTGTTCCTAAACTGCCCCAAACATAATCTCATCGGTGGTTAGTTTTCTAATATTTTTCCATGGTCATGCAAGTATAGATGTTTACATGCTGTTGGAGTCCTGCTTCTATAGACTTGGTGGCTAATCTTCATCAAGTCCGTATTTCAATACTTTCATGCAATGGGGATGTATTTTGAAGTTTTTGCTTTTGTGTTGCTTTTATTGCATTTGATTTGGTCAATGGCTTCCCTCTAAAGGATGAGAATGAGAATATCACCCATAACTTGAGAGATCACTGGCTATGTAATGAGCTCTTAAGCTTGCCTATAATAAAAGACAAGTAATTCATGCAAATTAGTAATAAAATCAGCGGGCAGCTCAGTGCTGCACATTAATTTTGAAGTACGACCTCTTAAGGACTTACACTGAAGTTACTGAAGTGGAACTTTTAATTCGAGCTTTTTCTTTTTCTCCGGAACTCTCCCATGGATCTTATAAGAAGTACTTGTTTATCATCAGAATAAGAAAAGCTTCAACAACTTCTCTTATTGTGGACATTGATTGAACACCTCAACCGAACGGTCCGAACCACATCATCTCTGTTTTCTCTCTCTTTCTCTCTCTGTTCTTATGTTTTATACAAAGTATAGCAGCTTTAGACATGTTCTATCGCTTCACCACCCAAACGTTACTGCACATTAATCAATAAAAACACAGTAACCTAGCCAGCCGAGCTTTTTGTTTTAACTCTTTTTTGGCAAATGAGCTGTTTGCTTTCGATTCATATCTTGGTGATGGTAGTGGATGTTGAACGTATATATATTTACCGTAAGATTATATGATTACTGAACCATAATTTTATCTTTTTTCGTACTACCACCGAATGCGACCATTTTAATTCTTTATGTCTCTGCCACAAGATAGTGATAGTCTATAAAAGTGGTTCCCAGTAACAGCATTTCTTTCATAGCCACCTTGAACTTCATCTCCAATATTGTTCTGTGATCATCCATATTCGTTCTTGTTCCATTACCACAACCTTGCTCAGATACAGAGGAGCCTAATTAAACCAAGAGATGTGGTCCTATTTCTTATTCGCCATAGCTATTCTTGTCATTTGCATAACACATTGGGTTCACAGATGGAGGAACCCGAAATGTAATGGTAAACTACCACCTGGTTCCATGGGAATTCCACTCCTTGGAGAGAGCCTTCAATTCTTTTCTCCCTCCACATCAAATGATCTTTCTCCTTTCGTCAAACAGAGAATGGAAAGGTAGAAATAATCACTTAATTTACGTTGTTGTTGTCTTTTAGTCACTGTGTTCATCCAAGTATTTATAAAAGATATTGCTTTTGTGTTGTCTCATGGCTATATATCATCTGCAGGTACGGGCAATTATTTCGCACAAGTCTAGTTGGTCGACCTGTTGTAGTATCAACTGATCAGGAATTCAATAATTTCGTAATCCAGCAAGAAGGAAAGTTGTTTGTGATATGGTACTTGGATACCTTCATGAAGATCTTTGGGAAACAAAGTGTGATGGATTTTCATGGTTACATTCACAAGTACCTCAGGAACCTGATGCTGAATTTGATTGGTCCTCAAAGCCTGAAGGAGAAGCTACTCTCTGAAATGGATCAGGCAACAATGACACAGCTACAGTTGTGGTCTACCCAGAAACCTATCGATTTGAAAGAAGAAGCTGGCACGGTAAATTTATTCAGAAGTGGATAAATGGAAATTTATTTGAATGATGCATCATGGAGGTCATTTACATATCAGAAAAATATAAGCTCGTTAAGCTGCAAACAACTTAAATTATTCCTGGGTTTTCTACAGATGATATTCAACCTGGCAGCCAAGAAGCTGATCAGTTATGATGAAGCAAAGTGCTCCATGAAGCTCAGGGAGAACTTTGCAGATTTCATGCGTGGTCTTATCTCCTTTCCTCTGAAAATACCTGGAACTTCTTATTATAAATGCTTACAGGTGCTGCTATAGTTTTACACTCTCATAATTAATACCTGAAATTAAGTCACATGTTTTCACAAGGGAAATGTTTATAATTCTGACAAGTTGGAGTCCTCTAGCAGATAGGGTAGAGTAACTAGAATTAGTATGCTCTTTTGATGACTTAATTTTACTATATATTTAGAAGAGGGGGATCTTTGAATTGATAAGGAAAGATTAAAAGTAGATTCCCAGCGGGTCTCCTACTAATATATGATGGTTAAATATGAAGGAAGCACAAATATTTACCTTGATGGGTGGAGAAGCCAAGACTCCTCCTGCTCCTATATTTAATCTTTATGTACTCTTACTCCCCTCTCAAAAAAATTTCTTTAAAAGATCATGAGAGAAGGAGAGGGTCAATAGCTCATCGAGAATCACAAAAATGAAGCTTTTTGACAGAGAATAAGAATAAATACAAAGTATAAGAGAACATAAACAATTTCTTAGTTTTATATTTATCTCATAATTAATCCTCACAAATTCTTAGTTTATATGTACAGGGGCGAAAGAAGGCTATAACGTTGATAAAGAACATGTTACGTCAGAGGCGCAAATCAGCATCACCCGCTTCCATGAATGACCGTAGTGATTTCTTGGATCTTATGATTGGGGAAATGGAGAAAGATGGTTCAATCCTTAATGAGGATATCACTGCAGATATACTATTTGGGCTCATCTTTGCTTCTTACGAAACAAATTCTTTATCCATAACGCTAATGATGAAATTTCTCACAGACCACCCATCAGTGGTAAGAAGAACTAACTGTACGTAACGAAACATTTGAAGATATTTGGTTCTTTACTTTGTTTTTGTGATCTAACTAATACCCAGATACTGTTTTTTATTATATCAGAAGGAGCATGAGGAGATTCTGCAAAAACGTGAAAATATCGATTCTGGAATCACATGGGAAGAATATAAATCAGAGGAGATTCTGCAAAAACGTGAAAATATGGATTCTGGAATCACATGGGTAGAATATAAATCAATGACGTTTACGTCCATGGTGAGTTGCAGAATAATCTCAACCAGTTCAGCTAGTGCAAAAGTTACTCCTGTTGTTTATCCATCAATTATATTAATGCATGCAGGTTATCAATGAATCACTCAGGCTGGGAAATCCAGTTCCCTTAATTATGAGAAAATCAGTGGCAGATGTTCATATAAAGGGTATGTTTGAAAATTTAGCGATCGAACTAATTTCTCTCACTTTGTGTTAATACGACCTAAGATCTCATGATCAAATTCCACAGGACATACAATTCCAGAAGGGTGGGCTGTTATGCTTTGTCCTCCAGCGGCTCATTTGGACCCTGCTATGTTTGCTGATCCTTTAACATTCAATCCATGGCGGTGGAAGGTAACATTTTAGCACAGCTTCTGAGAAAATATGTAGTTTTGATGTTCACTCTCCCACAAATATTTAGTTTACTGTCATCTGTTTCTGGTTCAAAACACTACAAGGCCATGGAATTAAGTCATGGGAAGAATTTCATGGGTTTTGGAGGTGGTGCAAGACTTTGTGTTGGATCAGACTTTGCGAAGCTACAAATGACTATCTTTTTACATCACTTGGTCACGAAATACAGGTATATAGGTTTTGGTTTGTATAGCTTACCAAATGCGCCTGCAGTAGCAATATTAGTCACTCATGTATAGAAGTTGTATTTTTTTTCAGGTGGAAGATAACCAAAGGAGGAGATATATTGAGAAATCCTGGCATAAAGTTTCCGAAGGGTTTTCAAGTCCAATTCTTTGAAAAACATAAATGAAGGCAGCTTATTCCAAGAAGGAGACAAGGAACTTCTATTTGTATTGCGAACATAAATATGTGATCCCTATTGGAACTTCTATTTGTATTACAAACATAAATATGTGATCCTGCTGGCTAATTTAAACCATGAAGTAAATAAATTGTCTTTTTTTTTTAAATTAATTGATAATGAATAAATAAACTCCGTCGTCATAGTTATCGATCCAACCACATCTAATTTTATAATTATAACCCATAGATTTGAAATTTATAGATTGAAACCAGATATTTAAACCCCTGAACCAGCCTTAAACCATGAAGTAAATAAATTGTCTTTTTTTTTTAATTAATTGATAATGAATAAATAAATCGTTAAATACATAACTTGTACTTTTTTTATTTTATAATAAAGATAAGATTTATAGAGATCAAACTTGGTGGCTGCATCGAGTATGAGATATGGTCTCATTGCAATATAGCTCTATGTATTCATGTGACAAACTAATAAGCCAGTTTTAAGCTGTATCTTGTTTTAAATTACATACTTCTAATTTGGATGTGATTGGTATCATCATCGCTAAAATGAGAAAAATAATGAGATATAATTGAGTGGTTTGTTTGCCTGTGGTAATGATTTCTCCTACTAATTAAATGATCACACTAAATATGCTTTAGTTGGATATCATTTTTCTGTGCTCTTTGTATCACTACCCAGTGGTTTCTAGTAGATGCTTCAACAGTTGTCCTGGTGTGGCCCATCCTTTTTGTACACTTTGATTATTCCATCACACATCAATCATACGCTCCATCTATCTCCATTCAATTCATCAGATATACTTGCACACATTAACATTAATGAGTTTCTAAAGTTATTGTTTGAATAAAAATATTTAAGACAAGTATTTTGGGATGTTTATTCATTATTTGTCCATTCAGGATCCAGCAATTTTTAAATCCCTAATCCATCGATTTACATTACCAATTATGTAAGAAGGATTTGGATTTTTGTTGTTATATATTTTTGCATTCTTTGCTAACCAAATAAACTAATAAGTAATTTTGAAATTAGAGAAGAACTAGATTTTAGTATGTTTTTCAAAATGAGTATTTGGTTAGAAAGGAAATGCATAAGTTTAGAAGAGAGGTGCTTCTAATGAATTCCGATCTTAGTCCCAAAGCTCCTGCTGCCCAAATTTTTTTTGTCCAGTCGCACAAGATGAAAATATGTCATATTGATTCTTCCTTGTTGTTGCATAATTCACATATTGGATTAGTTTATGTCCATTTGGAAAGAGTCAGCTTTATTGGCAATCCTGCATTTAAGAGACGCCAATTATTTTTTTAAACTTTTGGATGTATTAGTAGTTTCTAATAAAACTTCCACCAAAGGAAAGATATTGGCAATGAGTCATAGTTATTTGCATTTGACAATGCAATTCCTACTTGTTTTGTAGAAAATTCATTTGTTGTCAATAATAGAGATAACCATGAGTCTTGTGTAGGGGATGGATTAAATGAAAGAATTAGCTAAAAAAGAAGGCAACTTAGTGGGTTAGCATTGTTCTAATTATTTAGATCCCTGCTTCTTTGCTCGTAGTTGTTTGTACTTCTTGCACCGTAGCATGCCTTTGTCAAAGCAGGAAATTTTGTTTACCTAACATATGGGCTGTTTTTGTTTGTGCCCAAAGATCAAACCAAAAGTATGGGTCACTTGTTGTGAGACTAAGTCCCACTGGTGCTAGTGTGAGGCCAATTTAACAAAAACATGTCGTTGTCTTATGAGGTGTTCATCTTTTTATCCTTTTTCTATAAATAAAAAATTAATAAAAATATATTTTATCATTTTTATTAAATATATTATTTAAGAAATTTTATAGATAACTGTAAGGACAGAAAAAATAGATTTTATCTAACGAATAATATCCTCTTATTAGGTAAGAAAATAAATTAAAATAAATGTATTTAATTTTTTTTTCTCCAAGTGACAAAATCTCAAATGTTTACTACCTAACACGATCTTTCTTCTGTTTTTCTTTGGTAGAAGTAACAGGATCTCAATGATCTTTTATGATTATCCTTGATATCAAAGTAAAGTTCCGTGGATCGTCACCAAAAGTGTGAGACCGTTATTTAAAAAAAAACTTAAAATCGTTTCATTTGCAATATTATACCTAATAAAATTCATGTTCTTTGTTTATCTAAAAGGATGCTTCTGATAGAATAATTAGGTGGGACTGGAGACCATTACATTAACCATTTATGAATATTTTAGATATAATGACGATCAAGAATAATCAGGAAAGATCATTGAGATCCTGTTATTTAGAAGAAAAAAAACAGAAAGATCGTGTAGGTAGTAAACATTCAAAATTTTGTCACTTGGAGAAAAAAAAATTAAATACATTTATTTTAATTTATTTTCTTACCTAATAAGAGGATATTATTCGTTTGATAAAAACTATTTTTTCTGTACTTGTAGTTATCTATAAAAAAATTTTATATAATATATTTAATAAAAATGATAAAATATATTTTTATTTTTTTATAGAAAAAGAATATAAAGATGAACACCTGATAAAACAAGGACCAGTTTTTGCTAAATTGGCCTCACACTAGAGTGGTACTTAGTCTCATAAGAAGCGACACATATTTTTGGTTTGATCCGTGGGCGCAACAAACAACAACCCATATTTTTTTTTTTTTTTTTTTTGGTAAAAAACAACCCATATGTTAGGTGAACAAAATTTAGTAAAGCTTCAGTTTTTTCATTTCCACCATTCAATTTCATTGGTTCAAATTCTAATCCAATTGTTTCTCCTTGGATGGCCCACAATTGTCTTCTACTCACATTCCGAGTTCTCGAACCTACAAGATGAGTTTTGGGTTAGGATCCCAGAAGATTTCACAATTACCGATTGCCATCCCTCACAAACATCAGGCCTCGAATTGGGGTGTTGTGGAGCCGTCACCGCCTGGGTCATTGGTTCAACAGGGGTAGGGATCAACTTCGAGCATGATTGGTCGGAATGACAAAAAAACGCAACAATGAGAAGAAACAGTCTGAGCCCAATCATACTCAACCTCTTGAAGGTAAAGGTTACCTTCATTGTCTTCAATCTCAATAGTACTGGGAAAACCATCCTTTGTGTTACCATTGCCCAGAACCTTAAAAAAGCAAGTCTCTCACCATCAGTGCATATTGGCACCCCGATTCAACTTGCAATTTTACCAAGGGCCAGAGTTTCCCAATGGTGTAGATTCAAATAAAGCAATCAAATCCACAGCGACAAGGTAGATTTGTTTGTGCGCTTCAATGGCATCTTTTTGGACTATGTACAAATGAAAAGTGGATGTTGAGACCTTCGGACTATGTTTGTTTGCAAAGGTGGGGTGGGGAAAAAATGGTAGAAAAAAAAACATGTGGACCCTTTTTTTCCATTCCACTTTTATTCCAACATACAAATGCAACATCACAACAAAAATTGGTACCCTAAGATTGACTATATACACTAAAAGATATTAATGATTTTAATGTGAGCCTTGAAAAGGGAATCTTTTGAAAAAATAAAGGTGTAGTCGGTTCAACCTAAATGAATCAGCCTGATTTAACCAGAAAGACTGTCCGACATAGGAGGTCAAAGTTCGAATCCCCTCGGGGCCAGGGGCAAAGCTCCACCTATATTAATTATACAAAAAACGCCTTGAGGATATAGTCGTGGTGCGCTCAAGCTGACCCGGACAAACCTCATTCCAAGAAAAAAAAAAAAAAAAAAAAAAAGAAAAGACTGTCCGACAACCTGATCTTTGGGACATTTTACACCGAGATTTCTTGAAGAAAAATCATAACTCTATCTCAGAGAAAACCTCACTATTTGAAACTTGAATGGAGGATTCTTTCTCTTCTCTTTGAAAGAAAAGAACCCCAAACCCCCAGCAGGTTTTTCAGTTTTGGTTGTTCCTACAACAAATTTTATATTTTTCGACTACTGACATTGTTGCTTAGCCACTGTGACCTCCACCACAGGTTTTTGAGTCTTGAAAAAATTTTAGATTTCCTCTCACAGATCTGAATTTTTTTCCTAAGATTTTTCAAGGAATATCATAACTTCAACTTTGAAGAGAACTCCATAATTTGGAACACCCCAAGAGGGATTCTTCACGATAGGGAGAAATAATGATTAAATTTTATAAATTGAAAAAATTTCAGGGATGAGTAATATTACTATTAGAAACTTTTTAAATATAAGAATAAGTGGAATACTTTTTAACCATTAGATATCTTTAGGGACATGTGTCATGTTCTCATGATATCGTTGTAGTCGTGAGCAAATGCTCTTTATTTTGGGGGAACATGTTCCCCTTTAAGGCCTATAAATATAGAGGAAAATTATGTAAAAAAATACCTATGCAAAGCCCTATCTTGGCTCTCTCATGGGATGCTTTCAAAATTCTGAGATCCTTCCACAGTTGTAAAATAAAATTTCCACAATGTTTTCTTCTTCTTTTTTCCCGTAAGTTTTCTTTCCATTCGGTTAGTGCATTTCAAGTGAAGTTTTGAAGGTTTCAGTAGGTCTCTCTGATCTTTTGAGAGCACATACTCTTGAGCCTACAAATTTCTACGTTTCAAAAGTAACTTTTTCTCCAATTTTAGCATGTATTTCATATTATTTTCATTTTTCTTATTGAGGCATGTGTATGTGTTTTCACTTAAAAACATCAAAAATTCTGATAAAAGAAACTTTTAAATTAGAATAGCTATTAGTACTTTCTGGAAATTTTGTGAGAAATGTCTCATAATGTTTTTAATGTTCACTTATTTTTTGTTTCAGGCTCCAAATCAAAATTTTTTGGACTATTATGCCTCTATCAAGATTTTTTTCTTTCTTTATTTCTTGAACCATGCTGATGAAGAGCATGATTTTCTAGACAAGTTTAGTCCCTTTATGATTTTTTTTCTTCCCTACGAATAGAGTCTATACTTTTCATCATTAATTTTCACTATACATTAGGAGGGTCCTACTAGAGGGAACATTAACCTTTGATTTATTTTATAATTCAAAGGTGTGTTTTTTTCTTAATAGAAAATGTGTAACAACTTCTACACACAAAGTAGAGAATCTCAACTTACACACAACCCTATTAATATCTATAAATAGTATCCAGCAATTCATGCTGTTGTCTTTGTCAAAAGCCTAACAATCATTTTAATTCTTAATATCTTTATAAATATCTTAGCATCCTGTTGGTATTTATTTATTGAACTTTATATGAGCTCCTTTCATTGAAAATAAAACCCCCTTTAAAAATCAAAAGCTTACAAAACCCTCTTCCACACACTTAATCTGTTACTATCCTCACTAATTTCTTAAGTGTGGTGGGCCTTTGATCTTGATTTTGAAAGTGATAAAATATTAAAAGAAATCTTATTTATTTATTTTTATTGAGATTTTATTATTTGCTTTGGGATTAATAAGGTTTTTTTTCTTTGTCCACCATTTCTAATAGGAGGGGAACAAGATTCAATATTAGGGGGCCGAATAATGAAAATTTGGATAATCTTCCCGTTAAAGAAACACCAATGTTTTTCTCCGACACATATTGTGTAGGCCTTATAGGATCCATTGGGGGTCATACCTCTGAATTGTTTTATTATATTAAAGAATATATTTACATATATTTTGTAGGGCCCACACATATTTGAAAAAATAGATAAATTATTGATAATGATTTTTTTAGACAAACATATTGTGTAGGCTTATAAGATCCATTTAGGGTCATACCTTTGAATTATTTTATTATATTAAAGAATAAATTTACATATATTTTGTAGGGCTCACACATATTTGAAAAAATAGATAAATTATTGATAATGATATTTTTTTGGGACAAAATATAGACAAATTAAAACAATAATACAAAAAAACATACACAGGACGTCAACCCTAAAAAGTTATGCAAACCAAAATTTACTTTAGCAATAGGTGCAAACCATTTTTTTTTTTTTTTGTTAAATAAGAGATGCAAACCAAATGTAGTAAGGGCCTGTTGAATCCAGAGATTTGAAATCTCTCGATTCATGAATCTAAGAGTTATACCCGTTTGGTTGTAAAAATCTATAGATTCATGAAATCTAGAGATTCACCTTTTTACACTAAAAACGTGAATCTGTAGATTTATGGGTAAGAGGTGAAATTCAGAGATTTCAATAAAGCTATACATTTGCACATTCATAAAAATCACGTCCATCAAATAGTTTTTTAGGATGAATCCACAAATTTCATTCCACAACCAAACATCTAATTTTATAAATTATAACTCCATAGATTTAAAATCTATAGATTTGAAATTTCTAGATATTTGAAATCTCCAGACTCATGTAACCAAACAGGTAGTCAACTTATTAACTATAAACATTTTATTTACAATATAAAATTAAATAAAAATATTGCAAAAGATATAAAGAAATAGAAAATATAAAATCAAATAAAAAGAATTACAAAAAAATGATAAATAAATTGAAAAAGAGAAAGAGTACCTAATTGTGAAGAAGATATTTTTCCAAATTTTCATTGGACTAGAAAAATTAAAGGAATTAATATAAAAACTGAAAAATAAAGAGTACCTAATTGTGAAGAAGATTTAAATTGTCCTTGACTAGAAAATGAAGAGGATTAATATTAAAAAAAAATCTTTGGCGGGAGATGCAAATCAAAAAAATTTTTAAGGTAAAATATGCAAACCAATGGTAATTAATTAACTTACTAACTATAAACATTTTATTCACAATATAAAATTAAGTAAAAAATTTGCAAAAGAAACAAAGAAACAAAGAATATAAAATCAAATAAAAAGAATTACAAAAAAAATGATAAAAAAAAAAAGATAAACAAATTGAAAAAGAGAAAGAGTACCTAATTGTGTAGAGAAGATTTTTTTTCAAAGTTTCCCTTAACTAAAAAAATTAAGGGAATTAATATTAAAAAAATTTCTTTGGCAAAAAATGCAAACTAATTTTTTTAAGGTAAAATATGCAATCCAATTGTAGTAATTAACTTACTAAATATAAACATTTTATTCACAATATAAAGTTAAATAAAAAATAAAAAAAACAAAGAACATAAAATTAAATAAAAAGAATTTTTTTAAAAAATAAATAAATAAATTGAGAAAAAGAAAGAGTACCTGAAGATTCTTTTTCAAAATTTTCTTCACTAGAAAAATTAAAAGAATTAATATAAAAACTGAAAATTTTAAAAAAATTAACATAATTTTATTAAAAATAGGGCATTCCCTCCCACCGGCCCCACTGTGGTTCCGCTTGTGGTTTCTAATAAACAAATCAGAGCTACAGCCCAGGGCTCCAACGCACTGCAGTGTGTTAGTCTATTTAAGTGGTTCCCTGTAACACCATTTCTCTCATAGCCACTTCGACTTCATCTGCAATTATATTGTTCTCTGATCATCCATATTCATTCTTGTTCCATTACCACAACCTTGCTCAGATACAGAAGAGCCTATTTAGCCAAGAGATGTGGTCCATCATTTTGTCATTCGCTGTAGTTATTCTTACCATTTGCATTACACATTGGGTTTACAGTTGGAGAAACCCGAAATGTAATGGTAAACTACCACCTGGGTCCATGGGGATTCCACTCCTTGGGGAGAGCCTTCAATTCTTTTCTTCCTCCAAATCAAATGATCTTTCTCCTTTCGTCAAACAGAGAATGGAAAGGTAGCAACAATCACTTAATTTACGTTGTGGTTGTCTTTTAGTCACTGTGTTCATCCAAGTATTTATAAAAGATATTGCTTTAGTGTTGTCTCATGGCTATATATCATCTGCAGGTACGGGCAATTATTTCGCACTAGTCTTGTTGGTCGACCTGTTGTAGTATCAACTGATCAGGAATTCAATAACTTCGTAATCCAGCAAGAAGGAAAGTTGTTTGTGGTATGGTACTTGGATACCTTCATGAAGATCTTTGGGAAACAAAGTGTGATGGATTTTCATGGTGACATTCACAAGTACCTCAGGAACCTGATGCTGAATTTGATTGGTCCTCAATGCCTGAAGGAGAAGCTACTCTCTGAAATGGATCAGGCAACAATGACACAGCTACAGTTGTGGTCTACCCAGAAACCTATCGATTTGAAAGAAGAAGCTGGCACGGTAAATTTATTTGAATGATGCATAATGGAGGTCATTTATATATCAGAAAAAATATAAGCTCGTTAAGCTGCAAACAACTTAAATATATATTCCTGGGTTTTCTACAGATGATATTCAACCTGGCAGCCAAGAAGCTGATCAGTTATGATGAAGCAAAGTGCTCCATGAAGCTCAGGGAGAACTTTGCAGATTTCATGCGTGGTCTTATCGCCTTTCCTCTGAAAATACCTGGAACTTCTTATTATAAATGCTTACAGGTGCTGCTATAGTTTTACACTCTCATAATTAATGCGTGAAATTAACTCACATGTTTTCACAAGGGAAATGTTTATAATTCTGACAAGTTGGAGTCCTCTAGGAGATGGAGGAGATGGGGTAGAGTAACTAGAGTTAGTATGCTCTTCGGTGATTTTTTATTATATATTTAGAAGAGGGATTTTTGAATTGATAAGGAAAATTAAAAGTAGATTCCTAATGGATCTCCTATTAATATATGATAGCTAAATATGAAAGGAGCACGAATGTTTTCCTTGTTGGGAGAAGTCAAACTCCTCCAGGCTCCTATATTTAATCTTTATGTACTCTTATTCCCCTCTCAAAAAAAATTTCTTTAAAATATCATGAGAGAGGATTAATAGTTGATCGAGAATCACAAATGAAACTTTTTGACAGAGAATAAGAATAAATAGAAAGTATAAGAGGACATAAACAATTTCTTAGTTTTATATTTATCTCATAATTAATCCTCACAAATTCTTAGTCTATATGTACAGGGGCGAAAGAAGGCTATAACGTTGATAAAAAACATGTTACGTCAGAGGCGCAAATCAGCATCACCCGCTGCCATGAAAGACCGTAGTGATTTCTTGGATCTTATGATTGGGGAAATGGAGAAAGATGGTTCAATCCTTAATGAGGATATCACTGTAGATATATTATTCGGGCTCATCTTTGCTTCTTACGAAACAACTTCTTTATCCATAACGTTAATGATGAAATTTCTCACAGACCACCCATCAGTGGTAGAAGAACTAACTGTACGTAACGAAACATTTGAAGATTTTTGGTTCTTTACTTTGTTTTTTGATCTAACTAATACCCAACTACTGCTTTTTAATATATCAGAAGGAGCATGAGAAGATTCTGCAAAAAAGAGAAAATATGGATTCTGGAATAACATGGGAAGAATATAAATCAATGACATTTACGTCAATGGTGAGTTGCAGAATTATCTCAATCGGTTCAGCTAGTGCAAAAGTTACTCCTGCTGTTTATCCATCAATAATATTAATGCATGCAGGTTATCAATGAATCACTCAGGCTGGGAAATCCAGTTCCCTTAATTATGAGAAAATCAGTGGCAGATGTCCATATAAAGGGTATGTTCAAAAATTTAGAGAACTAATTTCTCTCACTTTGTGTTAATACGACCTAAGATCTCATGATCAAATTCCACAGGATATACAATTCCAGAAGGGTGGACTGTTATGCTTTGTCCTCCAGCGGCTCATTTGGACCCTGCTATGTTTGCTGATCCTTTGACATTCAATCCATGGCGATGGAAGGTAACATTTCAGCACAGCTTCTGAGAAAATATGTAGTTTTGATGTTAACTCTCCTACAAATATTTAGTTTACTGTTATCTGTTTCTGGTTGATAACACAAGGCCATGGAATTAAGTCATGGGAAGAATTTCATGGGTTTTGGAGGTGGTGCAAGACTTTGTGTTGGATCAGACTTTGCGAAGCTACAAATGACTATCTTCTTACATCACTTGGTCACGAAATACAGGTATATAGGTTTTGGTTTGTACAGCTTACCAAATACGCTTGCTATAGCACTAATAGTCACTCATGTATAGAAGTTGTAAATTTTTTCAGGTGGAAGATAACCAAAGGAGGAGATATATTGAGAAATCCTGGTATACAGTTTCCAAAAGGTTTTCAAGTTCAATTCTTTGAAAAAGGTAAATGAAGGCAGCTTGTTATTGAGGGATCCTGGCAAATGAAAGCAGCTTATTATTGAGGGATCCTGGCAAATGAAGGCAGCTATTGATCAGTTCGTGAAGTAGTTTAATGTTAAGATCAATGAAAAAAATAAAGGAATTTGATTAAAAAGATGATTGAATAAATCGTTAGAATAGGTGTAAATGTTCCAGATAAGGTAGAATACTATTGATCGTTTTCTGTTATTATTTGATTTTTTAAATCGGTTTGTCATATAATAAAATTTGTGTTTTTTTATCAATGTATGTGATCTTAGTAGCTTTATATTAAGGTGGAGTTATTACATATACCTGAAGAGCATTGAATTGGTGTGATCCCACAAACCTGGATCCTCTTACTAGCCATTAAAAAAAATACAAGAACAATGGCAAGAAGAAAAGATGGGAAACGAAATAAATTAGAAAGGAAAAAAGTTGGGCAAGAAAAAAAAAAGAAGAAACAAGGGAAAGAAAGAAAAAGATGGTGTATAAAAGAAGTGTATGACTATTTACCCCATCTTACTATAGAACTAGTAAACCACAAAGAAGATAATGAATCCCACACCATAATGGACAAAAGTTCATATGGTTTTGAAGTTTTCATTATTTTAAATAAAATAAAACGATGTGCCAAACAATTTAAAATAATGAGAATTTCTCATAATTGATTCCAAAGAGCCTAAGATATACCGATAATTACTAATCTTTATATGGTAAATAAAATTTGACAAAATTTTTGAGAAGCACCCCAAAATATATGGCAAAAATCACAAACACACATAAGATATGGCAAAGACATCCCAAAATGTCTCTTAAATGGGTTGAAATCTTCTGCAGCACTCAAGCCCAGCAGCCATCTAGCGCTAGCGGCCGCCGTGGATGATTGCCACATGGCAACAAACAAATCTCAGCCATGGATTCTTTAATAGTTGTATCTCTTATCATGCCAGTCCAATGAAAGCGGTTCAGCAACGATCCAACCAACCTTTTACCCTCGACTCGGTTTAAAAAAGAAAATACAAAAACACAAAAATCCCAAATCAACCCAGAATTCGTCATGTCTTTTCCTGGTTGTCGTTGCTGGCCAGAGGAGGAGGTCTTCATGTTCAATGTCAGAGTAGTTGTCGTTGCCGTTGTTTCATTTTCCGGAGTCATCGTCACCTTCACGTTCAGTTGCCAGAATCGCCATCTCGTCTTATTTTGAGAACAAACTCAGGGAGCTTTGCCTTCTCTCCTTGTTATGTTCTAATCAAGTGACTTTGTATTCTGTTCAATTTCATGTTTTCCATCAATTCATAGCACAAAACAATGAAATCAAACCTGAAAAGAAGAAAAGAGGTAAGACAATCGTGAAAGCACGGTTATCCTCCATCTTCATAATATATATCTAAAAATATTTTATACATAAGCTTCTTCGCTACCTACAAAGAGAGACCAATAGTTTTTATCCTAGGAACAATTTCCTCCTATTAGATAAGGAAATAAATTAGAAATAAATGTATTTGACTTTAATTTATTCTCTCTAGCTGACAAAAAAAATTATTTAAAACGTTTGATGTGCTTCATTGTAACAAAATCTCATTCATGGTTATCCTCGATCATCATAGTATTTAAAATATTCATAAATGTCAATGCAAAGCTGTTCTATTTTGTCCAACCAACACCTCTTAGTGGGTCGTGGGTTCGAGTCTTGCTAAGGCATATTAATATCTCACATGATTTGTTAGGTTCCAGAACCTAGATTTGAATCCTCTCTACTCTTCTGTTCTCATATTGGACAGTTATGTGTTCTTTGACTTATGCATAGAATCGGTATTGGCTTTTGTGGACTATCTGTTGACGGGGTCACTGCTTAGGCTAGTAGTTCATAGGGCTAATGTTTAGATAGGTTGAATTCAAAAGTTCCAACATAGGGCTAAATGCTTACAAAAGTCGAACTCGAAAGCCTTAAAATTGTGTAGTGGACGGCGCAAAAACGACTTGGCAAAAACATTTGGTACGCCAACATTGATAATATAGATTGAAAGATGTTGATGATTTAATCTGACCCTTGAAATGGAATCTTTCGAAAAACAAAAGGTCCAACCGGATCTGACCAGTTATTGTCCTCGCTAATTTCTTAAATGTTGAGCAGTCAACATCGGCCGTCAATATTCATTCACTTAATCTGGATCTTTTATATTAACGGTCTAGATTAGGTGAAGACTCATCTTCAAATCCGTGTCGTGAACTGCTGTGAGTGCTCCCAAGCATTTTCCGAAGCAAAGTGCTCCATAAAGCTCAGGGAGAATTTTGCAGATTTTATGCATTGTCAAGTCTCCTTTCCTCTGAAAATACCTGGAACTTCTTACTATAAATGTTTACAGGTGCTGCTCTGTCCCTCTTGTGATTACTCAGAACCCATTGTTCTTATGGCGTTTATTTTTTAATTAATCCTTAAAGGTTCTTAATGTATACAGGGGCGAAAGAAGCATTAATAACATTGATAAAGAACGAGAAACCCAAACGGAACAAACGGGCGCGACGGGGAACACCGGAAACCCAAACGGAACAAGCTCGGAAGCGACGCCGAGCCGGAGGCGGCGACCCTCATCCGCACTGATGTTACCACGCGACAACCAAACGATTTTTGTGTCGCGGCGGTATCCGCCGCCTGGTGCTGGTCCGCCCTGAGGGGATTTTGCCCCTGTGGGTGCCGTTATTTGTCTTTTCAATACCCTTCCTGGTTTTGGGAAGGGAAAAAACATTGATAAAGAACGTGTTACATCAGAGGTACAATAACTCATCATCACCTGCTGCAATGAATGAACATGGTGAGTTCTTGATCTTATGATTGGGAAAGTGGAGAAGGAGGATATCATTGTAGATACATTATTCCCGATTCATCTTTGTAACATTTGAAGGTTTCTGGTTCTTAATTACTTTAATTCCCAATTAATACCCAAAATACAGTTTTTATATCAGAAGGAACATGAGAAATTTTCTACAAAAACCATAAAACATGGATTCCAAGTCACATTGAAAGAATATAAACTCGTTGACGTTTATGTCCATGGTGAGTTTCAGAATCTCAAACAATTCAACTAGTGCATTGCTTATTCCAGCTTTTCATTCATCCATTATATTCTGCCATGCCCAATTCATGACTTACAGGGAATAGCTGGTATGGGATCCAGTCCATTGCATCATTAGTATCGCCACCTGCATGAGAATCACATTTACAAACATACAACAGACACCACATTTTGTGTTGGATCAGACTTTGCAAAGTTGCAAATCATCATCTTTTTACATCAACTACTCAGCAAACATAGGTACGTTTTGGTTTGTGCAGATTACCATCATCTATTGAAGTTGTATTTTATCAAGTGGAAGCTAAGGAAAGGAGATAGATTAAGAAATCCTGGTATAAAGTTTTTGAAATTAAGGTTTTGAAGTTCAGTTCTTTGAAAAACATAAATGAAGGCAGCTTATTCCAAGAGATGAAGCTCGTAGCTGCCATCACTGGGTTAATATATTAAAAACCAAATATCCATTCACTGAATTAAATTAGATTTGACTATTTCAGGGGCGATTTAGACTTTGACCGGTTTTATCTGATTTTTTTTTTTTTAATTCAATCTGTTTCTCCTCTTTGATTATAAATCCAGTCCCAAGGGATATGGGCTCGGAGGAATAATTTTTTGTGGTTTGGCTTCAATTATGAGGGGTTTAACCACAACAAAAACGAAAATTGAAACACCCCAAATCCAAATTGCATAAAAGAAGAAGAGGGAACTAGAAAAGAGAGGTTAAAAATAATGTATTGCATCTAGTATCAGTCAGAAAAATACTTACCCATCAAAATAGTGCAACAGTTTTCTGTTTAACTGGATCGAAACAAAAAAAAGTGTCCCCTTTCATATGTATTTGTTGTGCCTGCACCTGCAGAATAATGGGCAAGATGCTACCATTAGTTTCAAAAATCAAGTTTCGGACTACAAATATTTATTGATAGATGGAGAAATTGAAGGTTTAGGGAATGTAAGAGAGAGATTGCATATCTCAGATCAGTATCAAATTATCAAACCACAGATTTATGTCCACTAGGAGTGAGGAAAAGGCAGAACATGGAGATTGTCAACCCAGATAATGTCATGTTCCTAAATCCTTGTTTCCCCCATTGCATGGAAATGCTTCCCATAAGGTGGGGAGAGAAGAGAAGCCCAGTAAATAAAAACACAGATTCAGGAAAACCCATTCAATGGCTGCCTTCCTCTGTTAAAAGAAATTATAAATAAATGCATATTTGCCAAATCTAAGATAACTCGTGTTTTTTAATGAATTAAATTTAATATAAGAGACTCATAATTTAAGGGAAAAAGTACGAAAATCATAAATAAACACTTGCTTACTAAATTAGTTTTCTCCAATGTCTAAATCTGTGAATGTTAATAATAAGGCTTCTCATATGTTTAGTGACATATTTTAAATAAGAGACGGAGATGTTCTAACCAACGTTTTGGGTGCTACATAAAGTCTAACCAACGCATACATACTACATAGATATAATCATATTTCATATCAACAATGAATGATAAGTTTTGTATGTTAATTGTCATACATATGGCATTTTACCCAAAAAAAAGAATCATTCCTTGGACATGTTTTTCAATGATAACACTTTGCATGACTGTTATGAAGTTATAATTAAATTTTATATGTTATTCTTTATTTTTCTGAAAAGAAAGAAAATTATTTTTGACTGTATTGATCTAAGCTTGTTTAGTAGCTCCTCAAATCTTTTTACCACATGGTGAGATAATAATGTATAGGAATCGTTATGGGTGATCCGGAGCGAACCACTGAACCGGGACGAAACAGTTAAAATGGTCCGGGAATCCATGTGGCGTTCCCGAATCCAGGTGGTGAAGAGAGTCATGCGATGATTCTCTTTGACACATGGTCCGATGCTGAACCACCCACCCCCGGCACGAAGGTGGCTGCCCAGCCCAGAGGGGCCAAAAGCCCCCCCCCCCCAACAAAAAAAAGGGGGGGCCCCCCCCCCCCGTGGTCATTCTATTGGCATTTGACTCCACCTTTTCTCTTGTTTTTTTTCTCTTCCTTCTTTTGTTTTGCTTAGAATCATGTGGTAACTCCATTCTGTTGAGATTAGGCTGATTTTGTTTGCTGTTGTTGTTGCGGCTCCAGTAGGTGTGGGGTGTCAATCAAAAAACTGTTAATGCAAATCAAAGTCTAGACAGAGGCTTGATGGAGCAAAAGATGAAGGAACAAATTCTGTTGGGCAGAGTTGAAGGCATCAAATAATTAAAAATTTTTAAATATCCGTTTTGTGTCAGTGAAATCTTGGATGGGATGATGGGAATAGATCAGAACCATGCATATGCAGTAGATATCTTGGCTATTTGGATATCCAAAGGGCACCCCGTTGATTTGCTGTCAACAAGTGAACTACACCAGGTAGGCCAACAGAAAGACAAAATGCAAGCAGGCAAAAAAGCAGAAATTAAGGGTCTAAGGGTCTAACAAAACAAAGCATGGAATAAAAGATATCAGAAAGTAAAAACTGTATACAACTCAACTGATTGTCCTTGAGAACCAGCAGCTGAAGTGGGGCATCCACTCAACTGAGGGAAATCATTTATATTGGAAGGAGAACTGTCATTAAAGTTAACATCATTAATTACCACTCCCAAGAGGTTTCAAAAAATGATTTTCATGTTCGATTCCTGGAAAAGCATAAATGAAGGCAGATTGTTGCTGGCTAGCGAGGAGGAGCTCATCGCTACGATTTATTATCTATTTTTTGGGTTAAATCATCGCTACGATTGAATTCGAATTCATGGGAGTTTGTCATTGAAGGCATGAAACATAAATTTCCAGATGATTAGATGATTATGCTTGAATTAATAGGTTCTCTCCTTAAGCCATGCTGGACAACTTTTAGAAGATGACCAATCCATATGTTTACCTCAACATTTGTGCCACTTTTCTATGCGGTTTGGCTACACCAACCACATGAATGGTACATGTTGAGACTTAGGGAGAACCATTAGAGGTGGCGGTCTATTGATCTCAAGCTCACTCTCACATGGTTTGATAGGCCCCAAAACCTAGATTTGAATCCTCTTTACGAAACATTTGAGGTTCTTCTTAATTACTTTAATTCCCAACTAAAACCCAAGTACAGTTTTTATATCAGAAAGAACATGAGAAAATTTCTTCAAAAAGATTTAAGCTCGTACCTGCCATCACTGGGTTAATATTACAAACTAAATATCCATTCTAAAATTAGATTTGACTATTTCAGGGGCGATTTAGACTTTGACTGGTTTTATCTGATTTTTTTTATTTTTTAATTCAATCTGTTTCTTCTCTTCGATTATAAATCCAGTCCCAGGGGCTCGGAGGAATAATCTTTTGTGGTTTGGCTTCAATTATGAGGGGTTTAACCACAACAATAGCGAAAATTGAAACACCCCAAATCCAAATTGCATAAAAGAAGAAAAGGGAACTAGAAAAAAAGAGGTTAAAAATAATGTATTGCAACTAGTATCAGTCAGAAACATATTTACCCATAAAAATAGTGCAACGATCAACAGCACAGCCAGATACAAGATATCATTTTATGCCAAGTCAACCGGGCAAGTTAAACAAAATGAAGGGACATTCTTCAATAGACTATCTAGCGTTATCGTTAAACCTTCTATAATCTTGATGGTTATCTTTAACTATCAATCGCTTTTAATAATTAATACTATGATTATGGATTTTTCAAAAGTCATGTATTTTTCATGAAAATCCCTAAATTCATGGGTTCAAAAAGTCATGCATTATTCATGAATCGTGGGTTCATAAACATTGTTAACTTGATGTTTGTTCATAACAAATTATCACTCAAAGCTAATCATCGTTCATCGGCTTTTTTTTTGAGATTTTCTCTTCAACATTGATATAACTATGATGATGAAAATTAAGAGAATAAAATTGAGATATTGAAGGAAACCAATGGAATAACAATAGATCATTTGGACATTTGGAGATCCAAGAGCACCCCACTACCACCCAATGATGGAGAATCCTGCAGTTGTTGCTGGTGGTAGGATACATCTGTACCACCTAAGCTCAAACAACTTGATCCGTCTATCTGTATTAAAAGATACAAAGTTCAACTTGAGTTTTCTGGTTAGCTCATCTGCCATGCCCAATTCATGACTTACTGGGAATAGCTTGTATGGGATCCAATCCATCGCATCATTAGTATCTCCACCTGAATGAGAATCACATATTCAAACATACAGCAGACACCACAGTCCGAACAGAACCATCCATGCAACAAAAACCTATTCTAGCCTTAACAATAAAATTATTTCCCTCCAAATGCAAGCCATGAATAAAAAACAGTTAAAATATGACATGGGTAATTTTCATCTGAGCCCCTGAGGTTTGGTCTATGTCCTTTTTCATCCAAAGAAATTGAGACTTTGCATTTGCCTCCTCTGTATTGTAGAAAAAGTCAATTTAAAGGACAAATTTGCCCCTTTTTTTATTTAAATTTTTTTATTTTTACATTTTAAGGGGTTGAAGTTTATTAATTTAACAAATCAAACCCTCTTTCATTACCAAATTCCCAAATCCCTGATTCTACCAATTCTAAATCTTTATTTTCCAAATCCTCCTTCAAACAGAATGTAAACATTGTAACTGGACACTTTACAACAATGTGAGTGTAGATATATTTATCTGGCCAAACTCCAAAATAGATACCTGGTAAAGAGCAACCGGATTGTTGTTCGACATAAAACATCCAGTAGAAAAGCTTCCTGCAGGTTGTTGAACCATTTGAGTTACACAATTATACATTGATGGAAATCACCACATTAACTACGAACAAACGAACCAGCTTGATGAAAAAAGTCTAAACAGAGGTTTGATGGAGCAAATGATAAACGGACAAATTCTGTTGGGCAGAGTTGAAGGCATCAAATAATTAATTAAAATTTTAAATATATGTATTGTGTCAATGAAAGCTTGGATGGGATGATGGGAATAGATCAGAACCATGCATATGCAGTAGATCTTCGCTAATTGGATATCCAAAGGGCACCCCATTGATTTGTTGTCAACAAGTGAACCACACCCAGTAGGCCAACAGATAGACAGAAAATTCACCCCATTGAATTAGTTTCATAAAATACAAATGCTCATTCTCATAGTAGCAATATTCATCCAAAAAAATATATTCTTTCTTCCCCTTTTTCTTGTTACAGTTCAACTGAAGTGGGAAAGTACCTTACAATTTTATCTAAAGACAATTCTGTTTACTGCTTAATACACTAATTTGTCACAAACAATTCCCTTCTTGATTTACACGAAGAAAAAAATCACAAATTGAAATCCATAATACAAAAAATGCATGGAAACAAGATGACGAAATCCTATCAGAGCAAATCGCAGTTCAGAAAATTCGGTAGGAAGATTAATACAGGAAATAAAATCTTGATTCGTAATGTTTTTTGCCCAACAATGTCATACAATGTTTTGAATGCGAAGCATTTTGACATTAACAACACGATCAGCATCATGGTTCAGAACATAATTTCAACACATTTAGATCTAGATAAAGCTAGAAAATCTTCAGCTTGATAGATGAATCATTGGTTTTGTTGAACACCAACACTCTGCTCATGTAGAGAACCTGCTAGTCAAGGGACTAAAGGTATGTTACAAAACAAAGCACCTAACAAAAGATATCAGAAAGTAAAAATTGTATACAACTTACCTGATTGTCCTTGAGAACCAGCAGCTGAAGTGGGGCATCCACTCAACTGAGGGAAATCATTTATATTGGAAGAGAACTGTCTTTAGAGTTAACATCATTACCAACCCAGGAAAACTTTGAATTTCCTAGTATAGATAAACTCAACAAAATTGAGTTACACAAGTATAAATTGATGGAAATTAATCACAACATTAACTAGTAACAAACGAATCAGCTTGATGAAAAATAGGGACAGTGTGGAAGCAGGTTGTACAGAAAACAGTGATCCAAAAGGCCTCCCCTCAGCTTCTGAAAATTTAAGGATGATTCATTAGACCCTGATTGCAAATGAAAAGTATTCAAATCTTACAAAAACAAACAGAGCAAACACGTGTATGTGACAATTGAAGTAACTTAAACAGATACTGAAATCCCCTTTTAACCAAATTAGATTATTGCCTCCCATCCGTTGATACGTAAAGGAATACAATCGTTTGTTCATCGGGTGAATCACTAACAAGTTTAAAGCAATTGTGGTATTCATTGATGAAAATCCTAAAACCAACCAAATTATACCCACAATTACTAGCATTCCAGTAGCTAAAAATGATTTTAAGTATAGTGCAACGAAGAGTCAATACGTTGAGTTGGCTTGACATTGCAAAGTCACACAAACTTGCAACAGTAAATCCTTTGCTTTGAAGCAGTTGTTGTCCCTGGTATAAAAAAAATATACTTTTGATTAAATGCCATCATCTTTTTTATCAATCCATCAAATCTCTAATATTCTACAAACAAAAAATCAAATTATATCATATCATATCATACTATCTGAATATATTTTGAGATAGGAATCTTGAGATTCTTAAGATATTTTCTTTTCTTAATAAATAATGAAATAGGGTGTAATTTGATAAATTCTTAAAAGGTAATTAAAAAATAAAAACTCTCCCCCATTTTTTAATATAATTTTTTATTTATAGAAACCAAAATTTCGTATTTGAGATTCGATTATTTTTTATTTTGAAGAAATAAGGTCTTATGGATTTATTTCATTCACCAATTTGAGTTTCGCTTTTTTTTTTTTTTTTAATTACAAATTATTGGAATATTTCTGATAGATTAGTTGCTTTAAAAAATAATCTCATAATTTTATTAAATTCATTATATCTAATAAATAATAATAATAATAATAATTTAAAATCTTTTCCTAAATTCTCTCGATTTCTATATTCATTTTTTCTATCATAATCTATTCATCTCCCTAAAAATTTATTATTATTAACCAAATAACTTCATTTCATTTTATTTATTCTTTGTATTTTTTTTTAAATAATAATAGAATATGAATTTAAATACAAGTCTTGATATTTTGTAAGATATATATTTTTCTTAATAAAATAATAATACCGTATAATTAGGTAAAATGAATAACAACTTTGTTGTTATTTATGTTAAACAATATCATTAAGAATAAAATATATGATGTTATATTTGAAATTCATAGATAAATTACTACTTAATATGATGATATTCTTATCTATTTTTTTCAAATTTATACTTTAAAATTTTTCTTTCAACTTTTTCTCATATAAAGTTATTTTATATATATATATAATTATCAAATTAACTTTACAATTGCAAATTTGTAACTTTATTCAGCTCATTTATATAATAAATATATAATTGAAGAATTTGGAAAATCATTCAACTAATTCAAATAAATAGTATAGTTTAATTCATATTGTTATGACATTAGAAATAAAAATTTACCTCATATTTTCTTCTTATAGGTTAGTAGTATTTCAATTTCCTCCAATATGTCAATCATATTCTTCAAAAAAGATATAAATTGAAAATCATTGTGTTGAATTATAACTAAATACATAGAATGACTAAATACAATAGCGACAAACATTTTGATTATTAATGTGATATTTGTATCATTATTTATTATCCTCAATCATGCATAATTTATTTCTTAAAAATAAATAAGACACACATCAAAACATTTTGCAAAAATGATGGACACTCCAAAAATATATCAACTTGACAAAGACAATCAAAAAAATCTCTTAAATTTTCACAATGGTACATTCCCGTTAGTGAATTTCATTAAGTCATCCTTAGATAATCTCATAATTTATACATTACTATTAATCTCTTATTACTTTACAATGTTGCCCCCAAAAATATTGAATCTTTAATTTCATCTTGTTGATTTATATTATAAGATCTAGAACAATACAACTAAGGTATATTTGTCATTTATTTTAATTAATTAATATTTATAATGAAAAAAAATGAAGTCATTGCCAATTTGGCATAGTTTTGGAGTATTATGTTTTTTGCCAATTATCTTGGAGTGTTCTTAAAAAATTTTCTAATAAATATCATGCATAGTGTATGAACAAAGTAGTTCAAAATTACTAAGAAACAATAAGAAATAGATGATATACTCTTAAAACATGTCACGTGATTAGCATTTATAATAAACATAAAAATTTTAAACATTTTATTGTGTTCATTTAATTCACTACTTCACATTATACAATTCGAAATATTATTTGCCTTCATAATACATCCAACAACTTTATAACTAATGTCATATATTAATATTTAATTTAATTTGTTTATTTGCTTGAGAGCTAATCCAATTTAGTTTTGACAAGTTTTATCAAATGTTTGAACTTTGTAGTAATACAAATAAACCAATTAAATTAAAAGCATGATATATATCTTTCACTTGACTATTGTATCCTTTGTTTTTGTTTAAACGTCATATATTTTATACAAATTTTGCTGTCATTTTATTTTATTTTTCACAAATTCTTGGTAACCTTTATATTTTTTTTCTTTAAATGCATCAAATCAAATCAAGAAATAAATATTTGTTTAAAAAGGAGAGTAAAAGATACATATTTTTTTTTCAATCCCAAACAACCATACTTTAAACCACTAAAAAAAGAATCTAATCAAAACTCTGAGGAGTGACTCAGTTGTCAAAAAATTAACGCTTCCATTCAATATAGGAGGTCATAGTTCGAATCCCCTCGGGGCCAAGGCGAAAAGCCCCTTTCTATATTAATTATAGGGTAATTTTCATCTGGACCCCCAAAGGTTTGGTCCATGTCATTTTTAGTCCAAAAAAATGAACACTTTGCATCTGCCTCCCCTGGGGTATTCAATAAGGACAATTTGTGATTTTTATATCCAAAATACCTTCACATCTATTATACCGTAAGATTTGCATATTTTCTTCACATTTATTATCCGCTCCTGCACTGACACCCTCCCATTACCTCTAGTTGGTTGTTAGATTAAAGTCACGTGGATCATTCCAATCGGATGAACACAAATCCATCTGAAAAAATACATATTTATGAGTCCCCAATTCTCTCTCATCTCCTTCATCGTCTCCATCTTTGGTCCGGTGTCGCCACCATCCTTGCCTTTTTTTCCTCTTCACCTACCTGCGTGATTTGGTTCGTGTCTATATATGTATGAAACAAAGAGGTAAACGGTGTTAGCAAATAATACAGAACAAATCACAGAACAAATCATTCTCTCCATTAATCGAAACTCATTTAAAGCTCAAACCCACCAAGTCGAGATCACATCGCTTTCTAGGGACTCCAACAACAGCTATTTCACGTACTGGAGTAGAGTCTGAGATGAACTTGATTAACCGGCCCATGTCTAAATAGAGAAGACACCATTTTAGATCTCAGAGAAAGGTTGGACAAGGATCTCATGGTGTTATGGAAAATGCAACTAAAAGAGACAATCAAGAAGGTCCTTATACAGGGTGTATTGGGTGACCGGCCAAGAAGGCAAACAGCTAGGGTTTTCAGATTCACAAATCGTTTTGATTAGGTTTTTGGGTTTATTGTAAATTCTATATTTACTGGGATAGTCTTTGGTAAATTTATTAACTTCGTCGCGAGTTTGGAACCCTAAAGGATGAGATGCTGCCTGCAAATGATAATCGGACAATCTTGGGAGCTAGAACCTCACCGGAGACTCGCGTTGCAGGTGGTGACTTGGATTGAAATGCAATTGCAGATTGTTGCAGAGCCGCCATGGTTTCCGGCAATAATATAGAACAGAGGTTCTGATTCTGGTGTTGTGTTTTATCTTTCGCCGATAGTGGAAGTGAAGCAAGCGTTTTTGTTGCAAATGGGTTCCATCCCTAGAGATATAATAAATATTTAAGAATTGTCGCCGGAGTTGAAGAGGAAAAAAAAAGATAGAGATAGTGTGTCTCTTCTATTTTTTATTCCTTCTCAATCAAATTTTCTAACTCTAAAATGTAGTTCAAAGATTCTCTGATCATCGAGTAAAATTAGCCACCACTTGTGGATGAAACTATAGAGCTACGCATACGTCTGTTTTCGTGAATAAATTTAGAAAAGCTTAGAGATCAACCCCAACAATAGCATGTGCAGCGTCGATCTCCATGTCATATGTATTATATTTGATTCACTAAGAGAGATCAAGTGATGGTAGTTGTAAGGTTTTACTCTTAAAATGTTGTAAGGTTTTACTCTTATAATGGAAGACATTACATGATATTTCAAATTAATCTTGTCTAACTTTGTTTTGATTACAAATGAGTTTTCCCTTTAAGTCAACAAATCTTTTAGTTCACACGTAGTGATTACTTTTACAAATTCATGATCTAAGAAATAGTATTAGATGTATTGATAAACATACATTAATATCTCTTAAATGATCACAAAAAAAAAAAAACATCATAAAACTTGAGGCAGCTAATAGAAGTTTAATGGGATAATACCCCTAGTTTGATTATCACCAATCAAACCCTGAAAACAGCCCCCCACAAACGGGTAAGGGTGTTAACATAAATATGTAAGCATTTGCCCTCATTAAAATAAGAAGTAAAAAAGAATCACCCAATAAACTAATGGAGTCAAAATCAAAACAATTGACAATAAATTGGCTGGGTCCCCACGACAAGGAGCAATATTAAGAGATCAATCAACTTGAATACAGATATTCCTAATATTTAGTCTATTTTAAGTATTTAATCACATATTCTTTATGGCAAATTTTTTGAGAAGAAAAAAGCTTTTCTTTATTCGGTAGTTCTTTTAGAAAATAAATGTAATTAAAGTTAATTTTCCCATAGTTAATTAAGGATAGTATTAAACTGCAAAGGAGTAAATAAGTAAAGAGATAATTGTAGAGTTATTTTTGAGTTTTTGAAAAAATATATAGATGCCACATCACAACAACGAACTACGGAAGAGGACATTAGTAATTTTGAAAAGTTAAGGTTGGATTAGCAATTTTAAAAGGTGAGGGGTAAAGTGTAATAAATCAAAGCAAGGGGGGAATTATCCCAAGTTTAATTGATAGTTTGAAAGAAATGAAAATAGTATTGTCGGTACCATGATGCTTTTGGTCATCTCTGTCTTGAATATGGTGTTTAAGTAAGTTGAAATTGATCTCAAAACAATTTTTTAAAATAATATTTAGCTAACATGATTTTGTCAACTAATTGACTACTTTATTTATATCAATTGGATTCATATTGAATTTATAGGCAAATCTAAAACTCATGAACCTTTGCTAGTTCATAAGTACACCCCTATAGATGACATTTTCATACAATAACACGTTCTTAGGTTGTTCACCCATATGATAACAATTTTTAAAGCTTTGAACCTAAGAAAATGGGAGAAATAATAGAATTAAGAAAACCCAACTTTTAATAATTCTATAGATTGAAGTCCCTAGAAAATCCATTGTTTTTCTTATATTAAAAAAAAAATAAAAGTTAATATTTAAAAAATGTATATATCAAATAATATAAGACATCCCTATGATAACCACGTTTTGAGAGAAGTAACAAACCCTTGCTTGGGCATGTTCTTCATTTCTTTCAGCTCATTTTCATTGATAGAAACATTTAAACACAAATAACAATAAATTTTATAAGAGCCAAAAAGCCTAAAAAAACATAAATGCATTATTGCTACTTTATCTTCTTTATAAAATCATTTACAAATAAAGAGAACAAATCAAATAACTCAACTGAGAATCTAACTAAGAATTTGAAAGACTAAAATTGTTCAAAGATCTTTAATGCGAAGAAAAAGAGGGAAAAAAATGAAGATCTACCCATATGAAAAGACTGTTAAATCAACACTCAAATTCTCCAAAGCTTATCAGAAACCGAAAGATAAACCATGAAAATGACATATAACTTATGTTTTGTCCACCAAAAGTTTGGCATATCGTTATACTCTCTTGTTCCCATTGTTAAGGCTCATTATTCATTATTTTTCAAAATTCAAATAAACTATATAGTTGTTAGTGGATAAGAAGATTAAATACAAAATATGATTCCTCTTAACATTGGAATCCTCACTCATAGAATTCAATTTAATGACTTGATTAGAGTAATCAAGAACAATACTTGATGGCCAATTGAATCCATCAAATGTGAATCTAAGTAAGAGTATAAGAGACTAAAATTATTTTAAGAATTTTATATGCCAAGAGAAGGAGAAAACCAATAATGATCTCTTCCTATGAAAAAACTACCAAGCCAAAACAAAATCATGTTCAAAGATTTAATGCACGACCAATAAATAAACGATGAAATTATAATACAATTCTTTTTGAGGTTTGGTGAGTGGTTTTTTTGGTTTTGTTTTTTTAAAGTCTAGTTGAGTCTTCATACTGAGATTTTAATAAATTAAAGGAAATTATTGATAATACGTAAGATAAATTTTTTGCATAGTCATCTGTATAATCATCTACCATAAGGTGTCTTACGATCCACGTATTGCAAATAAGAGATACTCCCCTCCATATGCGATGAAGTGTGCTATGATCCATGCATTGCAAATAAAAGGGTTTCCACTCTATATGAACGGCGTGGCTTAATTCCTAAGCAAGAAAAAAATGATTAAGCTTTGTATTTTGGTTAGCAAAAATATTAAAATTGAGATACAAAATAAAAGCGATACTAACCTTGCCATACAAATAGCTGAAATTGTAAGAAGTGCAGTATAATCACCATCTCTTGGCTTTGAAGAACTAACAAAACTATTTGACATTTCATATTGGTTAGGAAAATCTCCCCCAATACAATGGCTGGAGATCAAAACCTTAAACCTTAAAATAAAGAAACCCCAAATTAGACCAAAAGAAAAACAAAAAGGAAAAAAAAAAAACCCCAAAAACATACAACCATCACATGATCACTTATCCCTACTAATTAATTCTCTTGGTTAAAATTTAGAAAATTTCCTTTTAAGCCATTCCATTAGACGAAAAAAAGCTAAAGTTTTTTTTTTTAATAGAGCAATATAAGCTAGTTTACTGACTGCATACACATACACTAATGGAAGGAAATCGGATTCACATCCCTCGTAATTCATTCTCCCGCAATTCCCTGTAATTCCCTCATAGGATTGTACCATGTGTCATTTAAGTAATCCAAAGGTTATCCAATTTAAATTAAATTTAAATTTTATTTAAACCCATCCATAAATTTGAATTTTATTTAGACTCTAATTTGTTGGGTAACCTTTGGATTACTTAAATGCCACATGGTACAACCGCAAAGAGATTTAAAAGTTTATGGAAATAAATATGAGTTAAAGAACAAAAAAAAAAAAGAGCTATAGACTCAATATTGTACTCGTTTCCCATTTTGTAGATGTCCATATTTAACCTAGGGTTTTATAATTATAGTTATAAAGATAAATATAGATATAAAGGATATATACTAAATATTGTATTTTAAATAAATTATAGCTGATTTTTAATATAGTTTTTTTTATTATTTATTTATTTTTTAATTTCGTTGGAAGTACTTGTTATTACAAAATTTTGCTCGACCGGATTGGTTGAAGAACATCTCCGACGACCTTGTGAGTAGGAAGTACTTGTTAGTGCAAAAATTCTGTGCGGCGAACGCAAGCAAATTAACTGTAAAAAAGCGTGAGGATGTAGTCGTGTGCGAACATCTCTGCTATATTATTATATATAAAGTGCCTTGAGGTTGTAATCGTGGTGCGCGCAAGCTGACCGGATGAACTTCATTCAAAAAAGAAAAAAAAAAGTGCATACTTATTAATGAGGAAAATGTGGGTATTTATAGTTCTTAGAAGATGTAGTTGTGGAGTCCGATGTGGAGACTTACAAAAGAGTTTAGGGAGAGTATTGCAATTTTGTAAACTGAGGGGCGAACAATTTAATTATAGCACAGTTAAGTGAGCGCCTAGCGAAAAGAACGAATAATAAAAAGACGGAGTATATCAATGAACTCGGTGAGGGCTCTGATAGAAGAGGCAGAGCGGAAGAGAGAGTGGTGGGTGCAAATCTGCAATTGCGGGGCAAGCGATCTTTGAAAACGAATTCGTGAGGCTTTTTTTGATTTCTAGGGCTTGCATCGGAGATTCGGGCAGCTATGGAAGGCGAGGATGAAGGACCAGGAACGATGATTGAGGACATCGTCGCCAATGGTGTAGATGACAAGCGTAGTAAACCGATCTTTAGCAGCGAACAGATGGATGTGGAAGCTTATGCAAGTCTCTACAGCGGCAGAACGAAGATCACGAGGCTTTTATTCATTGCCGATCGGTGCGGTAACCAGTCAATGCAGTTGGAGGCATTGCGAATGGCTTACGATGAGATTAAAAAGGGCGAAAACTCTCAACTATTTCGTGAGGTCGTTCAGAAAATTGATGGGAGGTTGGGACCTGATTATGGGATGGACCAGGCATGGGTGGATAACGTTGATCGTAGAGCTGAGCAGAGAAAGGAGAAGCTTGAGAACGAGTTAAACTCTTACCGGGTGTGTTTCACTTTTTTCTTTATTTTACTCATTCAATCATATGGACTTAATTCAAAACCTTGTTTGTAGTTGCAGGGTTACCTTTGTTTCAGTTTGCATTTCTTTTACCTGATGTGCATAATTAGAATGATTATCTGGTTTCAAATTTCAAACCCTACCCAAAACAGTACTTTCATTTATTCACTTATCAAAAAGGTAATAAATGGATTCCAATGGTTTTAAGTTTATAGCTCCTGCAGTGAAGAAATATTATCCAGTTGGGGCTGCCTAGGTGAAAATATGAAAGAGTCGTGAATCGAGGGGTCTGTGTTGCAGTAAGGGTATAATATGGGTTGCATTAGTGCTAGTCGTTGTTATTCGTATTACATAAGACGCCCTATGTTGGTTAGGGTTAGTTGCTTGTAGCTATTAATAGTGGAATGAGGTAAAGGGGATAGAGTTAGTGGATAGCTATCATGAGAGCTGGGGAAGATAGAATTTGGAGACGAAACCTTTTCTTCAAGTTAATCTTTCGAGGAAGAGGCCTGGCTTATTCAATTAAGCCAAATATGCAATGCTTTGTCGATGAAGCCAATTCTATCATTGTCCTTATATTTTTCTCTTATTTCAATATCCCTTCTTATCTCTTTCTATTATCTATTATTCCCACCCCTTGTGCATGTATCAGTTTCGGAGCACAATCTGTTGTCTGAACTTTCTGGGATGAGATAGCCTGATTCCTTTAGTTTAAATTTGATCATTTGGTACTTGGGGGCTCATATCAGGTTATGTCGCCGGAATTACCCTTATTAGGTGGGACCTGTAAGATGCTGGTGGATGACTTGTGGTGAACTGGAATAGGAGTCCCTTACTTTCTGCTTCCTGATTAGATGGTTATAAGTCAAAATTTTGTGTGTAATAGGGTGCTGTTGATTAGGTGATTCCTTTGCCCCCCCCTCTGGGACCAATGGGGGGTTACTTATCGGAATTGTGTTCAGAAATGATATGGATTATGTGTTTTTCTTTTTTTCCTGGGTAGATATATGGATTATGTTATTTGCATCCTAATTTGAAGTCTGGCTCAATTTTGGCAAAGCTTCAGAAAAGAAGAGGCTTGTGCTGATAAATCCTTTTTCCTACTCTCTTAATGGTGGTGCATTTCACAGATTTAGTCTGATAGCTTCATTTGAAGTTATGTAACAATGCAAAGAGCAGATATTTGATTTGATGTGTCAACCAGCAATAAGAAAACACCAGGGCATGTTTTCATCTTTGCAAGGATATCCTGAACTACTCCATTATGTAGATTTGGTCAATGGATGGGGTTGTGAGATAGGGCAAACCATGACCCTTGTTATCGAAAAACTCCTGTTGGTTTCAATATGTACCTGGGCCTTCCCTTCTTCCACTTCAACCATCGACCCGGATCTCTTTGAAACCCGTTCTCCCCTAAATTACCCCTTGTGTGAGACCTCCCTCTCCAACCCCTCTTGCCATTCCCCTATTAGCTATATGGATGCCCCCCCCCCCTTTCTAGTCTTAATGTCTGATTTTTTAATTTGGAATGTCAAGGGACTCCCTTGCAAAGCAAGCTGAAGTGAAAAACTCAATTATGAGCACTAAAGTCTCTCTCTGTGCTCTCATTGAAACCCATGTCCATATGTGGATAATGCCCATCTGATTGCCCAGTCTATCTCCCCCTCTTGGTCGCCCGGTCTATCTCCCCCTCTTGGTCATTTCTCTATAAGTCTTCTGCCTCGGTCAATGGTCATATTTGGATTCTCAGGGACCCCTCTAGATTCCAAATCTCTCTTTTGAAGTCCACCCCTCAACTCATGCATCTTAGTATCCATATCCCTAACTCCTCCCCCTCTCTCCTTACCATCATCTATGGTTTTAATCGAGCTTCTGATCATATTGGCCTTTGGGAGGATATCCGTTCTATCTTCACCTCTATCTCTGATCTCCCTTGGGGTCTAGGTGGTGATTTCAACATTATCCGCTACTCTCATGAGCGAGTGGGAGGATCCCATTCAGACCCAGTTGCGATTGAGGACTCTGGTCTCTCAGATCTTCGTTGGTCTGGGCATTACCTCATTTGGCATAATTGTCAATTTGATCCCGATAGAATTGCTTATAAGCTTGACAAATTCCTCTCTAACTCATCCTGGCTCTCTTCTTTTCCTGCTTTCCTTGCTTTCTTCCTTAACTCTTGGTTTCTTTGACCACTCTCCTTGTCTCATCCACCTCTTCCCCTCTATCTCCTTCAGCCCTAAGCCTTTCAAATTCTTTGACATGTGGTCTTCTAACCCTTCTTTCCTTTCCACTATCATAAATGCTTGGTTTAAGCCTGTCCACTGCCACTCTGTCCCCCTTATTGTTTTTGCTTGCAAGCTTCGCAATACTAAGGAAGCCCTCAAATCCTGAAATTCCTCATCTTTCGGCAACATCTCCTCTAGGCTCTCCTCCTTTCGCCTCGACCTCCAGAGAACCCAATCTCTCCTCCAAAGTGACCTCTCCAACCCTTCTCTTGCTGATCAGGAAAAAGCCCTCTCCTCGGATCTCTCCCCCCTTCTCTCTCTTGAAGAAAGCTTTCTCCGCCAGAAAGCTAGAATCAAATGGCTTGAGCTCAGCGTTTCTAACTTTGCCTATTTTCATAATTCTCTCAAAGCCGGTAACAATTTCAACTCCATTCCCTCCCTTCTTACTAGTAATGGTACTTGGATTTCTGATCCCCCTAGTATCAAGGTTGATGTCACCTCCTTTTTCTCCAATCTTCTCTCCCTCCTTGCACACCTCTCCCTCCAAACCTTTTCAACAAGTTCATTGATCCCTCCTCCTTTCCCTCCCTTTGTGCTATCTCCTCCAATGAAGAGATCTTTTTAGCCATTCGTTCCCAGAACTCCATTCGTGCCCCTGGTCCATATGGATTTAGTATGGGCTTCAGGCTCTTCCTCGCCTCCTAGGATTTTCTTGAGCACGATCTTGTTCATGCCATCCGTAGCTTCTTTTTAACCCTTCTCAGCTTTCCTCCATCAACCAAACTTTCATTTGTCTCATTCCCAAGAAGCAAGGTGTTTCCTCTCTCTGATTTCCATCCCATCTCTCTCTGCAATCTCCTCTACAAATTCATCTCCAAAGTTTTAGCGAATAGGCTAAAAAAGGTCATGCCTTCCCTTGTGAGCTCGAACCAATCTGCTCTCATCTCTGGCCGTAGTATAGCGGACAATATCCTCCTCTATGTGGAAATTGTTTATGGATTTGATAGGTCTTCTCACTCCCCGGCCGCCCTCCTCAAGGTAGACCTCCATAAAGCCTTTGATTCCATTTGCTGGGACTTCATCAATAATGCCCTTTTCTCCATGGGTTCCCCCCTTCATCCACTAGATTGAGATCTGTATCTCCACCCCCTGATTCTCCATTATTACTAATGGATCCCCTATTGGTTTCTTCTCTTCTTGTGTTGGTATTCGTCAAGGCTGCCCTCTCTCCCCTATCTCTTCTCCTTAGCCTTGGAGGCCTCCTCTCGTATCCTCCAATCCAACATGGACCAACTCCTCATCTCTTCCATTCCCAAATGTAAACCTCTAAAGCTCACCCACCTTGTTTTGCTGATGATCTTATGATCTTCTCCAAAGCTTATCACTTGTCCATTTCCTCTATCCTCTCGGCCCTTTCCCTGTTTGAATCTCTCTCTAGCCTCTAGGTCAATCTTGATAAATCCACCATCTTCCTCTCTGGGGTCTTTGATTAGTTGCGTGCCTCTCTCCTTCAGCTCTCGGGGTTTAAGCTTGGTTCCTTCCTAGTTTCCTACCTTGCTCTTCCCCTCATTCTTGGTAGGTTCACTCGCCATCACTACCTTCCCATGCTTGACCACATTCGTACGAAACTCCAACTTTGGAAAGATAAGCTTCTCTCCTTTGCCAGTCGAGTGGTGCTCATTCGCTCAGTCCTTCAATCCTCCTACCTCTACTGGTGTGAAATCTTCTCCATCTCGAAATCATTATCCATGCTATGAAGTCCCTATTCTCTGCCTTCTTTTGTAAAGGGCGTGAAGCTTCCCGCTTCATCCACCTTGTTAGTTGGTCGACCGTTTGTCACCCAACCTCTGAAGGTGGCCTCAGCATTTGCCGGATCTCTGATGTTAACTCTGCTTGCCTTCTCAAGCTCATTTGGAAAATTATTTCAAAGCAAGATTCCATTTGGGTTAATTGGGTCTACTCCTTCCTTCTCCGTTCAAATCCCTTTTGGACGGCCCCCAACCCTTCTTGGATCTGGAGGAAAATTCTCTTGCTTCGTCCCCGTGCTGTCTCTGCTATCTCTACTTCAATCTCCACTGGCTCCTCTACCTCCTTTTGGTTAGACCCGTGGCACTTGATGGGCATTCTCTTTTTCCTTTTCGGCCCCCGTGCAATTTATGCTACTCGTATCCCCAAATCCACCCCTTGTTTACTTTCATTTCTGATGGCTCTTGGACCCCTGCCCCCCTCTCTATTCTCACACAGGTTTGGGACTCTTTCCCACATTTCTTACTCTCCCAGTGACACTACCATTTGGCTTCCATCCCCAACCAAAACCTTTACCACCTTTTCAGCTTGGAACCTTCTTTGTGCCCATAACCCAAAGCCTCCCTTGGTTTGGTTTAAAAGATACATCCCCCGACACTCCCTTACCCTTTGGAGAGGCCTTAACCTCGCACTCCACACCCAATCCTTCCTTATTGGCCACCGTATCCCTGTTAACCCAAACTGCATCTTTTATTGGAGTGACATGGAGGACGTTGACTACCTCTTATTTTCTTGCTCTTTTTCCATATCTATTTGGGAAAAAGCCCTATCTATATTTGGTCCCGTTCGAGGCGATCATTTGGTTTTGCTAGTGAGTGGTCTTGGATTTTGAGAAACTTTCCAGGTTCTTCCATTTGCGATTGGGTTGGTAAGCTCGTGTTTAGTGCCACTGTCCATCATCTTTGGTGGGAGCATAACCTTCGGAGATGGCTTCCAAATCTTGCTCGAAAGATATTATTTGGAATGCCATCTATTTTAATGTTTCTTCTAGGCTTGTAGCTTCTCCCCATCCCCTGATTGCTGATACCCCAAGGAACAAGCTTATTGTTGTCTCCTGGGGTCTTAATCTTTCATTCCGGTCTTCCTCTTAAAAGACCGCCTTTGTTTGTTTGTTCCTCTTTTGTTAATTCAATTATTTATTCATCCCAAAAAAAAAAAAAAAAAAAAAGAGACCACTTTCAGCTTATTGATGCTTTCCAAAAAATTAGTTTGAGGCTGCAGGGAGTGTTGGGATATTGAGGTCATATTCTATCAGGTCAACCAGCCTTATTCGGGGAAAGTAATATTCTTTGTCTGTTGGTTTTTAGGAGTTTACTCCCAGATTTGTTTGAAGATAGTTTCCAGATCTAAAGGAGAAGACTTTTGGCTAGTTTTATTAAACCTTATTCTGTCTTATTCTAATTTTTTTTATCCAATCAGTTTTGTGGAAGATTTATATTCTGAAGTCTACTGCAACCTAAGGTCTGACTGCAGTGCTGGAGTTCTGATATCAATCATCACAACATGCTGTGTTGAGTTCCAATCAATTCTTGATTGAAGATGTTGGGAAATAAGGTGCATTTTAGAGCTTTTCTGCAACAGCCACATTAAAGTTGTGGCAGTGTAATTTGGTGAGTTGGAGGAGCTGAATGGTAGATGGGTGGTTAATACACCAAGTCAAGAGTAGTTTGATCATTTGGAAACAGTGACATGTCTGAGACTATATTTCAGCAGATAGCTGATGAGGCTGCACCAGAGGTGTCGGATAGTGGGCCAGAAGGGCAAAGCACTAGGGGGTGCCTGATGGTGAACCAGAAGAGTAAAATGGGCCAATTTGAGTGCCAAGGGAAATTTAGTTGCTTGACAAGGTTACAACTTACAAAAGCACATGGACAGATAGAGAACATTTTGACAGTATATTAGTTCCTTTCAAAGAGTTTACACAAGGTTTAGAGCAGCAGGTGAAGTTACCATTCATTAAAAAAAATTAGAAGTTTACAGTTCCATGCAGAACTAGTGGGTAGTCTTACTTCTGGAGAATTACTACACCTAGTAGGAGCCTTAGAGACCTGAAAAGGAGTTGCTTCTGGCGAATGGGGGATTGTTTGCAGCTGTTTCATGTCTGCTTGAATCACCTTGTCTGTTGCATATGACCGACTAATTCTCTCCATATTCTTCATTTTGTTTTTCCTCTGCAGGTTAAGGGACTCAGTAGTAAATTAATTTCTGATTTTCTATTCAAACCTAGCAATTATCAAAGAAAAATGAAGAAATGTAGAACTTCGAGACAGAGAAACTAGTCAAAAACCAGTTCTTATCAAAGCTGGAGAATTGCTTAAAGAATACCTCCTCTGTTAAACTGCACTATTTCATACTTCAGAATTGATTTAATCTTGCAAAGCTTTTAGACAACTTTTTATTGCTCCTGGTTTTGGTGGATTGCAAGAGCAGAGTTGTATGGATATCATTGTCAGATAACTTGCTTGTGTGATCTAATTGGTGGCAAGCTCTGCATTTTAGGATATCAGGATCTTATCTAGTCTTTTTGTTTTGATCTGATTGCCTTTGATGCAATGGATGATCTCTTTGGGGATAATCATTTATGATGTATAACTTCACTTCCGAGTTTCATGGTTGTGATTATATATACGTGTTCTTCCTTTTGAACTATTTCCTAGCTTTTTCTTAAATTGGAACGTTAAATCTGGCTTGCAGTTGTTTGTACACCAATTCATATTCTTCTCGTACTAGGTGTTTCTTTTTACAGCCGCTATTCGGAAACTTGTTGCCTCTATTACAAAGTCTTTTGAAAGTAGTGTTATTTTGAGAAAAAAATTGGTGACATTGGGTAAAGGGGAAGGCCTTGGAGCAGTGGTCAGGTGGTCCAAAGCTGTAGCATGAGGTCAAGGTATTGAAACAACCTCTCAGGAAAAATTGCTGGGGTACTACGAAAATTGTGCCCCCCCCCCCCCCGGGAAATTGCTTGTGCAGAAGCCCTCGACATTGGGTTCAACTTTTTTTCTCTTCCTTTTTTAATGGGGACATCTAATTTTCACTTTCTGAATTCTTGGTTCACCGCACTTCAACACACCACCCTCACTAATTTTTGAGAGAAGTTTGGTGAGAAAGGAAACATAATTTCACGCTCTTCCTTTTGGCAAGGGAGGCTCGTCAACCTATTGATTTCAGCTCTCTCCAGACCTCTGGAAAAGAATAAAAAAAAGGTCGAATGGTATGATCCTTCCGTCACCCTAGAATGGGAGGGCTGATCTCGTAGTTCTTGGTCTGTGAGGATGCATTGTTAGGTGCTCCTTTTCCCATTGAGGCCAACCTAAACCAATGCTCAAGAGATAGCTGTCCATACATTGATAGTGGCTTTTTTACTGGTTGTTGCTTTTTAAATACTAGATGCATCTCACTTTAACATGTTCTTCTCACTAACTTGAAATAAGTACCATTCTTTTTATGAGCCAAACCTTCACATATTTTGCTTTACTGTTGCTATTTACCATAACTAATGTCCTTGGGGTACATATTCATGCCTGCTAAGTCAAGCTTCCCCTTGACAGCCCTAAGTGTTTGGCATCGAACTAGCTCAGTTCTTGCTTGATATTTTGTAGACACATTCATGAGGTCGTTTTGGACATACATTACTGTGTCATAACTATCAAGCTCGCAAGGTAACAGAAGGTCAAAAAGGCAAGCTGACACCAACAATGAGGCAGGATGCGTTCATAGGTGCCTAATTTGATCAAGGAGTTTGGATTTCATGGAGTTGCCTTGGCAACACCAAGCTGGTGCATTGACAACTATGTACTTTGGATCTAAAACTTTGTAAAGGGTTGAAATTTAAAGTTGAAAAGTTCAATTCAAGGTGCATGAGACTTGTCTTGTGCCATTAAGAGTTTAACATAATCATTGGTTGGATTGGACTGGGTCATCATGTTTTGCTCTTTTGGGTCCCTTTATAAGATATTATTGTCATTTAGAGTTTGCCACATCTACATTCAGAGTCTGATGAACTGAACAGTGTGATTTTTAGATTGGTCTATATTATGAATGTTCTCTCTTATCCTCCCCCAACAAAAAAAGGAGGGGGGTCTCTAGTTTCCTTCTTAACGTCTGATCCTAGAAATTTTTATGCAGACAAATTTGATAAAAGAAAGCATCAGAATGGGATACAATGACTTTGGTGATTTTTACTATGCTCATGGTCTCCTTGCTGACGCTTTTAAAAACTATGTCCGTACTCGTGATTACTGCACTACTTCAAAGCACATAATTCAGATGTGTCTGAATGCAATTCTTGTTAGCATTGAGATGGGCCAGTTTACACATGTCACAAGCTATGTAAGTAAAGCAGAGCCGACGCCAGAGGCTCTGGATCCTGTTACTGTAGCAAAATTGCGTTGTGCTGCTGGATTGGCACACTTGGAGGGGAAAAAATACAAACATGCTGCTCGCAAGGTTTGTGTCTGCATTTGTAAGCGATTTCTGCAGAAAAATTGTATTCATAAATCTTGCATGATGCATTACTTGATATTGCCATGTTCTTATTTTTCTTTTAGAGCTTTAAGTAATCTAAAAACTTGGGTCTGCCAAGCTTTTGACTCTAGTGATAGGATGTTTAGTTCTCTTATTCTTTTATACTTAAACGTTCTATAGTTTTCTGTAGAAGAATCTGAATTGTGAACCAAATATTTTGAAAATAATCTTGACTATATTTGTGTTAGGCTATCACAAACAAAGGAAAAAGTTTGTTTGGTGATTTATAAAATGAAATTTAAAATCCTGTTCTGATGATTAATTTCTTTGCCCTTTCCATTGTAAAAGTTGAAGGGCATTTTATTTTGATTGGAGAATGTTAATGCCAAAAGGAAAAGAAAAGAATTTGAAGAAAACTAGGGGAAAGGAAAAACAGAAAGAAAAATACTCAGCTTGATAACCCCATTTTCACATTTTTTTCTTGGAATTTTCCCCTGGGAAAAGAGGAAATTTCCATTAGGCTATGCTTTAGAGTCTCCTTGGAAAACTTTTACTTGCAAGATGGTCATGTGGGGTTCATGTTGTGGAGAATCTTTGGGTTGGGTCCCACAGTTTTTGAGGAAATATTAACTTAGGGTGTCTGACAATGACTTATCAAGTTTTCACATTTTATGTGATCATCAGACTTATCATTGGTTTTCAATTATTTGGAAGGTTTTGACACATTAACTATTTGAGAATTTTGTTGGATGTGTTCAAAATGTTTTCTGACATTTAGGCCACTTGTAGAATCCTCGAGGTTTGGAATCTGATCTTTGTCGGAGGGCCAGAAGCAGTATTGATGCCGGATTTTTTTATTTGAAACCTTGAGAAATGGTGGAAGCTGTTTCTCTCTTGACGATGAAGCTTATCTCCCATCGTCTCACTGGTGGACCTTGACCCTTTTTTTGTGGTGGGGGGTCTGTATCTAGTATTCAGTGTTTGCTGGGATTTGGTACCGCTCTCGTGGCCTGTACCGAAGCAGTGCTTTACCCCGAGATTTCTTATTTGGAGACCGGGCAAGTTCAATAGCATTTTGATTTCTTGTCTGGGTATTTCTTTCCCTACATATTCTTTATGATGCGGTTGACTTGCCAATCTAGATATAGATGCTTAACAGTTTCAAAAGTTAGAATCCATTACTCATTTTCTTTTTTCTTGAATGGATGTCGATTTCTCATTATAGCAAATGGAGTTAGGAGTATGAGAACTGTGCTTGATGCTCTTGATTTGGTTTCGTGTTGGTGCTTGCATGTTGTATGCTCATCTATTCATTATGTAGTTCAGTGGGGTGGAGCAGGTCTGTTCCTCTGTGCTGCTGGTGGTTTTGTGGACCTGTACAAGGTTTATTGTTTTCAGTGGTTGTGTTGGGTGGGGTGACTTATGTTGATTGTCAACTGTAAAATATTAACTTCTGTTCTGGTATGTTGACAGTTCTTGGAGACAGGGCCTGAATTGGGAAATAACTACAATGAAGTGATTGCACCACAAGATGTTGCGACATATGGTGGACTTTGTGCACTTGCTAGTTTTGACAGGACAGAATTGAAGGCATTTATCTAAATATTTCTGTGCTTTAGTTTTCATGCTTGCCGTTGAGAAATCAACCTTCTAACTAGTTGTCTTTTTCCCCAACAGAACAAAGTTATAGACAATCTCAATTTTCGAAATTTTTTAGAGCTGGTGCCTGAAGTAAGGGAGCTTATTAATGATTTCTATTCAAGGTAAGAATTATAAACTCTGATCCTGATCTTCTTGTCCTAAATCTGCAACTTCTTTCTTATCTCTGTTTTTATTATGAATGTATAATTTTCTGTAGGACTTTGAGGCCAAAAATAAAAAAAAATAGAAGTAGCCCAAAAGTTACTGTTTTGTATATATATTAGAATCCTTACTTCCTTAGTATCCCAAAAGGAGGAGAAAAAGTAGCCTGTGGAATTCATCTTGCTGAAAATGCCTGTAGTTTAGACTACCAGAAAGGAGCATGATGAAATGAAGGGAAAAGTTACTGGCATACATCCTTTTTTCAATCTAAGCAGATAATAATAAATACAAGATGGTTTTTTTTTTGGGGGGGGGGGGGGGGGGCTTTTGAATGCTATCCTCGGAAACACAAAAATTGATCTAAAAGCATTTTGATAACTCAACTCTAGGAAACAGTAGTTTAGAGCAAGGATAAGAACGCTTCAAGAATGGCGACGATGTGGTGTAAGCTCACAAGCAGAGTTTCTAATAGTGGTGAAACTGAAATTAAGTCCTTTAAAGCCGGCTGCCAGTAACGCAAGTTTATAGTCGGTTACTGGAGCTTACTTTATTGAAGGTCCTTACAAGATAAGTGGATATGGTTTTGTTCGTGAATGTATGTCATTGAAGTGTCTGTGCATTTCAATTTTTTTCTCTTCTCATTATTGGAGGGAGTAGACCCTATTTGATATTTGAAAAATTGGCTATCTTGCAGCCGTTATGCTTCATGTCTTGAGTACCTTGAAAATCTGAAAGCCAATCTGTTGCTAGACATCCATTTGTATGACCATGTGGAGCCTCTGTATAATCAAATCCGTCACAAAGCCCTGATCCAATATACACACCCGTTTGTGTCTGTTGATCTTCACATGATGGCTGGTGCCTTCAAAACAAGTGTTGCAGGGCTGGAAAAAGAACTTGAGGCTTTGATTACTGACAACCAGATACAGGTATGATTTGGCTACAATCTTGTTCGTTTCTGTTAATTCATGGAACTTGATTTGTCTTTGTAATGATATTTTTTTCTTAATTAAAACTTGGAAACATTTCACATTTCTTTCAGCAATTCTAAAGTACAAACCTTCTTCGTTGAGCATGTTATGCATCTTTTTGGTCATCTGTTTCATTTCCTGTGTGTTCGATGTCAATTTATCATACTTTCCTATGACAGGCTCGAATTGATTCGCACAACAAAATTCTTTATGCACGACATGCTGATCAAAGGAATGCGACATTCCAACGGGTCCTACAGACAGGCAGTGAGTTTGACCGTGATGTCAGGGCAATGTTGCTGAGGGCTAACCTACTCAAGCATGAATGCAATGCAAGAGCAGCTGCAAGGAAGTGCCTCTAAAATGACCAGCTTTGACTAGCGTATTCTGATTTGTTTTCGCATGCACCGGGCTGGCTCCTACTACAGGGTATGGAGTGAGTTTTTGGAAGACGAGTGATTAATGTGTCTATGGAGCCTCTCTTTTTTCGAAAATCTTCCATTCAGCTCTATATTGCACCTGCACTTCCTGAGTATGCCAGTCTTCATGTTTATATGGCTGAGTCTTGACTGCTGTGTATATACTCTTGCGTTTCATTGTTTGTAGTTTGTTAGCACAAACTATCATCCACATTGCCCTGAAACGATAGGAAGTTAGGCTATGATGGTTCACATGGAGAAATTGGTATTCATCTAAAAACTAAGCCGTGCTACAGAACACTCGGATAAGAATTCTAGCTGGGAGTTATTTTTGTCGATCGTTTTCCCTCATCTCAAATTTTCTACATCCAAACCAGCCCAATTGTTATGATGAAAGCTAGAAGACTTGAATATGAGCCACATATTGGACGGTCGTATTTTAGATCTGTTTCTTCTCTGAAATCGATTTGTTTGCTCTGTCCTTGAACACTGGTTGCTGATAACAATGGAAAGCCAAATTTAGGGCCAAAGATGAATCGGTTTTGGTTGGAGATATTTAGCTGGTCCATTTCCCCCTCAAATGGAAGAAGATTAAATTAAAATAAATTTTTTTTTATTCTCTAAATGTTACTTCAACCTTTGATGTGATTGATAGACATGTGTCTTTTGTATAGAGAGAAATGAATGGTCCTTATAGGGCTTGGACGGTTGGTTGTTAGTTGGCTCTATTGTGAGTAAGAAGGCTCAAACTAAAAAAAAAAAAAAAATACCATTCGCTGTGAACTTATTCCCCAATGTTATGAAATTTTCATTGAAAATTTTGTCATTTGGGACGGTTGCTTTTTCCCAAATTAAGTACCTCAATTTATGCTATAAGGTTTCTCCCTACTGTTTTTAAAATCAAAACATATAAACAATCAGAGAAAATGTAATATTTTTCCCTTTCGTAAACCCTCATCTTCTGTATCCCCATCCATGCTCCAATTGCATTGACATCAGAGATCCCATCCCAATTATAGATCGTTCTATAAGTTTATCATTGCAGTGTTTATGGAAATTCTTCTGATCAATCTTAGGTTTTATATTACAAAAGATTGAAAAAACTTATATTGTAACGTTAATTGGGAAAGATACTCTTTCAACGTCAAGAAGGGGGGGGGGGCACAAGTTTCTGTTCCTTTTGTTTAATTTGTGAAATCATGCGTATCTCTTATGCAATAAAATAAATGCAAAATCAATTATAAAATACATGGGGACAATTGAATCGTGGGGTAGGTACTATATTTTCAAATTAATTTATAAGTTTGATTGTTACACTAAAACTACTAAATGATCACAAGAAATCTCATTTAGTTTTGAGTAAAAGCAACCTCTCTCATAAATACAACTCAAACGAGGGACAAATTGGTCATATTCATAGTGTCGAAGCCAATCACAGGCTCGGATCCAGACCTCTGCAGTAATAAGTAATAACCAATCCGCAAGGCCCGATTTCATGGGACTCGGTGCCGGTCCAGCGACACGCGTCCTGTTCTCTTCTGACCGACGGTTCGGTTCTGTACGAATTCTATTCTTTAACAAATTTAAAAATCATTTTCCCTCTGCGTAGGAACTAAGAAGGAACTTACAGTAAATATTTTAAAAAAATAAAGTAGTGCCCACATGGGAAGCATAGTCTGTCTTTGCAACCTCCCAGGGCTTCGATAGGTTCTTCTCCGGCAACAGCGATTCTAGGATTGCATCCAAAGCATCAAGGTTATGGCCGACGAAGATTCATGTTCAGGTCTCTATAGAGTTTTGCTAAATCGGTTTCGAGATTTAGAGTTGAGTCACGCGAAGCTCAGCGAGCAGTTTCGAATGTTGTTAGGAGAGACTGAAAAAGAGCAGAGGAGAAGAAGAGGTGAAGAAAGTTCTTCATCGTCATTGGCTTCTTCTGGTTGTGATCATCTTCCTGGTTACTTATTGTCGAAGACTCCCTACCGGAACGTGTTGGAGTCCATCGAACATGCTGTCTATGTCTCCAGGATTCCTTCTGGAGATATCATTTACTGGTAACATCTTTTTCTCTCTATTCTTTTGCTTTTCCTCTTTCTCATGTTTATGAAAATTAAAGGTAGTTGCGACGTGCGATCAATCTAAAAGAGAATCACAGTGCTAAATATTTGTCAAATAGAACAGTTCTAGAAAATTTAATTCATATCTACTTACCTATGGTAATGTGGAGTCAATGCACTGGAAAAATTCGGAGGCAGGATTGATCGTTTTCTTCTTAAAATTCGTTTTTGTTGATGTATGTCATCTACATCAAGGAATCTAGATGAATTTGATCGTTCTATTCCATTCGTGAAGCTTCTTTGCATGTATTGTACCTATAATAACTTGATATATTCTTACTTCCGTTGTTTGGAAGGTAAAAGCAAGTGGACAACGTTAAGAGTTCGGGCAGATAATGGTATATCTTTGTATTGTCATACGGATAATCACTGTTCCTGTATGAAATATGTTTGGCAAAGAAATGCTTCTTCAGTGATGCTTACCATCTAATAATTTAAAAAAATTGTTCCTTTGATTTGCAAAACCTAGGGAAACTGAGCACTTAATTATAAATGGTGAAGTTAAAAATTCCATGTTTATAGATATACTTGGAACTTAGCCTTCAAAGGTATGCATCTTTTTGGTCCCTTTTTGTTGTTTTTGTAGATGTCCACAGTTACCTAGCAAATCTTCCTAACTTTTAGTTCATTACCAATAGAATTAATAATTAAAAATGGAAAATGAGAAACAGAATACATTAGAGAAGGAGAGATTCTCTACAATTTTGAGCCAGCATTAAAAGAGAGAAAACAGTACCACTACTATAGGGAAGAAAAAAAGGTGGTATAGCTCAGTTGGCAAAGGCTAAAATCTCATAATGAAGAGGTCATAGACCTCAGTTTCCTAATCCTAGCAGAGTCAGTGATGCTGTGGTCCATTCAGCCCGGGTTTTCGAGTTTGAACCTTCTTGGTGTTACATTCCGATCCTTACATATCAAAGAAAATTCTAGAGCAGTATATGGCTGATATATCATGGCTAAACTTTGTCTTAACTGCATAGCAGCGGATGCTAATGGCAGAAGAAGAAGGAAAAGAGGTGGACCTTTAAAGATTTTACAGATGTTGAATACACCATCTGGTGTGCTTGATCAAGAGGGATTGAGTCTTAATTATCTAGCAGCATATTGGATGGCTTAATTCACTACCACATCTACAAAAGTTGAGCAACTAGTTGCTGGTAATTGACTGTAATTCCCTTTGGACTCTTGTCATAATCTACTTATCCAGTAAAAAGTATCAGAAGCTTTGAATGGTGAGGTTCCAGATTGAATAGTATGTCAACAGTTATTATGATATACTTTCTGTGGAGATGGCTTTAAGTTTCCAATGAAGTAATACAAGAAAAAGATACAGAGAACACCATCCAGTAACAAAAGAGTTTAAGAAAGGGCATTCAGTGGGTTGAACAAAAATATAAGCAAATGTTCCTAGTTATTTCTGTGCTTTGAAAGTCTTCTTCCTATTATGCCTATATATCTTGTAGTTCTGGTATCACTATCAATTAGTAAAAGAATAAGTTCTTGGTGTCAAAGGGATGCCAATCTATGATTTTATAAAGACAGATGTTTTTGGGTGGAATAGATCTGTTAATAAATATTCAGAATATCATAACCATGGATTTATGTGAAGCTCGTTATAATAGAACAGGAAACCTCTCTTTCCAGGAATCATTCTGCTGAGAAGCTCTATGGGTGGAAGGACTATGAAGTACTTGGAAGACGAGCAAGTGATCTGCTTATCTTGGAAGAAAACCACGCATCCCTCAAGAAAATAATGGAAGGATTGGGCACTGGTCAATCATGGTCGGGTCAGTTTCCTTTTAAGAAGAGGTCCGGTGAAAAATTTATGGCGATAGTTACAGAGAGCCCCCTATATGAGGATGGTGAGCTTGTTGGTGTTATTACTGTCTCAAGTGATGAAGCTCTATTTAATAGTATAATCATGGAAAAAGTAAGACAAAATCTGTATCGTGCCCATGGCCAACCTAGAGCACAGGGGCTAAATGTGACAAAGACTCAGTGGCAACCACGACCGCACAATTCACTAGTGCCACAAATTGCATCTTCTGTTACAAATCTGGTGCTTATGTGTTACACTATCCTATTTTTTTTCTTTCTTTTGCTGCATTTTTTTAATTTTATTTTTATCCTTTACTCTGTGATCATATTCAATATGCTATTGAAATGAACAGACTTCAAAAGTCTTCTCAGTTGGATTTGGTGAAGATATTTGCAGTGATTGTGTAAGTACTCTTAAAGAAGAGCCAGTGTTACATACTGAAGACTTAGAATCAGTGAAAGCTGGAAAGCTAGTAAGATAACCTCCACACCCTCCACATTTTTACATCTCTCTTATTTCTATATGCAAGAGAATTTAATTTCTTTTGTTTTGGAATTTACTCTTGCTTTCTTCTGTATTCCTTTTGACCTATTGGACATATAGTTCACACAAGTCATCATGTGCCTCTTCTTTGCATATCATTGGTTCATTTACTTTGGATAATGTTCTGTGAACTATTATAAATGACTACAGGAAGATACGTTATTTCACCGCCAAGCTGATATTATTGTACAAAGGGATTATGGGAATGTTGCAGAATGTGGCTCCGATTTTTTGATCTCTGTGCTGTCAATTTCTTCAAACTTCGTAGGAGTTCCAGAAACAGCTATGGATCACCGCCCTAGTAAGAGCAATATTGTTTATGCAGTTAAAAAATGTATATTAAAAAAGCCACAGGATTAATAGCTGTTTTGATGAATTTTCCTGCTTTACAGACAACAATTCTTCTCAGATACAGCCTGACACAGTGCCATATGAAGCTTCAGAAGCAGAAAGTACTGCAAAAGAGCCAGAATTATTGCCATTTTCAACCTTTTTGTGTTCATGGGAGAGTCTAGTTAGTGTCAATGCGAGTTTATCAACAAATGAGGATAAAGAATCTACCTCAATGATTGATTGGGAGATTAAGTGGGAAGACCTGCATTTAGGGGAAATAATTGGGCAAGGTATACTCAAACGGTCCATTTTTTAATTTAACCTTTCTTTTTTTGTACCCTATATATGCATAGGAAATCCTTCCAATGGATGGAATTATGATCTCCTGGCTTTAAAGGTGATATCCAGGATTGGTATTTGTGTTTGTATGTTGAGGGATTTGGACTTTGGACTCAGTATAGGGAGTCTTAAATAACACACTTAATAGGTGACAGTGGTTCACCTTCCTGTCAGGGTTTTAAGTTCATTATTCACTTTACCGTTTATCTGCTTATCGTTACTTTTCAGGTTCATTCAGTGTTGTATATCGAGGAATTTGGAATGGATCGGTACATGCATGAATTTAAAAATTTCATGTCATTGGTGGTTACTGCAAATGAGAAGTAAATAACATCAGCACATTAGACATTATATTTCCTTTTTCATTTTTACCAGGATGTTGCTGTAAAAGTTTATTTTGCCAATGAATATCGTCAAGGGATTTTATTGGATTACAAAAAAGAGGTACAACAATGTTTTGGAAAGTTTGTAATTGTTTGTTATATTAGAGGCATTTGATAATAAATACCATTTGATAACCCCCCTTCTTTCAGATTGGTATAATGCGTAGACTGAGACATCCAAATGTATTGCTTTTCATGGGGGCAGCGTATTCCCCTGAACGGTTTGCTATAGTGACAGAGTTCTTACACAGGTATTGTAGAGAAATCTCTCTCTAATGAACATACAAACAAATGAAATAAAGAATATGGAAACTACCAAGTCATAGTTTTTGTCCTAGTATATATGTGGGTTTGCCATCCAGTTCAATTTCTTTGGGATTTGGTGTCAGATCTCTAGTTTCTCATTATGGATAGCTCAATTTCCTAGAGAAGTAATTTGCTAATCATTTCAAAATTCGTTTTGTTCTTATAAATAGGGGAAGCCTATTTAAAATGTTACAGAAGAACAACCTGTCATTGGATATGAGACGCCGTTTGAGGATGGCGCTTGATGTTGTAAGTTTCTCCTTTGCTTTCCATAAACATGCAATGCCATTTAAGGTGGTACTTGAAATTTCAGAGTTGCTTCGGATCCTTCTTTTTTCAGGCCCGGGGTATGAACTATTTGCACAACCGAAATCCTCCAATTGTTCATAGAGATCTAACATCTTCAAATTTACTTGTTGACAGAAACTGGACAGTCAAGGTATGGTTGTGTTCTATTCCTGTTACATAATGGCATTTGTTTTCCTAGTACTATAGAACATGAGGAGTTTCATGTGGTTTCCAAGTCAGTTCACTTTCTCTTCATCAGGTTGGGGATTTTGGACTGTCAAAGTTGAAAGATGCTACCTTCTTAACTGCAAAATCTGAAGGAGGGACAGTAAGGACCTACCCCATTTCTTTTTACCTTGTATTTTCTATCTCATCTTTGAACATCGAGCAAACTCCAAGTATGGTTGATATTATCATGTTACCTGTGTAATAATTTCAGCATCTATGCTTTTATATTGACGATCAGAGCTTTTTATCGAAGGTCTGTCATGAAAGTTCTAGTTTCATTTGTTCTTCCTTTCCAATGCAGACCCAGTGGATGGCTCCTGAAGTGCTCCGGGATGAACCTGCAGATGAAAAGTAATCTTCTGAATGGTTCAAGCATTTTGACATACCTAAAAATTGGCCACTGGGTTTTTGTCTTAAATTTTTATTTTTTCTTTGAAGTTGTTTCATATTGAATTCAAAATTTTCTTGTGGGCCTCAATCCATCATCATCCTTGGATCTTAACCACTATATGATTTCATAGCCAGTAAATAACCTGGAACAGGCCTCTTAGGTTTGGGGGCCTCACCAATGGTTCTAAAATCTAGAAGTTCAATCGTACAAAAAACCGGGAGACTAGGATTATGCGTGGACAGTTTTGATTTTCCCTTCTGGAAACTTTAAGCTCTTAGCTGTCAGATTTTTACATCAGTTGGAAGGTTTTGAAACCTACTGTCTATCCAAAGCTAGGGTTATTTTCCACTTGCAAATCAGCTCAACTTCCTCTCAATATTGCTAGTGTAATCATTGCTTAACGGAGGAGAAGCTCTATGGCGTTGTTTTGTTGATGGATGGTGTTTTTTTCCCCACTGGAGCAGGTCTGATGTGTTCAGCTTTGGTGTCATTCTATGGGAATTAATGACCAAATCCATTCCATGGGCTCACTTGAACCCTCTGCAGGTACGTTTATGATATTGCTGTTTCCAGCTGAACCAAATATCTTTTGTTTTATGGGAGGGCAAAAGGATTGGAGTGGTTCATCATAATTAAATAAAATAGATACAGCAACATGGTTGGCATGGAGTGCATATATAAGCAATGTAATAGTGCAAAGGTTTGATTATCTTTACTGTTGGCTTTGGCACCCCTTATAATTAACACTTTATAGAATAAATAATCTGCATGTCTAATTAATATTCTTTTGGATGTTATATTGGTTTCACATTTATAACTATAGTTTTATAATCTGATATTTTAAGGAACTTTATGTATTTTTAATTGGCAAAGTGACATATTACATGTGGATGTCATGTTTAAATTCTCTATGTGGTGGGAAATTAATAATTTATGAAATGATATTTAATTGTTAAGACATAGCCCTTGGTCCCTGTGAGGATAATCCTTGATCCCGTGTGAAAATTAAAATTGGTTTCATCAATCAGAAGATAGTTGAGTGACGTCATCAAGTAATTGTTCATAGGTTAAGTGGCAATGTATTCAAGCAGGCCAATGGGGAATTATAATGTTTGATTTTTATTCCTGGTGACTAGCTCATCAAGTTTTCACAAGTGCAGATTTACGAAAGGGTGGACAATAATATACTGAAGAAGAATTTCATGATTAAATTACCACACAAGGTTTAGGTAAAGAGGTGTTAGACGCACTGCCTAAAATCATAGTAGGACATTGATGAAGACATCATTGAGCAGTTCCGAGTTTACCGGCGATGCCGACGTAGAGATCATCCCACAACCGCATCTATGTGGATGGATGATGAGTTCGGAGGTTATCAGATTGCTAGGATCTTATGGTTCGATGAGAAACACTGCTCATAGGCAATTTCTCATGTTATTTTCCTTAGTCTTAGTGGGTTGGATAGTAGTTTACTATTGAAATATTTTAATTTCATGTTTGAGTCTTTACGGGCTGAGACTAGAGTCAATTTTTGGTCTAATTTTGAATTATTTTGGGTTTGGGTTATTTTACTACTTAAGTTGGGGTTATTTTGGGAATTAAACATGTAGGGTTGGGAGGGATCAATTTTTTTATTTAAACCTTGTATGGAATTCGTTTTTGACAATGAAAACAAGTATTATAAAAGAAGAACTCACGCTGTTCTTTCTGTCTCTCTCTCTCTCTCTCTGGCGGAACCAGCTCTTCCCTCTCTCTCCAGGTAACCTCTCTTTCCTCCTTTCACCCTTGTTTCCCACTAGAAAAATTCCCCTTGCTCTCCTCTACAAAGACCTACTCTTTTTTTTTCTCGAAAAAGACCTAGTTTCTTTCCTGAAAATCTTTTTCTTCTTCCCCAAACCCCACGGTTGTTCTGTTTTCTTGCAGAAAAATCTTTGTTCTTTTTTTTCTTTCTTCCCTCTTTCCCTTATTTCCTTTTATTTTCCTACCCTACGGCAGTCTCTGTTTTTCTTTAGTTAATCTCCCTTCCCTTCTTTTTGGTTCTTTTCTTTCTCTCCTTCTCTTTTATCTCCTCTTGTACAGTAGTCTTGTTGTGGTTCTCCATTCTAACCCTACTCTCCTTCCTAGGATTCGCCATTACTTCAAAATATTTTCTCCTTTCCTAGGATTCACCACTACTTCAATATATATATATATATATATATATACTAGCAAACTTACACACGTGCAAATGCACGTGACCATATATGAAGGATTAAGAGAGTGAGATCTTTGAAATTATTTTATGAGATATCTCGATATGCAATATAAAATAAAGACAAACGCAAGAGAAGAAGTAATAATTTTCTAGGGAGAATGGTATTCATCATAGTTAAAGGAAATATAAAGCCAAACACTTAAGGCACATCATGGACAAGAACAAACCTGGTTCGTTTGACTTCCTGCATCAACAAAAACTCTTCCATTATTCTGTGGTTCAGTACCTCCAGTCGGCCTTAAGTGTTTGCGCCGCTTGTAAGTACGTAAGCCATCTGTCGAACACTCCGAGTACTCCCCGATGCTGTCATCAGTATTATTCCTTTCAGACCCCCAATGTATGTCCATTAAGGGCAGCACCATTCCCACAAGGAACCAACACAGAGCAGCCCATAGAACCACCATTGCTTGTCCACTCTTCAACCAGCATTTTCGAATCAGCAAAAATCCCAAATCTTTAACTTTTTTTCTGCTCCAAATTAGGGTTTCACAGATGTGCGTGAAGGCCTTCCACAACAGAGGATTATACTCACAACCATGAGAGACAGATCGAGGGAGATTGAGAGAGGTTGAGAGAGAAATTGAGATATGTCGTGAGAGGAGATTGTGAGAGATCAAGCGGGATTGAAATTAATGATAAATTGATAATGATTCATGACTAAAATGTCAAAATTATCCTTGTAAAAGTATGTAAATAAACAAAAAAAATAGTACCAAATTATTGATATTTGAAAACAAGAAAAGGACGGAAAGGTCAGAAAAAGATTTGCGAAAACAGAATAGTAAATGCTTTTATAATAGTAGTATGATATGATAGTATGTGTTATTCCCAGATTGACACTGAGAGGGGGGCGAATTAGTGTCTTCAAAAATTCACCACAATGTGGCTGGGTCTACCAGACAGTGTACCACTCGTAGCTATCAACTGCACAAGCACACGTCCACCACACACCACAATGTGGCTAGGTCTACCAGACAGTGTACCACAACTTTGCAATCAAGGCACTCCAATATGTGCAACAAAGAAAAATAAACAAAAAAACGCAATGCACCAGAGTTTACGTGGTTCGGCCAAATTGCCTACATCCACGGAGTAATACCCTACCTAGGGTTTCGTATATTATTCAATACACTCCTAGATATTTTGACTGCTACAACAGTCCAGGAACACCAATCCCTGCTATAGTCTAAAATGCAATTTAGACAAGGGCACCAACCCCAACCCCCTAGACAAGCTCCAACTTGCTAGGTCACAATGTAAACCAATAATTCAAGTTCCCCAAATTACATTCATGATCTAGGTTCTTCATCATTAAACATAACCTATAAAATAATAGACAATAACTTGTGAATACGGGTTACCTCAACTTGTGTAAGATGCATGGTAACAATACTTGTTTCTCTTTTTCTCCAACTCTTTTTTTCTCTTTTCAATCTTTTTCAGTTTTCTCTCTTTAAAAAAACCATACAACCATGTTCCCTTCTTTTCTTCTGCTGCTTCTTCTTCCTTCTCTTTCACTTTCTTTCTTGTTCAGCAAAACAAAAGACTTCTTATTCCTAAGCTTCAGATCTCCAAAGCCAACCAACTTCTTCTGGTTCGACCTCCACGCTCTTTCCAAGCTCCTCAAAACGTCCTATCTCTTCTGCTGGAGTTTGCTCTCCTTTTATAGATTAATTAAACTCAGAGTTTGAATCAAACTCAGAGTTCCTATCTGACTTAAACAAGGAGTGTTTTGACGTACAAATCGGACTAACTTAGAGATCTCTAATGAACAATCCCACCGTTGGATTTGAAGATCAAGAAGTCGTGAAGCTCTCCTCCAAAAATCGGCTCAATCGGACACTGGATGGCCATCCGATGAAGAGGTTGATCAAAACTGGACAGAGACCCTCAAAAACGGGATTCTTGAGTTTTCTTTATTTGAATTGGATTCTTTCTCTTGGAACCTTTTTGTGTGTTGCTGTACCATATCAAAGCCCACTTAAGTTGCCAACAATGACAACACCTTCATTTTAGGCCAATGGAACAACAGTATGATATAGTATGATTTACCAAAACCCGAGCTTATTATACGAGAAAAAGAGGAGAAATAACAAAGATAAATAAATAGAAGAGATTGGTTTCCGCCTACCTCTTGTAGGTACCAACTGGAATCCCTCAGAAATCGATCATTCTGATCTTCTGAGATCGATAACAACCCTTGTCATCGTCATCAAACACTGCCTGAAAAGAGATCACTGAAATATATCAATAATCGCTGAAAGAAGCCAAAGAGTGAGAAAAAACCCTAAGTAACAGTTGAGCATTAGAACAACTCGTGAGGAGAAACGATTGAGAAAATTAAAATTTGCTGGAAATATTGAAGATTTGCTTTGCAACCCTAGATCTCATGCATTCGAACCTAATAAAGATAAATAAATAGCAGAGATTGATTCAGAGCGAGTTTGAAAGGGATATAGGGATATTTCTGCAATGAGAGAACAAATACATAGATTCAGAGAGATCGAGAGGGATTCACAGCGAGTTCGAGTGGGAGATGATATAGAGAGTGGGAGATGATATAGAGAGCGAGAGACTGAGATTGAGAGGGGTCGTGAGAGATAGTGGTGATTTAGAGAGAGATTAGAGAGAGTTTGAGAGGGATAACGCGACAGACTTTGAGATAGATTGAAAAAAGTCAAGAGAGAAATCGAGATTAAAATTAAGGATAAATTCATAATAAGTCATGAGTACAATGTCCAAATTATCCTTACAAAAATAACTAAAAAGTTAATAGATAGTACAACATTATTGGTATTTAGAAAAATTCTAAGGACAGAAACGGAGAGAAAAAGATTTGCGAAAAAGGTAGAGTACATGCTTTTATTATAGTAGTATGATATATATATATATATATATATATATATATATATATATATATATATATATATATATATATATATATATATATATATATATATATATATATATTCTTTCTGTTCCTAAATGCTTTCTAACCCCTGTTTTGCGGCCAGAATTAGCAGGTAATATTCTCATTTATTCTTTGGCAGTAGTTTTCTTTAAAACAAAAACTTTGTAGACTCCTTTTACATTGTTAATTGCTGAATTCCTTTTTAGAAATCTGATATTGATTAGGACATTTCTATTTTCTTTAAGTTTCTTAATCCCCTTGCATTCAATTTAGTATTATGGTGCCAAGATCCCCGTTATCTTGTTTCCCTATTGATTCTTGTTTAGTTGTGCTTATCAGTTAGCACTTATTGTGTTTCTTTCTCTACTTTAGCTGTCTTACATGCATGAATAATCAGAATTCAAGTGTTGCAATTCTTTTCTTTACTATTTGTCAAGAATAGGTCTTTAATTCTAAGAATCTAGTAGCCCACTTTGTAGGTCCCCTAGTTTCTAGGGTTTCTCCTACATCAGACATGGTGTTGTTTCTTACATGAGGAAACTAGATTGAATAATTGATGCATGAAGCATCAATAAACAACAGTTTAGGGAGATGTTACAATAACAACAACAACAATAAGCCTTGTCCCAACTAAATAGGGTCGGCTACATGGATTCTTGCCTTTTAATCAGTTCTGTTTGAGGCCATGCTAAATATAAGGCCTAAGCTATGCATATCCTTTCTCACCACTTCTCTTAAGGTTATCTTAGGCCTACCCCTAGCTCTTCTAGTTCTTTCAATCTGGATTATCACTTCTTCGTACAATGGGTCTTTATAGGTCTCCGTTGAACATGGTTGTGCCACCTCAAACGATTTTCCCGAAGCTTATCACTTATGGGAGCAATTCCCAGACTAACTCTAATATGATCATTCATTATCTTATCCTTCCTAGTTTTGCCACTCATCCATTATAGCATCTTCATTTATGCTATAATGAGTTTATCTATATGATTCTTTTTAATAGTTCAACACTCTGCACCGTACATCATAGCTAGTCAAACGACGGTCCTATTGAATTTTCCTTTAAGCTTTAATGGAATATGTTGATCACACAAAATCCCAGATGCACCTCTCCTCCATTCACCCTATTTAATTCTTTGGGAAACATCATCCTCTATATCACTTCTTTTATTTATGATTGAACCTAGGTACCTAAAAGAATCACTATGAGGAGTCTCCTTGTTGTCAAGTTTCACCACCTTATCGTCTACCTTACAAACTAGATATTTTGTCTTCGTTCTACTTAATGAAGGTCTTTCCTACATTCTCTATACTTTTCCATAAATCTCCTAATTAAGTAAATAGCTTTCGTTGTAAATCTTCTGAGCATAAACCCAAACTGGTTCTCCGTAATTGTGGTTGTCTCAAAAAGATTTCAGTTACTCTCTCCCATAATTTCATAGTATGGCTCATTAGTTTAATGCCCCTATAGTTATTACAGCTTTGACTATCTCCTTTATTTTTGTAAATTGGAACCACGATGCTTCTCCTCCATTCATCTAGCATTTTCTCTGTGCTCATAATCTTATTAAACAACTTAGTCAACCAAATTAGCCCTCGGGTTCCTAAGCTCTTCCATACTTCTATTGGGATTTCATCAGGACCTTGTGTCTTGCCTAGTTTCATCCTTCGTAGTGCTTCTTTTATTTCAGACATTGAAATTCTTCACAAATATATTTGAAAATTGGGGCCTTGGTGAATGGTGTAATTGTCCAAATCACAGGTGCTTGAAGCATACTTGTTTAGTAGACTAAAGAAATAGATTTCCCATATTTTCTAATGTTCTCATCACATACTAGTATTTTACCATCTCTATTTTTAATACATCTAACATGGTTAAGATCTTTACACTTTCTATCCCTTATTTTAACTATCTTATAAATAGATTTTTCCCCTTCCTTCGTGCCCAACTTATTGTATAACTCTTCATACTTCTTCTCCCTTGCTTTTCTTGCAATTTTCTTTGCTTCATTTCTAGCCAACCTATACTTTTGAAGATCTATTTGGCTTCAATGATAACCACTTTTGAAGGTAATTAAATGCTCCTTTGTCTTTTTGAAGTAAGTTTAGGGAGATGTTAGGAAACTTTTTTTTCAAGCATTAACATGAAAATTTTCTTTCCTACCCAATACTACGAGTAAGGGGAAGAGTAACTGTAAGTAATGTTATCTGCCTAAAGGGGTATATAGTGAAATTTTATTTATGGGGATACAATTTCTTTATTGTTTTTATTTCCATGTTATCATCATTTTGGGTAGTTTGTAGTAGCCATATCTTCATCCCTTCCACCAACCCCACGGTCCCCACCATACCACCTTAGAGGGAAAGATACCACTGGGAAGTACTTACAGAAGAGAGAGGGTTATTGAAACCCATTCAAAAACAAATATTTTGGAGGGCCAATTTGGTTCCATGCCCAGTTAAGCTATTTCCTTACTTAGGAGGCTCATGGAAAGATTTAAACAGGGCAAGGAGGCTCTCCATATGGTTTTTATTGACCTAAGAAAAGGTTAATCTGGCATGTGCTATCAACCATAGATATGGACATTGTGAGTGAGACTAGCAAAGTAGCGAGTTCTTGTTAGAATTGAGTTACATCAAGGATCAACTTTAAGCCCTTATTTGTTTGCCCTTATCATGGATGATTTAGGGAAATAGAAGATAGAGTTCTTTGGTGTATAGTTTTTGTTGATGATATTGTCTTGGTGGACGAGAAAGGCCTGGGATAAACGACAAATTGGAGTTACAGAGATCTACGTTGGAATTCAAAGGTCTTTAGGTAAATAGAAAAAGACAAAGCATGTGGTGTGTAACTTCAGTTACATATGTGATTTAGGAATTAATAATGCATTAAAGTAGCAACAGGCAAAAGAAAAACGAAAAAGGAGATCACCCCATAGCCCACCTAAGATGAGCTATGTCCATGGGCAAACAATAAATAGAGGTTCTACTAAATAGATGGAGAAAAGTACAGAACTCTCATGTACCCATCTTCTCACAAGATAATTCTTAGGTATAGCATTTCACATGGTACAATGTAGAAAAAACCCTAATCCTTGAAAGTACAAACCAAATAAAGTTTGAGTTGGGCTAGAATCACCAGTACATCTTGGCTAAGTTGAGACCATGCTCCACCAATAATATAGTGGTTAATGAGGTGATGAATATTGATGACGAGGAGAATACACACTGATTCTTTTATGTATGATGGTTCAGTCATAAATAAAGAAGGTGATGTAGATGATAATATTGCTCATAGAATTAAGTAAATGGACAAAATGGACAGTCCATCCAGAGTGTTGTATATCAGTGTATCTCTTTGAAGCCTAAAAGGTAAAAACTGTGAGACTCAACATAAGATGTCGAATGCTGGTTCTTAAGAAATATGAAATAGATAAACTAAGCGTAGCTGAGATGGAGATGTTAAGATGGTTGTGGCAAAACTATACAGGGTAAGTTGAAGAGTGACCATATTAGATCTGATTTTGAAGTAGCTCCATCACAAGATAAGCTATCAGAAAGTTTTTTAAGGTGGCACAGCCATGTGTAACGAAAGCCTTGGGATGCTCCAGTGTGGAAGTGTGATCTGTATCAGATTTTTCCAGGAACTAAAAGTGTCAGGGGCAAGGATCCAAGCTGAACCTGTTTAGTTGGGATAAGAATATGTAGTTGTTGTTCATCTTAGATGCAGCAGGATGTGGATTTTTAATATGGTACATCCTTACACACACATCTTTTTATGCAGGTGGGGATGGGGGTGTTCTGTGGGATATTTCAATAAACAACGGAGCCCAGAAAGTTTTTAGGCATATACTGAGGTTCTCTCATTGATCTCTAGAAGTAAGCTTCAATCCATGTGCTTTATTTTTATGACATGTGGCAGCTTGATTAGTGCTCAAATCTTGTTGATATTACTTGTCAGATTGAACATATCAAGATAATGTTTTGCAGACTGGTTGGAAAAATACCCATAAGATGGTAAGCTACATGATCTTGATGCATGATGACTTGAAATTTAGCCTCACCATAGAATAATTTACGTTTCCACTGATTGATTGGTTATCAGCCTACAGTCTAGCACAAATGATGGTCCATAGAGATCTGTTTTCACACATCATGCATGGAATGTTTACCCCCTTCCACCATGACCATATGAATGAAATCTTGATGGTGAAGTCCACCTTCAATGAAGGGCTAAAGAAAATATAAATTTAGAAAATATAAGGTAAAATATGGCACCTTCCGAAGTCAAATAGCATATAACGTTGAGTTTCTTCTGTAAATGGGCTGACCCCATTTAGTTGGGAGAAGGCTCGTTGTTGTTGTTTTCTTATGTAAATGGAAGTCCTCTTTGAGCTACATTCCTGGAAATTCTAATGAAGCTTCCCCAGAATTCTGTTTAATAGGAATAGATTTTACAGCAATTTTCTTTTGTTTTCAATGATGCATAATTGTGTATGTTGTAATTTAGTGAAACGTAAAGGACAACAATTTTGTTCTAAGTTGCACAATGTACCTCCATAGAGATAATCAAAGCATCTACCACTGTGTCGTATCTAAAATTATGAACAAATTAGTCAAATTTGGCACTCCCATCTCTGTTGAACCTTTTTACACTTCTGTGAAAGGTCGTTGGTATTGTTGGTTTCATGGATCGTCGGTTAGAAATACCAGAAGGACTTGACCCTAGAGTTTCATCAATCATCCATGACTGCTGGCAAAGGTAAAGCTGCTCTGTTCCCGAACTGTTGTTTCCTTATTAATAAACTTGAATATTCTTGTTGGAACTGCCAATTACTACAATGCAATCTCCATGTTCAGTGACCCTGATCGCCGGCCTTCCTTTAAAGACATAATTATAAGAACAAGCGAGTTGGTTCAGACGGCTACAACAGTGTTAGCGGCAGAAAGTTGAAGACTTGAAGTATATTGATGGCTTGGGTGATTCATTTGAAGAATATATGGTTCGGACAGTCTCTCGGTACTTGAAGACTGATAAAGGACAGAGAAAATGAAAGTGATACAGTTTGAGAAACACACGTCAGCGCTGTGCCTTGCAAAATGTTGATATACATACATATATATATATACATACACGGTGGTGTGGTGGTATTGATCGTTATTCTTCTTGTTGCATATAGTGACTGAATGAAAGAGCAATGAAACTCTGAAAGGGCATCATACGGACTCCCAGGTGGGTTATGTTGTGAGAAGAGGAGCACCCTTGGTTACATTTGTTCGAAAAAATCATGGAATGGGGGAACTCGTGTCAGGTTGAGGCTTGGAGGTCAACCTTGTGCAATGTGAGAGGCGGGAGACTCAAACAGTGGTGGCTCATGAAGAAGGGTTGGTTTGGGCATGGATTGTGGATTTTTTCAGTTAAGTGTGGGGTAACTGATGGTCATAATCATCAAACAGGAATTATTTTTCCTTGTATGTCATGTTCTAATAGATGTGAGTGACAGATACTGAAGGGCAATTTCTGACAGACTTTGGCGTCCTGGAAGCTTTATGGAGGTTGGTGCTTCTCACAGTCTCAACTGCCGGGATTCTGTAACATGTTTTACTGTCTCATACAGTCACATTTTCATCGATGGTACATGTTCTAGCTGATGCAGAAGGAAGAACGTTTTTGGATTTCCCGAGAATGGATGTTATTATAGACTCAGATGCGACGGAGACAACGTTCAATACAGGGTAAGATTACGAGCTGCCTAACGGTACTCAACTCTCTGTAAAAGAGAATCACATATTTGAGTTTCAGATATTTTTCTTTGGGGTCATTCAATGAAAAGATTCTAAACCACAGAATTAAGAAAAGGAGACAAAATTCATTAAAATGTTCAATTGTTTTTTTCTTTCTGTAACCTTTTTGGATTGTGATTCTCATTTAAATCCAAATGTCTCTGCAGAGTGTTGATATACATCTGCTTCCACGCGAAAGGACATGGAATAGGTGGTTGAAACATGGTTTGCAGAAGTTTACATCATGGCGGGTCCTGGTGGCCATTTGTAACGTTTTCTTTCACTTTCTTAACGGTGCGTGTGACGAGTTCTTTTCATTTTACCTATTTTTCTAGTACAGTGGAGACAAAGTATACTTCACTGACCACTGTTTACAAACTTACAAATTTGGATAGCTATAGACTATAGTTCCCTTATTTGTACGAAGTAGATGTAAACAGCGCCCCGAGATTAAGACACCCGCATCTTCCAATTGAATAAAGGGAAGGTATGAATGTATGATTTGTCTTGAATTCTTGCACCGGATATGCTGATGGAAACCCAATGACTCTTTTTCTGGGATCTATGATGCATCAACCTTTTTTAGCTGACTGTAACATTATTTATGTACTTCATCCTCATGTAAAGTGTAAGATTCAAGTTAATTTGATAAAGGGTTTTGGGGGGGAGAGTTTTTAATGCTGTTTAAGTTTTTTGCGATATTATTATTATATTCTTCTTTCATGCATGGTGGTCGGCTTTTTTATTTTTAGACAAAAAAAAAAAAAAAATTATGACATCGCATTGAATTTTTGTGTTTTCTCTTTGTTTTTGTTTTTGTCTATTATTTCCTTAATCATTGAATTGATTCTTAAGCTTTGCATCTAGTTTCTTTTTTTGGAAACATCCAATAAAGTTGAAGGTAAGGGAAATTGAGAATGAAATTAGGGGAGGCCCTAGCAATTCGCATAGTGATGCTCCATGCTCTAGCGGACAAGTTGGAGATGGTTGAAATATAATCTGATTGTAAAGACATCATTAATATGCTCAATTACTCAACAAAAAACCCCCACCTCCCATTTAGGTGGAGCCGGTCGTCCTAACTCGAAGGTCCAGTTCTCTTGTTTGAAGACAACTGTTTGGCCCACCTCTATTCTTTGGCTGATGGAGTGTATCCTTAAACTTGGCTTCCTCTTCTGAATAAATATGTTTTTTACTTTAAAACATTAAAAAAAGAAAAAGAAAATTGGGTACATCTTTATATTAGTAAAATACACAAAATCGTCAAAGATTTCCGTTTTTAATAATTGTAAGATGAAGTACTAATAAACCAATATGAAGTTTTTACCAAAAAAAAAACTGCCCTAAACTGGCTGTTTTTCGTTTTTTTGGTTCAAGCCCCTATTACCGGTAAAAGGGGGGAGTTCACACTCACTTTTTTAATGCCGCTTTTACCCTAACCTTAATAATATATGACCTCTGTGTCAGTGTCTTAATTCACGCGCACAAAGCGAGTAGAGTATATTCCCTGCTTTTCTTGTCATGTGAATCAACTCGTATTCTCTGACACGTGGCACCTTAAACCATAATTGTGTACTTTGGTTAGAAAAAAGAAAGAAAAAAACCAAAATATCTGTTAAAGATAGACCCGACAGAAGTCGTGGGACACAGGATAAAATAACAAAACAGATGAGGACAATAATGTAATTATACACTTGTAGGAAACATAGTAGAGAGTTGAGTCTTTTGTTCAAGTTTGGTATCTATACCAGGTAACGCTGAAACCAACACGTCACACCACAACCTTAACTCCTTCGGTCCCATCTGTTACACCTCGTCCCTTCTCATCCCTCAATTTTTTCCTTTTTAACTAATATATAAATATATAGGTAAGAGATGATAAAAATAGTAAAAATTTGATGGAAGATGGATTTACTGTTATTTAAAAATTTTACTTTTCCAACCTATTAAAGTTCTTGTTTCCGTATTGACGCACTAATGCAAATTTTAATCCCTCATCATCTGTCTCTCTCTCTCACTGTCTGTGCATTCATCCCTGTCAACTCCCCCCACAGCTCCCATGCGTTCTCTCTGGCTCTGACGCTATAATGGTCCTCTTAATGAGAAATCAAACCCGTTCTTCAAAACTATTTGCGGTTTTCCAATGCTAAGAAATGGAGAAATCAAGTTGTTTCTGGGGGTTACTGGGTGGGAAGAAGGATGGAAATCGTGGAACTATAGATTGGCCAGATTTGAAGAAGGAGAAGAAGGAGAAGAAGAAGAAGTGGAGCTTCATCAGATCTCCCAAAGAGAAGAACAAAACTATGACTATCTCTTCTCCGCAGCATGCGACTGGGGGCAATAATGATGCTAGATTGTCCTTTGCTATTTCCTACAACAGTGAATCAATTGAAGACCAGAGTAGACATGCCATAGCCGTGGCCGCAGCCACCGCTGCTGTGGCGGAGGCTGCCGTAGCGGCTGCTCAAGCTGCTGCTGCTGTTGTTAGGTTAACCAGCGGTAGTGGTCGCCGAGCTTCGACCTATGGGGTTAACATCTTCAAACGAGAAGAATGGGCCGCTGTTAAGATTCAATCTTATTTCCGTGGCTATTTGGTTAGTATTTTTCTCTGCAACCTCAGCTTCAAATTACCATTCTCTCTAGTATATCTCTCAATGTTCTATTCTCTTAGTTTTTGGATTTCGATTATGGAGGCTTAATTCTCTGTCATTAGATCATTAAGCTGTACATTTCTTCAATCTGAGTTAGGTTCTTCAGTTTGTTTCGGAAAGAAAATGTACAGGAAAAAATTAAAACAAGATCCGTCGAGGTTTTGTTCTTTCGCATGATCTGTTGCTGCTGTGACTACGGATTTTCCAGAATTCTGATTGTCACCACTGTTGTTTTTTCTTGACCCTTTCTGCTTGAATTGGTTTCTGTTCTACTTTCTCGTGACCTCAATTTCTCAGTTTCACATTCTGAAATTTGGTAAATTTTCCGGCAAAGCCGACATGGACTTTTTAAAGAGATTGAGAAGAGAGTTTGTTGAGAGAGTTGAGATTTCATGGACCATACAGTAGCAGTGAAATCTGATCAGGGATCGAATCCATCCGTATGCCTGCTATCTTGACTTTTGGTGGCGTGGGACCTACACTGCTAGCTTATTAAACTACTAGGTGGGCCAGTTCCCTGCATGCAAGGGCTCTGGTGGGGGCCATTTATTCCTGGGCCACGTGTCTGAAATCGTGTCATCTCTTGTCAAATGGGTATATTGGAATTTGGAAGTCTTCATAGTTGACCCGGTCGACTATTTAGAAGTTATGTCTTCTACGCTATGGGACCCCAGGAATTGAGCCGTTAGTGTTTGATCTTATAAGTTATAACAAGAAGATTAATCTTTTAGTGTTTCTGGGTTGACTGAGGTGTCATTCTGTCTAAATGGCAGGCTTGATCTTGTTGATTTTCCCAAATGTTTCACTTTTCAAAAGTTTCATTCATGTGTGGTTTGGTGACTTTGTTAAAAAGTGTACCAGAAAGTCATGGACAGCAGAAGTTTCTTTCTATAATTTGCATCCAGTTTCTTGCCAGAGAGAAAAAGTGTATGATAATTGAGGAGAGATTGTTCTATTTGGATACAATTTTGGTTGAACCCAACAAAATAAAGAAACTGATTTGAATTTCTGGTTCTTTGTTTGAAAGGCGAGGAGAGCATTGCGAGCTCTGAAGGGGTTGGTTAGACTTCAAGCACTGGTGAGGGGCTACATTGTGAGAAAAGGAATGGCTGAGAGTCTACGGTGTTTGCGGGCACTGATCAGTGCTCAGTCGATGGCTCAGGCTGGCTGGACCCTTGCTCCAGAATCCAGGCAAATCCTGTCACATACAAATTATGTAAGATTTCAAGTCGGATTGCTGTCTTTCATTAATTTTTTGTTGATTATGTAGTTATGGTGTGCTTTAGACTATCTGATGCTATAGAACTGGTCATACCCCCATTAAACAAACAATTGTGCTTGCACCATTATCATCTTGCAGCTATGGATTACTGCCTTTTTGTAAGGCTTTACAAATCTTCTGTTACTGCTCCTTAACATAGAAAATTTTAGCTCAGTCGAATCTTGGGCTGGGCAATCTGTCCCTCCCTATAACCAATTTAGAATTACCCTGTCTCTCAAACACTAGTTTTTCGGTCCCAATTATGGGGAATTTTTATGCCTTGTTTGCATCAGGTCAGTGATGAGTTGATCCAGTGGGTCATCACTCTGTTTTGAATGGGACTTGCCACCATTAGTCTTATATTAATTTCAATGGGGTAGAATTTCCTCATTAATTTCCTTGCAGGGCCCTACAACTCCTGGAAGATATGAACAACTAACCCGTGGCAACAGTACCAGACATGAAAAATCCTCACCCTTCAAGGTATGTAGCTTTGGTTTATCTAAATTAAGCATCCTCTCCCATTTTATATGTGAGAACTACTTTAATGCTACATTGTTATAGAAAGCAGACCCAATTCTAATAATTCCATTTTGACACTAGAATGCACAAGCACAGCCCTCACTTCACAGACCCATCTATGAGCAGGGGAGCACTTCAAGGCCAAGTAGCCGTGATGGTAATATTTTGGACAGGATGCAACTTCCGAGAAACCTCTCAGAGCAGCAATTGGAAGAACTCCTATGGGAGCATCGTCGGGGAACTCCAGAGAAAACCATGTACACCGATGATGAGAAAGGTGACAAAATCCTGGAAATCGACACTGGGAAGCCACACTCGAACCCAAAACGAAGGCACAACTTTTTTAACTCATGCAAGCATGTTCCTACAACTTCCGATCGGAACATTCACAGTGTTAACACAGTGGGCTCCCCTTCAGGAGACTCAACTACAGCTCTACTGCCTGCTCGAAGCTTAGCTTCTGGTGATATCCAATCTTTGAGACGTTTCGAATACAGTCTTGAGGTTGATGACATATCTTTGTGCACAGCTGATAACAGCCCACATAATTACTCTGCAACATCAAGGCCTGATAGTGCCAAGACAAGGAGTGATTACTCTCAAAACTTCTTCTCCAGGTACTTAGATTCCCGGAGCTTACTCAATGAGTACTCGGACTACCCCAATTATATGTCGAACACGGAATCCTTTAGGGCTAAGGTTAGATCTCATAGTGCTCCAAGACAGAGATCCTATCGGGTTGAGAAGTGTAGTTCAACAAGGAGGTTTTCTCTTCAAGGTTCTGTGGATACAGGTTCTCAGAAAGCATCATCAGTGCTAGAAGTGAACTTCAAGAGCAAAGCATATCCTGGATCCGGCAGGTTGGATAGACTAGCAATGGCAATTGACAGTGATTCAGTCAGCTTGAATGGTGCGTAAACCTGCAACACCTACTACAAGTCTACAACTGCATTATGTGTGCTCAGATATTTTAGCTTGTTTTTTCAGTTTTTCGACTTCTAATTTGGTTTATGTCTTCTAAGATTCCGATGTATTCGATATTATATGATGATGATGATAATAATAATAGTAATCTGCATTTTGACTAAAATTTAAAGACATTCTTCGTGTGAATTAGGATGGATGGATTTTTAAATTATTCCACGTGAAGATTAAAATAAAAATAACCAAAGTGCCGGCCACGCCAAGGCCAAGCTCGTCTTGTTTGGTGAGCTTTGAGTAGAGCGCCACCGACCAACTTAAAAAAAATTCAATGCTGCTTCTTCTATTCACATTCTTGAATGAGAGTCTGAAACGGAGAAAAATGCTTAAAAGAAGAATAAATTAAACACAGAGGATTCTGTGAGAGTACGGAGTTTGGCCAGTTGGACCATTAACGTGTATTTATCAAGGAGAGAGAGAGTAGGAGTCTTCAGTATTTGGAAATTAATACGTCTGAACGGTAAGAAAAAATCAGTCTTTCCTCAAATGATTTCCCAAATGAAGATCACGAAGATCAAGATTTTGTAAGGGCCTGGTTGTTTGAATCGAAAGATTTCAAATCCCTAAATTCATGATTCGAATATTTATATATAGGGATAATTACTGTTGCCCCATTGTATTTTGATTTTATTACTACTTTATTCCCAATACTTTTTAAAATTACTATTCCAACCTTTAACTTTGTCAACAATTACTAATGCCCCTCTACCATCAAGCTCCGTCAATTTACTGATGATGTGGCATCTATATATTTTTTCAAAATCCCAAAAATAACCTTGCAATTATCTTTTTACTTATTTGCTCTTTTTTCAAGTTATAATACTACCCTTAATAGGAAGAAATTAACTTTAATTTCACTTTTCTTTTTTAAAAAGAAACCACCAAATAAAGGAAAGATGTGATTTTTTTTTCTCTAAAAATAAATCACCAAATAAAGGAAAGATGTAATTAAATAGAAACTAAAATATTAAGAAATATCAAATTTAATTCAAAACTGAAAATCGAAAATCACCTAATATATGCTGACCATTATGTATGTTACCAAATTTTCTATCAATTAGATCTTATATGCTAATTTGTTTGTAAAACTTCCATCATGGTGATTATGAAAAATTTAAGTAGAATGTGAAAGTTTCAATAATCATAAGTATGTGGTCCCACCAAATCCAAAACTAATTCTAAAATTAAGGATAATTGACATGCAATATAGTTTCTATAAATGAGGATAATGCCATATTTTTTACTTCTTAATTTTAAGGGGAAAATAGACATTTCATATTTGATGTTAACAGCCACTTAACACCTTTAGAAGTGAGGGGGCAATAGTAATTATCCCTTATATATAAGTTTGGTTACAACATCGATGGAGATTTCATTTTTTTGCTTAAAACGTGAATTAAGTTATTCTTGGGTATTGGGTGAAATTCATAGATTCCACTATAAGTAGAAAATTGATGAAATTTGCGGATTCACGCGGAGTAACTTAGCAAAACTCTATGAACTTTGGTAGATTTAAAACTAATCAAATAGTTAATTTTTTGAACCATGAATTCATAGATTTGAAATCCCATTTCATTTCAATTCCTTGAATTTATGTAACCAAACCGACCGTAAAAGAACGATGATAAAATCATTTAATAGAAGACTTGAGAGAGAGAGAGAGAGAGAGAGAGTGAATTTTACTTTGAAAGAGAGAGATTTTAATGGGACAAAGATACATTATGAATCCTATACTAAGACCTAAGCTCCTAACCTATTGATTATTTTTGGAATTATGTATTACCCAACAGACAACAGAGCTTTATTTCTACTTTTGAACCAAATTAAGGGGAAGAAAGCAAAAAGAACTTGAATCCAAAAGTGGATTCTCCATTGATTGGGTGTTTGGGGCCCAGGAAAGTAGAGAGAGAACGTTAATAGAATTGGGACCGGTAGCAAAGCATATTAATCTTATAAGACTAAATGAAAGCCACTAATTAATCCAGAAAACAAATCAAATGTGTAATTGTCTTAGGACAAAAGGATCGAGCGGGTGGTGGGCATGTCAAATCGGTTCCAAAATCTTAATTACGTTAACCACGTCATGCACTTTCCAAGTTCACATGCAGTTGCTGTCAAAAAAAGCCAACCTAAGCTTTAATAGACTAGCATTCTCTTGCTCTACCTGAAAGGCTCTATCAGACTATCACCTCTCACGTCCAATCCATCCCATCTGCTGGAGAACACAAGTGGTGTTCGACAAAATGCACATGAGACATTTGATCCTTTATTTCAATTGTAAAGAAACAAAACAATTTGCTTTCAGAAGACAGTTTTATGATGCTTCCATGAAAATGATGATATGAAGAAATAGTTACAATGGAGAGATTAACTTTCTAATTGCAACTAGTAGTAGGGTCAATAGTGAAACCTAAAGAGACTCCACAGAAACCAGGTATTGTAGCTATAGCAGTGGAATTTGTGGTATTTGAAATTATGATACCCATCAAGCATCTGCAAAGCAAATCCCGTTTGCTGGTGGTGGATTCAGCCATGAGCTTGAGCTTCACAAGGGCATTGCAGCAAGGGGAACCTGGCATTGGATCTGGTGTTCCCTTAGAGATGAAATTGGAACAATTGGTAATGAGTGTGATCACGCTAGTACAGTCACTTGTTTCACCCAACAGGGAGAGAAAGAAAGCCATGGTTAAAATAACCATTACCCATGCCTTCTGGATTAGAGTTCTCATTGCTTTAAACTCCATTGCTTCACTATTACTTCTCACTGCTTGGGTTCTTCAGTGGGCAACTTTCAAAGTTTTCCTAGCAACTAGCCATTTGGTTTTAATGAGTTTGGGAATTGGGAAGGTATGACATGAAGATTGTATGCTAGGCACGAAGGTTGAGATCCACTTCAACTACTAGAAGTGTAACATTTTGTTAAGAAAACTCTAATATCTAAAGATCAAGCCCAAGATAACTCAGCCTTGGGTCCCTAATCCTAACTGAAGTTTTAAAAACCTCAATCTAGGCCCAGTTCTGCCATCTGCAACTCAGCCCAGGCCACCTGATTGACCTTCTTGGGCTAGGCTGGGCCAGTTGGCTATGATTGACCTTTTTTTTAATTTAATTTTTTTATCATTTTTGTCGTTTTATGCACCAGAAAATAAAATTAGAAATCATGTTCCTTACGTCCAACTTATAGGTTGTTCCATCAGTTTTTTTATAAGCTAATAAAGGGAAGTGTAAAGGAAGAGTGCAAGAGGCATAATAGAAGTAAAAATTCCCTAGTGGAAAGTTTGGATTAAAATCAAGCTCAATTACTGAGGTTCAAGATTCCATGAAAACCCATCTGGATCCTATGTTCCTAACCTGGAGATTACTCTTTTCAACAGGGTTTTAATGCATCGTATCGATAATACCAAAATGCAAACCTATAAGTTTCCATTTTTTCTTTTTCTTTCTTTTGTCGTCATCAAACTATTCATAAGGTATAGGGGTCTCCACACGATGGGAAGGAGGGAAAAGGTATGGAGTGACAAAGGTTCTAACTTTAGACCTCTTCTTAATGTCTCTAAACATAGAACGTCGTTATTGTTGCGTCAAAACCTCATTCCAATCTTCGTAAAGGCAAAATTGCAACCGACAAGGGGTTAGTTGTGGGTCAATAGTTATGCTAGGAAGTCACCTCAGACGGTTAAGTCAGTTCGAGAACAATTAACCACTCCAAAGCCAAGTTTGCTCAAAGGGATCAATGAAAGGTTAAGTATTTCTAGCCCCCTTACCTTGGGGGTTGAACCCCTATGTATGCTTTTTTACTCACCTTCTTGTTTGTTGGAGAACCCCAGCTATCAGCCGGATTGATTCCCCTGATTAGGTCCCTCTTTGAGGTCTTTCCTTAGACGGATAATGGTTCTCTTTTTTGTCTTTCCTTGACTTGTTCATTCTTGGATCACTACTTGGTATCCTATCAACTTCCTTATCCGGTTCGTTGGGCCTATTTGACTCAGGTCCAAGCATATACTCGAAGATAACCTAATCTTAAAATAGTTATCACTATGCCAGAAGCACAAATGCACTAATACATATTATTCCATACAAAAGAAGAGCAACCCCAAGGCTCCCCCTCTTTGGTTTTTTTGAAAATTTTTTCTCTCTGTGTTTCTAACTTTTTGAAATTTCTCTCGATGAACCTTTTTTTCATGTGTAAAATATGAACACTTAATTCCCCCCAAATTATTTAAAAGTCAGAACCCCTTAATTTTTTTAAAATTCCATTACCGACTCTCTAGATGGACCAATACTTGACCTCTTGATTGGAGAATTTTTTTCCTTGGGTGCCATTTTTTTTTTTTTTGTCTAAGGTGCCATATTGGAGAGTAAAGACAATCACTAGAAAAGTCATTATACTCAGTAAAAGGACTTTGTTGCATTAAATATGCAGGATTCTCATGCCAAATAAATTGAGGCGTTGGATCGAAATTTTGATCAATATCAAAATCGGACAGGAATTCCGCTTGACGGTGACTGAAGCAATTTTGCACGTAAAATGACCTCCAGTGTTAAATCCTGGCTCAACCATGCTTTGATAAGCCCTTAAATCATGATTTTCAACCCTAAAGCACCTTGATAGTGGGAAAACCCAGCCCTTAATTTACACTGCACGTATCGATCATGTTTGGGGAAGGGGGGAAGGGGGACCATCGGTTTTGGTTTTTTATTAGCGACAATAGAACATGGTTTATGACTGCTATGGCAATAGCAATTAGCAAGTCGGTGAGACTTGAGAGAGACGTCCAGACATTGCGAGAGAAAGATTTACGATTTCTCCCTAGATCTTTGGTTGTATTTAATTCTGGCTTCTGGGTCAAGCTAAGACCAGTTTTTCCCTGGATACTCTACTGAGCTTGGTTCTCTTTACTTTCTCGCCCATATCCCTTGGCTGCTTTCCTGCTAACAGGAACTTTCTTGGAGAGAAACCCGATCACTTCAAGAGCCGTCGTTATACATCCACTATGAACTAAAGCGAGTGGGTGGGTGAACTGAGAAAAACCCTCTTTGTTCATGTCTCTCCCTCTCTCTTGTAGGCAGCTTAAGCTGGTACATCGTTTCTACTTCATCTTCGTTGATTGAGTTGCATATACAACCCAATCAACGAAGAATTTGATATCCTCAATGTGTATCTGATCTGATCTGATCTGATATCCAAAAAATGGGACATCTGAATTTGCCTCCTTCGAAACGAAATGTTCGCCAGTGGAAGCTTCTCGATCTGGTCTCTGCGACATTCTTCGGTGGCGTTTTGCTATTCTTTCTCCTTATATTTACCCCACTTGGTGATTCCCTTGCTGCTTCGGGACGACAAGCCCTTGTGCTCTCTACAGGTGATCCTCGTCAGAGACAGAAGCTGGTAGCCTTGGTTGAGTCTGGGCAGCAGCAGAGCATCGATGTCTGCCCTTCCGAAGCAGTCGATCACATGCCGTGTGAGGATCCCAGGAGGAACAGCCAACTCAGCCGAGACATGAATTTCTACCGAGAGCGCCACTGCCCCTTGCCCGAAGAGACTCCTCTATGCTTGATCCCTCCGCCCACCGGCTATAAGATCCCTGTTCCGTGGCCGGAGAGCTTACACAAGGTATTTAATCCTTATTTATCTTCTAATTTATTAATTGACCCTGATTGCTTCATTATTTCGAATTTTATGTTTCTATTTTTCTGATAAATGTTTATGCCTTCAAACACGAATTCGGCAGATAACCAGATAACGTATTCCTCCATGATTAGGCTGTTGAGGTATTTGAGTCATACCCAACTTGACTTATATTGAGGTATTCAAGTTATACCCAATTTATGTTCTAACTTCTAATATAAGCCATTAGATTAGTTACGATCTAATGGTGTAATGGGCATTTAAGGGAGAGTTGAATTAAACGTAGAACCTAGTGTTGTTCTATAAATACTAGTTGGAAGCAACAGTGTGTGTATTCCAAACTAAATACAAGCAACCTTATGCTTAAACCCCAAACTCTAACAATTTAAAGCATTATATTTTTTCCTTAAGTGATCAAGAAGTGATCTACGAGTTCGTTTGAGAGGTACTACTGCCATCAAATTCCTTTGCAAGTAATTCAACCGTAAGGTATGTTGTTCATTCCTCTTCTCTTTAATTAAAATAGTTATTATTTTTCAAGTTTGAGGAATGACTTTATTGAAGAAAATTTAAACGGTTCTGTTGCTTCCATGTGGATACACGAAAAGAAGAAGTTAACACATGGGTCAAATCGATTATCCCCCAAATCAAAACTCTATTTCTTGACCTAGAGATTTATTGGTTTAATTGAATTGATGTCAGAACAATGTTTTTCATTTTAAACATTTGATTAATTAATTCGTACAGAATCGTCACTCTGATTATAATTGCTTTGATGAAACCTCAATAGATTATAATAATTAATAAAATAAAGAAAGGAAAAGTAATAGGATTAAACGCATACCTTGGTATAATGATCCTTTGTTTCCTTTTGTAATACTGTCATGATGTGACGGAATGAAAAAAAATTGTTGATGATAACCTTTTTTATAGTGCATTGATTTGAGATAATTTAATGGTTTGCTTACCTTTCTATAAGCTGTAGAGCTGACCACTCACATCATGAGTGCTTTGGTTTTGAAAATACCATTCACACTTTATCTTCTTTTTGGGAAACTCATTCCATGATTTAAGCTTTTGATGATGGGACTTGATAAATTAAAGAAGGGAAAAGGAAAAGTAAAAACATTGTCTTAAATGGTTTTTGATTATTCATTTTCCTTCATTTGATTTAATCAATCTAGAAGGGTTTTCTTACGAAAGATTGGATGCTTTTTTAGATGGAAAAAGACAATATCCATTCAGTTTGATATTAAATGTATGGTTGGATCTTCTCTTAATTTTAATTATTTGTTTTAATGAAACATATTGGACTAGAGATGGTTTGCTTGTTGTATTCACACTATTTTGTATTTTCTTTTAGTTGGATGTTCATTAATTATTGGTTTTAAGCATACCACCTCTTAGGTCAATAAAAGCTAGCAACAATCACACCATTTATTTAATGGTTTTCAGCTTTTAAATCTATATTGAGTTGAGTTGAATTGAATCTTGTACAAAGATTATATACATTAAATTGTTAACTGCTGATATTGGCACCTTAACAAGGTTGGTGTTTTTTGCTTTTGTGGCTATGAAACCCTAGTGATTCTTGAATAGTTAAAATAAGGTGGATCATGTGGATGAAATTTTGACCATTTCCATATGCTTTGAGCAAAGATGGAAAAGTTGAATATTTTCAGATGCTTTGGGCAAACCATGAAATCTGTCCATTTCTTTATTCAACCATACATTTAATGTCAAATTGAATGGATCTTGTCTTTTTTCATTTAGAAAAGCATCCAATTTTTTGAATTCAGTTTGAAAAGTTGACCGTCATCTATGATGATCGACTCAATTCCTTTTTATAATTGAATTCTTTTTTTTATTATTTTAAATATAAGATATTTCTCCTCTGCAGCTTGTACAAAACGTAAAAAAAACCCTTTTAGATTGATTAAATCAAATAGAGGAAGAGGAATAATAAAAAATCATTAAATACAATATTTTTACCTTTCCTTACTCTTCTTTAATTTATCAAGTCCCATCATCAAAAGCTTAAACCATGGAATGAGTTTCCCAAAAAGAAGATAAATGTGAATGGTATTTTCAAAAGCAAAGCACTCATGATGTGAGTAGTCAGCTCTTCAACTTATCGAAATGTAGGAAACCATTCAATTCTCTCAAATCAATGCATTGTCAAAAAGGTTATCATGCCAAAATAAGAAAAGAATTAAAACTATTTAATTCTCTTAAATCAAATGAATTGTCAAAAAGGTCATAATGAACACTTTTTTTCTTTCATTCTGTCACATCATGACAGTATTGCAAAAGAAAACGAAGGATCATGATTCCAAGGTTCCAAGGTATACGTTTAACTTTATTCCTTTTCCTTTCTTTATTTTATTAATTTTTATAATCTATTGAGGTTTCATTAAAGCAATTATAATCAGATTGGCGGTTTTGTACAAATCAATTAATCAAACGTTTAAAACGAAAAACAACGTTCTGACATCAATTTGATTAAACCAACAAATCTCTGGGTCTAGAAATGCAATCTCAATTTAGGGGAGAATCCATTTTCACATTCAATTTGACCCATCTGTTAACTTCTTCTTTTCGTGCATCCACATGGAAGCAACAGAGCTGTTTAACTTTTCTTCGATAAAGTCATTCCTTAAACTTGAAAAAATAATAGCTAGTTTAATTAAAGAGAAGAGGGAATGGACAACGTACCTTACGGTTGAATTACTCGCAAAGGAATTTGAAGGCTGTAGTACCTCACAAACGAATTCATCGATCACTTCTTGTCTGATCCACTTGAGTTAAAAATATAATGCTTTAAGATTGTTAATGTTCAAAGCACAAGGTTGCTTAAAGCATTACACCCTAAGTTTTTAATTTGAAATACCTAGACTTTTGCTTCCAGCTAGTAGAACAATATGTTATACGGGTTAATTGGGCTCTGCCATAAAGGCCCTTTACACCGTTGAATCGCAACTAATCCGATGGCCTATATTATAACATAAGTTGACTACAACTTGAAACCTCAACATAAATTTGGCATGATTCTAAAACCTCAACAATCTCCTCCTGAGGCTAGAGAATATAATTCTGATTCCAGAAAGGATAGAACTCAAAACAATACAAGTCTATCTCTTGGATTTCCTTTCAACAACTACTTTACCTAATGTAAAAATAATTATTAATAGATTTGTTGTTCCTATTTCTGAGCAACAAGATGCATCAAAATTATCCTTTTCGAATTGAAAAATGTATGGTTTAGTAAAGAGCACAGTTTGAAGTTCCCTTAAAGTATCTTATTAGCTTTGTGAAAACAGACCAATGCTCTCTACTAGGATTACTAGTGAATCAATTCAGCATGCCTACTATATAGACTATGTCTAACTTAAGGCAACTTATTGTATACAAGAGACTACCAATCAGTCTAAAATAATTTGATTGATTCACAGCTTTATAGTCATGGGATACAAACCTTTTGTTATAATCATATGGTGTCTCTGTCTAGAAAGTAGTTTTATAATGGCTAAGTGTAATTCCTTACCCATTGAAACTTACTTTCATGCCAAGAATGGTGTCTACAAGACTAAGATCCATCATGTCAAATTTATTTATTTATCTAAGGTCCTTTAATGTCACTTACTACAGGGTGATCCCAACCAATAATCAACATGTCATCTACAAACAAGCAGATAATTACAACTTTATTTGACACAAATATTTATTGTAAAGACACCTATTTAAGTTACTGGTTTTCAAACTAAACCTCTTTACTACTTTTGTCAAATTCTGATGACATGTTTAGGTGCTTGTTTAAAATCCTAAAAAATCTAACTTAATTCATAATCTTTATATTCAAAACTTTTCATGACATACCCTTATGCCAGACATAGCCTATACAGTAGGCATGCTGAGTTGATTCACTAGTAATCCTAGTAGAGAACATTGATCTGCCTTTACAAGGCTAATAAGATACTTTAAGGGTACTTCAAACTATGCTATTTTCTAAACCATACGTCTTCAATTTGAGAGAGATAATTCTAATGCTTCTTGGTGCTCAAAAATAGGAACAACAAATCTACTAATGATTATTTTTATATAAGGTAAAGTGACTGTTGAAAGGAAATCCAAGAGATAGACTTGTATCGTTTTAAGTCTTATCCTATATGGAATCAGAATTATATTCTCTAGCCTTAGGATGAGATAAGGCAGAGAGTGGATAAAGGATCTAATCATGGATATTCCTATGATTAACTTGAAGATTTGTTCCGTGTTAATCAAACAACAACGATGATAGCCAGTCACAAGTAAAAAGAGACAAATTAGGCTAAGATATGTTGTGCCAAATTATCTTATGGAACAAGAAGTGATCATTTTAGTTGATGTGTGATCAAGGGAGAACATGATAGATGCTCTTACAAAGAGATTGAAATACAAACCAAACATTCGAAACTGTGGAGGAGATGGGGTTAAAGATCATATAGGTAGGTCTTAATTCAATTCTATGCTATTTTGAATTGTTTGAATTTCATCTAGCCATTGTTGGCATTCATGACAGTTTACATATTTCAGATAATTTGGTAGGATTGTGGAGTATAGAGGTGTGCAAAGTCATTCCACATTGATGATGTAGCAGCCTTTGTATGAAACTTGATTACCTTATTATTCCAAACAAAGAATATAGAAATTGTTAATATGTTTCAATGATGTTATTGTTATCTTTATATTATTCCACATTTGATGATATGTCTTCCATAAAATGTTTGTCATTCCAAATTTGATGATACAATCGATAACTATGTTGGACATAATAACTATAACATTCCAAATAGAAACATAGAATGGTTCTTTGTAAAAGAAACTATTTAGATCTTCTTTATAGAAACTTGATGAGAATGTGAATGATTTTTCAGCCATCATGTGGGTTGTACTAAGTTCTTTTGGTTGAACTAGATGCTTAGGCAAATGATTGAATTCATACATTATGAAGTTCGTATTTGTAAATTTGTAATGGATGACGAAAATGGAGGAGCGAATCCAATCCTAGAGCTTGGTGGAAAGATATACTTGACAAGTAAAATCACTCAAAATTGTGAGGATGGATCTCGATGAGGATGATTCACTTTATGAATAAATCATTTAAGGATGCAAGGAACGAATGTATTGTTCTTTGTGAGAATAAGTAATTCACTTCCAATAAGAACTTCAAATTGGATTGGGTTTAGAGTTGTTTTGAAACTCATGTTTTGATTCGCAATGTTCATTTGGATTTAATTGGATATTATTATCTTTTGGAAAGTTATGAATGATTCTGTATTAAGTTTGAACATTACATTTTTGGGACTAATGCTGGAGCCATATGTAGAACATAGGAGGAGATTGATGAGGTATTTTGAGTCATACCCAACTTATGTTCTAATATAGGCCATTGGATTTAGTTCCGATCCAACGGTGTAATGGGCCTTTGTGGGAGAATCCAATTAATTGTAGAATCTAGTGTTGTTCAATAAATACTAGTTGGAAGCAATGGTCTAGGTATTCCAAACTAGATATTCAAGGTGTAATGCTTTCAGCAATCTTATGCTTAAACCCCAAACCCTAACATAGGCTATGCTAATAGGATTTCGAACTTGAGTAGGATATAGTAGTAATTAGTATTTTCTGTGCTCGGTTGCTGCTGGATTTTTCATATTTTATTGTTTGATTGGCCATAATTTATAATCATATTCTGTAAGTGACTGCCACGCTATTTGACAAGAGGAGGAAGTTTTTTATGAGCTCTCTCCATTAAACATTAATGGTGTTACCGGATCTAGAAAAGGTCGGTCTTTTCAAGTTTCTTTTGCTGTTAATGGGAAACTGTTGGTTAAAGCTTCTCATGAAGTTCATTTAATAGAAGCACCACAAAAATTATCAACTTCGTTAAGAAGAATGATTAGATAAGTTATTTATATTGGAAAGTGTCCCTGATCTTAATTTTTCAAAACTATTCACGTAGTAATTAGTTGCAAAATGAATACGATACAGGGATTAAGGCAAAGTAATTCCTCAGCGTTAGGGTTTTACTGCGTACTACGGCACTGGTATTTGTTGCTGCTAATGCCAATATATATCAATATGCACCAGGCCATATGAGTCCCTTTTTTATCAATACAAGGATTGGTATCCGTATTGGTCACAGGTGTTTCTGGTACAATTTGGATTCTATGATGCTGATACCTAAAACCATGCTTTCTAGCTGCCCTGCAGGGATCTTTAGCTTCCTGTGTGTTGTGACTAATCGAACCTGTACTGGTGCCGTTTGATCAGACAACTTGCCTCATGTTCCTTAACCTAACTGATAACAACCGAAGCTGTGTGATTCTCCGTAACCACATGCATGAGCAGACCAATGTTTCAATGAGCTTGGGAACCCAGATTTTTGAGAAGAGAATATACTTTATGCATTTTATTTTGGATGATTGTTATAGCCACTGGATGGTTCAACTTCAACATGACACACCATTGCATTAAACAGGGAAATCTATATTATACCAGATTATTTATTGCTTACTAATGTAGTATTTTATTTGAATAATCAAAACAGTACCAAAATAGGACCTTTTTGTCAGAGAATAAAATCCAGATTAGGAGAATAATTAATAGCAAATCAGATGGTCAGTTGATCATGAAACTCAAACCCGACTTCAACTAATATTGAGATGAACAGTTTCTGAAAATTTAGTGTTGATTCAAGAGCTCATCTAAAAGATATGAAGCAATCCTAGTTGGGGAGAGGGCAAGAACAGTAGTTTCACCACTCCAGACATAATTCAGAAGAGAAGGATAAATTGACAAATATGTCCTGAATACATTACAAATCTCAGCAATATCAGGGTAGTAAAACCAGTAAATCGATTAAGCATTCAAAAAGATAGACTTTAGGTTCAGAAATAAGTGCAAAATAGGATTTTAATTAACTCCAGATCAGCAGGTTTGATCTGCACAAATTTTGTTTGAAGGAATTTCTGTTTTTTGAGGTTGAAGTACTGCTGAACCGATCAACATGAGAAAGAAATCTGATGGCTACCTTCTCCTGACTCAACTTCATCCGAAAACACTTGTATATGATCTCATGATAGATTAGGAATTGCAGAGATTTAGAGCAGTACTTGCTTGTTGATGGTGGAAAGATGAGGTGAGAAGACTAAGGGAAATAGAATGGTGGTGTTTAACTGGGAAAACTTGGGAGATTGCCTGCTTTTATATTTCTTTCACCCCTGGGTATTAAAATACTTCCCATTCTGTTTTAAGCAATTGGAAATGATGTTATCTGTATGTTATCTGGATTATCACAATTTTAAGTATTTTCAGCGTGCCTCTTTCGTTATGCAGGACATAAATACTAGATTTTACTATGTCAGGTTTATCTGCATGTCTTGGTACTTAAATATTGTCTTCATATGCAGATATGGCACAGCAACATGCCACACAATAAAATTGCTGACAGGAAGGGCCATCAGGGCTGGATGAAAGAAGACGGTCCGTACTTTGTTTTTCCTGGTGGTGGAACAATGTTTCCTGATGGGGCCATTCAGTACATTGAGAAACTTGGGCAGTACATTCCAATTAGTGGAGGGGTTTTGAGGACGGCCCTAGATATGGGGTGTGGGGTAGGATTTGCTTACTTGTATGTGTTCAAAATTTTGTTTGTTTTTGTATCTAGAAGTACTGTGTAATTAAAGAGAGAAATGCATGACTTGGTTTTCATGTAGGTTGCAAGTTTCGGGGGTTACCTTCTCAAGGAAGATATTTTAACCCTGTCATTTGCTCCAAGAGATTCACATAAATCACAGATACAATTTGCTTTAGAAAGGGGAATCCCAGCATTTGTTCTAATGCTTGGTACTCGTAGATTGCCTTTTCCTGCACATGCCTTTGATTTGATGCATTGCTCACGTTGCTTGATCCCATTTACTGCCTATAGTAAGTTCATACTTTCTTTATGTGCCTATATTGTTTACTTAATATATATATTTTTGTATTTTCTTTAATTAAAAGGAGACTTTTGATTTGCAGATGGAACATATTTCACAGAAGTGGATCGACTGCTTCGACCAGGTGGATATTTTGTAGTCTCTGGTCCCCCTGTACAGTGGCCTAAACAAGATAAAGAATGGGCGGACCTGCAGGCCTTAGCAAGAGGCTTGTGTTATGAGTTGATTGTCGTGGATGGGAATACTGTCATCTGGAAAAAGCCTTCATCTGATTCATGTGTCCCAATCCAAAATGAATTTGGGCTTGAATTTTGTGATGACTCAGATGACCCAAGCAATGCATGGTAAGCTTCCTAAGATTCCATTTTGCATATTGCTTCAGATTAATCCATAGTTAAAAAAAACTTTCTCGTAGAGTCACAAGAATTCCACTTCAGAATCCTATCTTGCTCCAATCCCACACGTAATTAACGTTTAGAATGTAATTCTGTTAGGACACTAAAGTTGAGGTTGTAGGGGTAGGGAGCTGTACACTTCAGAAAGTAATTCTGTTAGGACACTAGAGTTGAGGGTGTAGGAGTAGGGAGCTGTGGCATATCAAAATAACGATGTGGGGGCAAGGACAGGTGGCAACTTCCTATTAGGGGGCAGCCACTCATGTTGGCCCATGTGGAAAGTAGTTAGGATTTGTGGAGATTTGTTGGGGACTATATTAGAGGGACATGGAAGTAGGAAAAAACGGGGGGGGGGGGATCAAGTAGGTTTTAGGGGCAAGCTTGCTTGCGGTGAGAGAAGCGCTCTCTGGTGAGTGAATTAGTAGCTGTACCATTTGCATATCAGTGTAAGAGTGTTGATTTTGTAATAGGACTTGCAGATTGTTAAAGGAATCGATTGTTCATTGTTGATCCACCTCATTCTTATTTAACTACTCCAGTTCCATTGAGTGAATAACCCCGGTGAGGGAACCAGTCAGAATTTTAGGCGTGTGTAGGGGAATGCGGGAGGTTACAGGGAAAATACCAGTGTCCTAACATATTCTATACACTCCCTTGCTTCCTATGCTAGCAAATCAGAGTTTCCATAGTACCTCCTTACCATCAATTACAGCTTAATTCATTTACAACAACTCTGCTTTATCCGACTAAATGGGTCAGCTACACACATCCGTTCTAAATGGAGGGAAAATTGTGATCCACATTAAGGGAAAAGAGAGCAAGAGGAATGAAGAAATGAAATTGAATATTGCACTGGTAATTCAATCAAGTTGAGCTGAAACTTTAACTAAATGGATCTGCTACACACATCCATTCTAAATGTAGGGAAAATTGTGATCCACATAAAGGTGAAAGAAAGCATGAGGATAAAGAAATGAAATTGAATATTACACTGGTAATTCTATCAAGTTGAGCTGAAACTTTTAATACTTGATTCTTGGGTGGGTTGGAACTCAGAATTTGATAGCTCCAATAATTTTCCCAGTTTCTTTTGCCCTCATTTTCGAATTACTCTTCCCGAGTTTAAGAATTCCAAATCTTGATCATTAGGGTGAAGTGTCATCTAGGTGGAGATGTGTAGTAATGCCAATGGTTTTGCAGGTACTTCAAATTGAAAAATTGTGTGGCTAAGATGCCCTCCCTTGAGGGCAAACATGCTGTGGGGACCATTCCAAACTGGCCAGATAGGCTAACTAAGCCACCCTCAAGAGCTACATTGATGAAAAATGGGAATGAAGTGTTTGAAGCTGATACCCGACGTTGGGAAAGAAGGGTTGCATACTACAAGAAATCACTCAACTTAAAGATTGGGACCCCGGCTGTACGCAACATCATGGATATGAATGCCCTTTTTGGGGGTCTTGCAGCTGCATTATTATCTGATCCAGTGTGGGTGATGAACGTTGTTCCTCCTCGGAAATTGTCAACTTTGGGTGTAATTTATGACAGAGGATTAATAGGAGTCTACCATGACTGGTATGTTCTCGTTCTAATATTCCCCACCTCTCTGGAGCTAAATGAATGTCATATGTTTGAAAGCTTATGGACCGTGTCTTTCTCATTTAAACTAGATATCAACAATCAGTTCTGAAGGTTATTTTGATTGGGGGGGGAGGGGGGTAAAGGTTATTTATTATATTGACCAATTAGGATTTTAAAGATTATGGACATCCTATGGAGTAACGAATACAATTTGTTGTGGATCCTTAATCCATAAAATGTTATTTTTTACCAATGAATTGCGCACACTTCAAAGTGAATCATAGTTCTTGTTTGTCTTTCAAAATTTGTAGCCAACTAATTCTCTCTTCAATCTTTTAACACAGAAGTTGTTCTTTCCAATCACAAATCAACTACTTGATATCTCCTAGTCCAAAGCATTCAAAACTTGTCAAGCAAACTGCATTTTCTGCTTAGTTATTAGCCAGACCTCAAGAAATAAATGACTGAACTGGACATGAGTCCTAGTGATTGGGAAATTCTTTTACCTTGTTTATTAATATAAGGATGTTTATGCTACTCTTTCCCACAAAAAACCATTATATGTGTTGTTATTTCCCTGCTAAACTAGGAAACTTCATTAGTTATAGACATTAATGACTGCTAATATTTATATGATTGGTGTTGACAGGTGTGAACCTTTTTCAACATATCCTCGAACTTATGATTTCATACATGTATCCCATATCAACTCACTATTAAGACATTCTGGTTCCAGCAAAAACAGGTATTGAATTTTACAACATTGTCTTTTTGTCTGCATTAAATTTTCTATGTATGATACATTTGTTATGCACAATGATTTTGATATGTTTAATAAAGTGAACTTATCATGATATCAGTTAGGACATCATAAATAGTAAAGAGACCGTCCAAAATTAAAATTACCTAAGTGATTTGATTAACCATGCCATAAATGATCAATTCTTTGGTTTATCTAGAGGTTGTTTATACCAGAGAGCATGAATTCCTTCCCTGCCCCCGCACCCCCCCCTACGGAAAAGGAAAAAAAAACAAAAAAAGCAGTAACCAGGCAATGGAATGAATGGGGAAACATTGGTTCAATAGCCAATTCTAAGAACTTGAAGATCATTTTGGAGGACTCAATACAAATCAAAGCCAGAGAAAACAATTGATATGTCTTTGTTAGATTTCATTCTTGTAACACAACAAATACGTGAGAGAATGTAGAGGGGATTCAGTTGTTGGTATTATCCATGATTGCTCAAATACCTCCAAATGAAGATGATGGTGTGGAGCATTTATACAGAATCATTTTTGGTAATTTGGACTTGAATCTATAGAATCAATGGCGTTTTGGGAAAAGAATCCATAAGTTAGTACCATATTCTTTGTTGATGAAATATTCTAGTAGCATGACTTGTTTTCAGAAATGCCTACACGCAAGGATATCTGTGTTGATTGTTGCCTTAATTCCAAGAATATGTAGCAGATGTTGCATTCAGTCTCAACTCTGTTTTCTACCTGAATTTGCGCAATGAACTTAAATGAATGCCTTCAATATTTTTGATTATGAGGTTTCATGTGCCTTATGTTTTTCTTTCTTTGTAATGAAAGAAATACTGTCCCTCGAAAAAGCAGGAGCAATTTTTGGGCAAATATCCTCAGCATTCGAAGTTTGAGATTGAATAACCAGATTGCACACCTTGTTAGACTAATTTCAGTGGCATCCGAACTTTGCAAGCAAGACAAATAAAGTTTCATACCATTGCCATGACACTGCAATTCAGTAACCATTGGGGCAGTAAAAATCTTGCATACCTTCTTGCTGTGAGGTGCCTTCTAAGGATCTGGCTCTTTTCCATTATGCTAATTACTAAGAGATCCTTTTAATTAACTGCAAGAGCAATTCATCTATAAATCCAGATCAAACCATTCCAATTTCGTTGGATGCCTCCAGTTAATTCTCCTATTGCATGTATCATCTCAAACCCAATACACTGATTCTTCTGACATATGGAACCCCCTCTTAATTTGACATCTATATTTCAAATTTTTGTTTTTCTAAAGGGTTTGTCCACGGGATTGAGTGGGCGGTGCCTGGGTTATGATTGAATTTTTCCTTGATCAGTAGTACTGTATTATATACAGGTGAAGTCAAGTCACATGTATTGGAGTTCTCCAAAGGAGACACCGTGGATGCGTCTTTCCTTCAAATGCAATTTATTGTTTGGATTTGCTTCATGTTCTCTTGGTCACAGGTGTAATTTTGTTGATCTCATCGTGGAGATGGATCGGATGCTGCGCCCAGAAGGAATAGTTCTTGTTCGAGATTCTCCTGAAGTCATTGAGAAGGTGGTTCGCATTGCACGTGCAGTAAGATGGAGAATCATTATTCATGAACCAGAACCAGAATCGACAGGAAGGGAGAAGATTCTTGTAGCAACGAAGACATTATGGACTCTACCTTCAGCCTCTTAATCCACAGCATATGAGGTTTTTATTTTGTGGGAGACCCTTCCAGGAGGTTAACCTCGCGTATTAAAGAAAATGCAGATGTCTTCTTATTTATTTCTTGTAAGTTTTGCTGAATTGTCTGTTGCGACGTAAAGGAAATGAAGAAGTTAGTTGTGAGATGTAAGGTGGTGAAGCTTCAAATGAAAGATTTTTGACTGTCAGAAAGCACATGCTTGTTAGAAGGTAACTTTGGAATCCAATTGTATACTAGATTTAGTCCAAGCAAAGAAAATGATTTAATGGCCATCTCTCTTGTATCTCCCCCATTAAATGGTATTATCAGGTGAACTCTATTATGGATGTCAGTATACAGTTTAGAATTAACAGTTCTTGTTCACTAAAATTTATTTTTGATGTGGGTGCAGGATCTATAGGTCCATGCGTGATTTCTTTTCTTGGGTGACAAAACTAGGAATACTAAGATAAGAAACAATTATATTGAGTTGGTTTACGATTAGTGCATATAAGTGATAAGCTATGAGAAAGTCGAGGTGGTATGACCATGTTCAATGGAGGTTTGTAAATGTCTCTATAGGAAAAAAATAATATTTAAGGAATCAAAAGAGATAGGGACAGATTTAAGATTATTTCAAGAGAAGTGGTGAGTAAGGATATGTATAGTTTGGTCTGGTATTTAGTTTGGCTTCAAACAAAGCTACAAAGCTGATTGGAAGGCAATAATTTATGTAGTTGACTTGACTCTATTAAAGTTGGATAAGGTTTGATGGTGATGAATGACTGCACACAGGTTTTTACAAATTTACTCTTTCCCACATTCTATTTGTTGTTTTCTCTCATGAATTCCTTACTCCCAAGCGGGGGAAAAAGATCTTTTGAAGTGAAAAATATATAACATGACAGAGTTAATGATATTCTTTACTACGTGAAGAGTAGTTTTTTTTTTCTTTCTTCTTTTTTGGGGTAGAAAAGCCAATTTATTGAGTTAGACTAATGGGAAAAAAGTACAAAGTTCAAACAACCAACAAGAGGAAGTAAGCCAAGCAGTCGTATTCAAAAGGGAGAAAATCTAAAAGAACATTGAATTTTCTAAATACAAATTGTGTTGGCCAAATTGAAGATATGAAAAAAGAGAATAAAGAATTAACTAAAAATTGAAAAGACATGTAAACAAAACCTGAGTTAAAAAGAAGAGAATAAAGAATTAATTAACCAACGTGGGTTGGTCTAAGTGGTAAGCAGCTTGGTTAGCTTAAGCAAAGTTCCGGTATCGAATCCTTGTGAATGCAAAAAATCCCCTCTGGGAGATTCACCCACCACAGCCAGGTGTGCGATGCGGGTCGAACCACCCGGGGTTGGCAAACCAAAAAAAAAAAAAAAAAAAAGAATTAACTAGAATGTCTGTCTCCCAGGATATAACGTCATCGGTCATTTATAACCAAGCTAGGGAAATGAAAAGTTCCTTGCGAAATGAAAATCCCATAACTCTCTATTTATGAACAATGCTTGGAAAATCCAAAGCCCAAACGTTCATTAACATTTTATGCATGAACTATCATTAGGATTTGAAATACCCAATTGTCCATAATTTATTTCATGCAGCTATTTTCACAAAATTTCTTTAATGAATAATTTCATTCACTCATGCTCAAAAGCCATATTCCAACAAATTCCATATTACATGAAAGGAAAGAACTACATAGTTCAATTCAAGTATCAATTCTCATTCATGAAGGTATTTCCATAAGCTTTGTTTGTTGTGACGTTAAATTTTGTATGTTAAATTCTTTTGATTTTATTTTCCATGAAAAAACAAACATTGAAAAAATTTTCAACTAATAATATTTTTCATGACTTCTCAGAAGTGAAATATTTTGTGAATCATGTTATATATATTTAGTTACAATTCTAAGAATTGAATTTAAGTTTAAAATAACATTGGTTATCCTGACACTCTAGTGGTTCACCATAGAAAGTTGTGAAGTTTAACTGTATCCACTCAATTGTTCGTGATGCATTAGTTAAGTGGATTCCCAAAAACAATCAAGAGAGGGTTTTCTAAGAAATAGAGTTACAGAAACTTATACATGAGAAGTGGTAAAATAATATTTTCATGCATCAGAAGTTTGTGATTTAGTTTTTTATGCAACAAGCATCGGAAAACAATTGTTAATAGTTAGTACTACAAGCTAAAATGAAAGCAGCTGATTTAATAGCATCCGCAAAATATGGGTTCCGTGTCATTATGTTAATAAAAAGGGAATTTTGGCACCACTCTTTTCTTAAAATTAATATTATATATATATAGTGTTAGTAATGTTGTAGGAATAGTTATGGCTGGATAGGCTTCCTACTACAATGGGGAAAATGGTTGCAAGAATATCAATTATAATTTAATCTGAATTAACAATAATCCAACATCAGTACCCGTGGCCTAATGGATAAGGCGTCTGACTTCTAATCAGGCGATTGTGGGTTCGAGTCCCACCGGGTATGTTCCTTTTGGGAAATTTTTTGAACTTGTATTTCTCATCCTCTCTCATTTAGGTCTCATGACTCAGAACTCCTTTACTTTTTTTTTCCCATTCAAATGGACAACATCTAAACCCAACTTAAGATCTTTACAACTCCTAAAATAAATGAACAAGAACAAGTTTCACAAAACAAGAAAATAGAGAATCACAAATGCTATTCGATTAAAATGTCAAAATATACACACCATGGATTCATCTATATTCTATATTATTGTGTTTACATATGTGGAAACTAGCAGGAATTTTCAACATCTATTGTAATATAACCACTTCTATGTGCAACATTCCGGGATAGAATGACAGGGAGGTTGGCACAGGAAGAAAAGCAACCCGATGTCTTCAAACCATAAATCCAATGGCAGCGACCAAAGGCAAGAACGGAATTTCAGTTGCTTCCACAAGTCCATCTTGAAGTGGGGACACAGTTCAGGTACCGACACCAGTGGCAGCGCTCATATGCGTTAACCCCTTGAAACAGCATTACCAGCCCAACTATGAAACTGCAAATTTTAACAACAAAAGCAATTAAAATTAGCCTTGTAATCTAATGAACAACATACTAATGAATAACTGAAGACTAAACTACTTGGCATATACATGTACAGACAACAAAGATTTACTTGAACGCATAGAACTTACCCAACAATCAGCAGAACCAGGGAGACCACCCGCAGTATGATTTGGTATGCCATGTGTACAGATTTTGCAGCCATACTAACCGGAAGATTCCAGCGCTCCACCCAGCCAAATTGAGGTCGGAGAAGCAGAACAAAGCCAAGGAGGAAGCCCATCAGTAATCCCCCAATGTGTGCAAAATTATCAGCACGAAGAAGAAGTCCAAGAGCCACGTTAATGGCAATGATGCTCACAAGTATCAAGCATACTGCAGCCTGCACAAGCAGGAAAAAAATGTGGGATTGTAATGGTAGGTTAAAACAACAGCTACAAGGTAGTCCCAATTTACCATTCATTGTTTAGTATTAACTTCTAAGCAACTAATGAAGACGAAGACACTAGCCTTTCTTCAACATCACAAACTTTAAAAGCTGTGTGTAAAACCAAATACGCAATTTACAGGGTAAAAGGTTCAGCATTAGGTGGCTATATACCCCATTACCAGATAGCCTCTTGGCTTTGGCCATGAGAAAGACAGGCCCATACAGACTTTAGAATCTATTCCACTTTCAGCCATCTAACCCACCATGTATTGGATCTTAACCTTGCTACACCAGCTCTTGAAGAACCAAAGTTTAAATTGTAGAAATGTGAAAAATGATCTCTTCTGCTTGCCACATGGAAGGAGCCCATGGGCAGATATTTTTGCCCTTCCCCTTATGTGTGTCCCCCCCCCCCCGGGGGGCGAGGTGTTGGTCAAAAATGGGCAGAAATTTGCACATGAAGATAGGTGGCATTGCTAACACACGGAACCCTTTAAGGCAGCCATTTCCTGTGCAATAAGAGAGACTCCTAGATTGTCCATATGTCTACCATAGGTATATTCAATATGGGAGCCAATTTAGGTTGACATCAATAAAACAATAAATGAAACATGCTTGAAAATCTCTCACCTTGTTGGAGTAAATAGTCCAGTTTGTAATAAGTTCTGAAAGCAAGGCTCCGAGAAGTCCAAACAGTGCACCGGAAGCACCAACAGAGATGTTACTTCTTTTGAAAAGGCAAGAGAGAACACTCCCTCCAAATCCAGACACGAGGTAGATAACCCCAATTCGAACTGCAAATTCATGCCAAAGGTAAGTGCTAAAGCTTGGTCAGAGACTCAGCGGATACAAGGACTAATGAAAAGATACAGAGAAAAGACCTAGATAGAGAACTAACTACATTCACAGTGACATTGCTTAAAGATGAGACTAAGGAATTCAAAGTTGGCTGATGTCAGAGGACTTTAGGAAAAAAATAGCCAACCAAACCTAGACCAACTTTACAAGAGGTTCCATGTTAACAGCAGAAAACAGCAGCAACAATGACCCCCAGTAAAACCTCTCAATTATCTGTTTCACTCAAACTCAAACAATGCCAGCACTAGTAAGTAGTGAAAAGGAAGATAATCAACAAAAAGGTAAACCAGGCTCAAGTTGACCTAGGGATCACTTCCATCTACACCAATTCAAAGGGGCAAAGCAATAGGAATAGCAGACCTACCAAAACCAAACTGCCGTTCAAGCCAGATCCCAATGACGAAAAGATAAAACATATTTACACTAAGAGGAATAAGACCCGCATGCAACCAGAGGCAAGAGACGAGTCTCCATCCTTGATGTCCATGGACCACTTTGTCCCACTCAAGAGCACCCAACTTCTCCAACCTGAAAAAATAGGAAAAACCAAAAGATCAGTGCATTTTTTTACCTTGACGTGAAAAAGTCATACAGGCTGAAGCCACTTTAGCAGAGGTGCAAAAAGAAACTGTCAAGTTCAAATATCCTAAAAATAAGTAGAAATGTAGAAATAAGATAAGATAAGATCCAACAGCGGACATTAGTTGACTTCGCTTCACATCTGAAAAACATTTTGAGCACCCCAGAGAACCAGAGTGGGGGAAAAAAGAAAGAAAAAAAAGAAGGAAGAAATTCTCCGAATTAAACTAAACAGTTGCCTTCGGAAAGACAGAACCTCCCCCAGATCATAAGAAGGTCAAAGAACCATATCATCTGAATGCCTTGTGCGCTCATAACAAGAAGATCCAAGAAACATAGAAAATTTTGGTCTTAGCCAAGAATTATCCCCAACAGTCAAAACTAACCCATCTCTACGAACGCCACAAAGAGTACTGTAAACCAATTGAAGAGCCCAATTAAACTTCCCAGACCAAAATAGATTGAAACACAAACTAATTATGTTAGCCCTTCCACAGAGAAAGAGATTCAAAGAAAATGTTAAAGAGGAGTTAAAAGAGGTTGAAAGAACAATTACGTTGAGGAAGATGGTCCAAGCTGAGGATTCTCCCGAAGAGGCTGGAAGGAGAATCTACCAAGAGCCCTGAATACGCATTGTCCTTGAGAAGCATTCTCGTTCTTGGGGCAATTGTTGATAGACATAGTGCTTATGAACATAGCAACATTAGCCAACACAAGCGCAGGAGTCAACCTAGAACTCCATTGCTTCTCTGAAGTATTTTGGTTATTAGAAGACGAGGAGTATGATTGAGGATAAGCATTGTCTCTGTTCTCAAGATCTCCTGCCATAGGTTGTCCTCTATGGTTCATCTCAATTACTGAAATCCCTTCAGATCTTTACTTTCTTCCTATGAAAGATATCTCAGGAAAACTATAGTAACAAACAAAAACGAAACAATAGAGTGGAAATAAGCAAGTTTGCCTTAGCCGGAACAGAGGAGTAAAACGAGGAACGGGTGAAGTGACTTGGCAGGGAGAGCCTGTGAAGCTGAACTTGAAGCCCTTCATCACTAAAATACAGCTCTGCGGCGACTCGGCGACTGAGTTTCCTTCAAGTTTCCCCGGGCCCAATCGTCGGTCACAGCAATATCGCGTTGCCGTGTTCGCTTGTTACCGGTTGTCCGGTTTGATGTCGCGTCGCCACCGGTTGGGTCAACGGCAGTCCGTCCCTGGAATTAACAGGTAAAATCGCAGGAGATATAAACGTAATTGTCTCTAAAATAAGGGGCATGTATGTAATTTAGTAAAAGAAACTTTTTTCAGCTAGTTTTTAAGCCTACATAAATCTTCATAATAGTTCGATACATGTTATTTTAATTCAATTTAAGCCAATTCGAAATTTATTTTTTCAATTAATGTTCAGGATTTAACATAAAAAATGTCCAAGTAACCCAACATTATAAATTTTTTATTTTGTTAAAAATATTCTTGAATCAACGGACTAAGAATGATATTTCAATGAAAAATGATAGTTTTTTTTTTTTTTTGGTAAGAACAACAGTTAATAGTTAGTACTCCAAGAAAAATGAAAGCAGCTGATTTAGTAGTATCTGCATATTACGGTTCCGTGTCATTATGTTATTAAAAAGGGAATTTTGGCACCACTTTTTTCAGCTGGGTTTTCTTCTTGGTAGTTCTTCTGCTTTCTAATTAAATATCTATTTACCAACAAAATATATGTATATTATTGTTGAGTTGTTTAATTTATCAATTAGACTCACTATATGCCTGCTAGGAAATTAAAGTTAATTGTTGATGTGAGAAAGTTAAGTTTTTAAAACAGACAAGAATACCCTTGAAGGAAAAACCCTACGTTAGACTCATCTTCGTCCTCCTCTACACCTCTATTCTCACACAAATACTTTTTAGTTTTTCATTCCTTTGCCATCTTCTTCCCTTGGAATATAGACGTAATATTAAAAATGGACCGAGAGAGGGGGCCGCCAAGGCCGGGGGGCACCAAAAAGACCGGGGGCCCGCCTGAGGCGAAGACAGAGGGCGGCCGGCGTTAACCATTCGTTTGAAGACATTTTGTTGAAAGGCGGTCTGTAAGTTCCCGACAATTTGTGTTTGTCTCGTCTGAATGGAAAAAGAATGTTTAAAGAACATATGGATGTTTGATAAAACTGTTACAGGAAATATGTTCTTATTACAAAAATTTATTGTTAAAATAATAAATATGACTAAATTCACACCCCACATTAAATATGGTATTAAAAACTTGGATTAACAAATAAGAACTAGAGATTTTTATGTGTGGGTGCCCTCATAAACTAATGTTAGGTTCCCTTAATGCAAACTTATGTTGGATCCTCTTAATGAAGATTTGGTATGTATTTTTTGTAGTTTTTTTCGAAAGCCAAATTTTGAAGCAAAGCCTTTATGTACATGTTATTTACGCATTTACGTTTATCAATCAGTTTAGCTGCGTTTGAAATACACTTTCAATTTACATGAATTTGAATCAACTTAATAAAGCCTTCGATGGAGGTACCTTGGTGCAGACGAATCCGATGACTATTTTTTTAAACCAACAAATACTAGAGGAAGGGGGAAATTTTTTAATCAAAATGGCATGGTGTTGTTCTATGCAATTGTGAAACGACACCATGCAGTTTCACTAATTTTTGTCCTTTAAAATTTGAAACGACATGGTGCCGTTTCAAAGTCTTGCAAAACGACACCATGCCATTTCACTACCCCTTCAAACTTTAAAACGACACCATGCTGTTTCACTAATTGTACTGGCCTGTGATCACATCTAGGGTGGTCTCCAGAGGGTTTTGGCAGTTTCCAAGTAAACAGGTGGGTTCCTAAACCCCTCATTTTAGATTTTTTTAGAGCACAAATATGTGGTAGAAAACCAGAACAGATACAAATAAGTGAATAACAATCTGAATCACCAACCAAAAGGGGGAAGTTTATATAGCAAATAATGCAGTCAAGAATATGGGCAAATCAACTTTCTCCCAACTCCATTTTCAATTCTGGTCTTAGGAAGATCTCATCGTGCTAGATTTGATGGCAGGTGAACCTCCTTGTAGCTTTCCCATAATACTACTTTTTTATGAGACCAGTTCAAAGCAAAATTGGAACTTTCCCTCTGCTTTAACAAAAAGAAATGGTGGCTGTTGACTGCTAATCAAATAGAGGCTAGTGACGCAAATTGGGTATATAAGTGAAGGTGGTCATCTCAGATTTTCGAACTAGGAAAAGCTTCTACCTGTTTCGAAGGAGCCAGGGCCATTATACCTTACCCCTATCCTGCTCCTTTTATTGGATTCGTTTCCTCTTGAGAATAACTTAGACTTCAGGACAGAAACTTCACTTTTTATGGGTTCTATTATATTAGAATTCATTCTTCATAAAACGCAAGATGAAACGGAAGTTCTTCATTTGTTATAGAATGCAAGATGAAAACAGGTCCAGAAGAGTAGAAGACACTAACCTATGTCAATCGAAAAGCAAAATAATTGACGAAGATGCTAGCAAGCTCGAGGGGAAAGGAGAAAAATGAGTCAAGCTGACTCTGCTTCAGCCGGTGGTCGCCGTCTCGCCGTGGCCCGAAGAGGAAGAGTTGAAGTAAGCCAAAGAGACCACAAACCTTTTGCTGAAGTTTCCTAGGGTTTTATCGGGAACGATTTATCAGTTTTATTTTTGTTCTTTCGAAAAAACATGTTTTAGATGTTCTAGTGTTCTTAGAACCAATTTTTGTGCCGGTTCGTTCTTTAAGAACGGAAGAACGAACCGTTTTTGGAAAGAAGTGCAGCAATGTGGTAGCTCGAGAGGCTTCCTTCTACTGTGAGGGTAATAGTTATTGCAAGAACATCAATTATAATTTGTTCTGAATTAACAGGCTTCCGGTAGCAGTGCCCGTGGCCTAATGGATTAGGTGTTTGACTTCTAATAATCTGGTGACCATGGGTTTAAATCCCACTGGATATGTTCTTTTTGGGGGGTTTTTCTGAACTTTTAATTCCCATCCTCTCATTTAGGCCTCAGAACTCCTTTACTTTTTTTTCCCTTCAAACGGACAACCTCTAAACCCAACTTAAGATCTTTACAACTCGTAAAATAAATAAACAAGAACAAGTGTCACAGAACAAGAAAATAAAGAATCACGAATGATATTCGATTAAAATGTCAAAATATACACACCATGGATTCATCTATATTATTGTGTTTACATGTGTGGAAACTAGCAGGAATTTTCAACATCTATTGTAACATAACCACTTTCTATGTGCAACATTCCGGGATAGAATGACAGGGAGGTTGGCATAGGAAGGAAAGCAACCCGATGTCTTCAAACCATAAATCCAATGGCAGCGACCAAAGGCAAGAACGGAGTTTCAGTTGCTTCCACAATTCCCTCTTGAAGTGGGGACGCAGTTCAGGTAACGACACCAGTGGCAGCGCTCATATGCATTAATCCCTTCAAACAGCATTGCCAACCCAACTATGAAACTGCAAATTTTAACAACAAAAACAATGAAAATTAACCTTGTAATCTAATGAACAACATACTAATGATAACTGAAGACCACTAAACTACTTGGCATATACATGTACAGACAACCAAGATTTACTTGAACGCATAGAACTTACCCAACAATCAGCAGAACCAGGGAGACCACCCACAGTATCTTTTGGTATGCCGTGTGTTCAGATTTTACAGCCATAACAGCCATACTAACCGGAAGATTCAGGCGCTCCACCCAGCCAAACTGAGGTTGGAGAAGCAGAACACAGCCAAGGAGGAAGCCCGTCAGTAATCCCCCAATGTGTGCAAAATTATTAACATGAGGAAGAATTCCAACAGCTAAGTTAGCGGCAATGAGGATCCCAAGACTCAAGAATGCTTCAGCCTGCACAAGCAGAAAAACAAAATGTGGGATTGTAATGGTAGGTTAAAACCACAGCTACAAGGTAGTCCCAATTTACCATTGTTCAGTATTAACTTCTAAGCAACTAATGAAGACGAAGACACTAGCCTTTCTTCGACATCACAAACTTTAAAAGCTCTGTGTAAAACCAAATACGCAATTTACAGGGTAAAAGGTTCAGCATTAGGTGGCTATATACCCCATTACCAGATAGCCTCTTGGCTTTGGCCATGAGAAAGACAGGCCCATACAGACTTTAGAATCTGTTCCACTTTCAGTCAGCATTAGGTGGCTATATACCCCATTACCAGATAGCCTCTTGGCTTTGGCCATGAGAAAGACAGGCCCATACAGACTTTAGAATCTGTTCCACTTTCAGCCATCTAACCCACCATGTATTGGATCTTAACCTTGCTACACCAGCTCTTGAAGAACCAAAGTTTAAATTGTAGGAATGGGAAAAATGATCTCTTCTGCTTGCCACATGGGAGGAGCCCATGGGCAGATATTTTTGCAGAAATTTGCCCATGAAGGTAGGTGGCATTGCTAACACACGGAACCCTTTAAGGCAGCCATTTCCTGTGCAATAAGAGAGACTACTAGATTGTCCATAAGTCTACCATAGGTATATTCAATATGGGAGCCAATTTAGGTTGACATCAATAAAACAATAAATGAAACATGCTTGAAAATCTCTCACCTTACTGTAGTACATAGTCCAGTTTGTAAAAATTTCTGAAAACGTGGCTCCAAGAAGTCCAAACAGTGCACCGGAAGCACCAACAGAGGTGATACCTCTTATGAAAAGGCCAGAGAGAACACTCCCTCCAAATCCAGACACGAGGTAGATAACCCCAGTTCGAACTGCAAATTCATGCCAAAGGTAAGTGCTAAAATACAGAGAAAAGACCTAGATAGAGAACTAACTATATTCAGAGTGACATTGCTTAAAGATGAGACTAAGGAATTCAAAGTTGGCTGATGTCAGAGGACTTTAGGAAAAAAATAGCCAACCAAACCTAGACCAACTTTACAAGAGGTTCCATATTAACAGCAGAAAACAGCAGCAACAATGACCCCCAGTAAAACCTCTCAATTATCTGTTTCACTCAAACTCAAACAATGCCAACACACTAGAAGTAGTGAAAGAAGATAATCAACAAAAAGGCAAACCAGGCTCAAGTTGACCTAGGGATCACTTCCATCTACACCAATTCAAAGGGGCAAAGCAATAGGAATAGCAGACCTACCAAAACCAAACTGCCGTTCAAACCCCATCCCAATGAAGAGAAGACCACACGTATTTGCAACAAGATGAATAACACTCGCATGCAACCAGAGGCAAGAGACGAGTCTCCATCCTTGATGTCCATGGACCACTTTGTCCCACTCAAGAGCACCCAACTTCTCCAACCTGAAAAAATAGGAAAAACCAAAAGATCAGTGCATCTTTTTACCTTGACGTGAAAAAGTCATACACGCTGAAGCTACTTTAGCAGAGGTGCAAAAAGAAACTGTCATGTCTAAATATCCTAAAAATAAGTAGAAATGTAGAAATAAGATAAGATCCAACAGCGGACATTAGTAGACTTCGCTTCACATCTGTAAAACATTGTGAGCACCCCAGAGAACCAGAGTGAGTAAAAAAAAAAGAAAAAATAAAAGAAAGAAGAAATTCTCCGAATTAAACTAACCCTTGTGGCTTTCAACAGGAAATTAAATCTCCAAATACCCACAACCTAAACAGTTGCCTTCGGAAAGACAGAACCTCCCCCAGATCATAAGAAGGGCAAAGAACCATATCATCTGAATGCCTTGTGCGCTCACAACAAGAAGATCCAAGAAACATAGAAAATTTTGGTCTTAGCCAAGAATTATCCCCAACCGTTAAAACTAACCCATCTCTACGAACGCCACAAAGAGTACTGTAAAGTGTAAACCAATTGAAGAGCCCAATTAAACTTCCCAGACCAAAGTAGATTGAAACACAAACTAATTATTTTTGCCCTTCCACACAGAAAAGACTCAAATAAAACGTTTAAAAAGGAGTTAAAAGAGGTTGAAAGAACAATTACGTTGAGTAGGATGGTCCAAACACAGGATTCTCCCGTAGAGGCTGAAAGGAGAATCTACCAAGACCCTTCATCACGCAGTGTCCTTGAGAAGCATTCTCGTTCTTGGGGCAATTGTTGATAGACATAGTGATTATGAACATAACAACATTGACGAACACAAGCGCAGGAACCAACATAAAAATCCATTTCTTCTCTGAAGTATCTTGATTATTAGAAGACGAGGAGTATGGTCGAGGGTAAGCATTGTCTCTGTTCTCAAGATCTCCTGCCATAGGTTGTCCTCTATGGTTCATCTCGATTTCTGAAATCATTTCAAATCTTTACTTTCTTCCTATGAAAGATATCTCAGGAAAACTATAGTAACAAACAAAAACGAAACAATAGAGTAGAAATAAGCAAGTTTGCCTTAGCCGGAACAGAGGAGTAAAACGAGGAACGGGTGAAGTGACTTGGAAGGGAGAGCCTGTGAAGCTGAACTTGAAGCCCTTCATCACTAAAATACAGCTCTGCAGCGACTCGGCGACTGAGTTTCCTTCAAGTTTCCCGGGCCCAATCGTCGGTCACAGGCTCACAGCAATATCGCGTCGCCGTGTTCGCTTGTTGCCGGTTACTCCGGTTTGATGTCGCACGGCCACCGGTTTATCAACGGCAGTCCGTCCCTGGAATTAACAGGTAAAAATCGCAGGAGATATAAACGTAATTGTCTCTAAAATAAGGGGCATGTATGTAATTTAATTAAAAAAATTTAGCTATTTCTTAAGCCGACAGAAATCTTCATAATATTTAGCTATTTTAATTCAATTTAAGCCAAATCGAAAATTATTTTTTCAATTAATGTTTAGGGATGGAGTTAAGATTTAACATAAAAAATGTTCAAGTAACAGAACACAATAAATTTTTTATTTATTATCTTTATTGTTATAAATCTTGAATTAATGGACCAAGAACTGATATTTCACACATAAAAAGAAGGTTAAAGAAAAAAAAATTAAATTTCAGAAAATTTTAAAAAACTTGATAAATCAAGTGTTGATATTTCATACATTTTAAAAACAAAAATTAGATCTGAAATTAAAAAAAAAATTAACAGATTAAATGTTTATATTTCATACATTAAAAAAATAAAAAACAAAAATAATTTAAAGGGAAGATGCCATGTTAATGTCTTTCTTGAAAAGGGGGAATGGGGTAAGAAAAATATTAATCTACTTAATATGGCATACTTTTTTTAGTTAAAAAAAAATGAAAATTGTCTTAAAATAGCAATTTATACATTGTGGTTGTGGATGGTACATCCTAGCAAATTTCTCTAATTATTAAGCGTAGTGATTGGGCAAGCTATGTGTGAAAAATAGGTTTATAAGACTTCAATTACTTGAGACGCTTAAAGTCAAGAAAGTATTTTGTATTTAAACATGTAATATGTATTTTAAAATAACATTGGATAGAATTATTCTGACACTCTAGTGGTTCACCAAAGAAAGTTTTGAAGTTTAATCGTATCCACTCAATTGTTCGTGATGCATTAGTTAAGTGGATTCCCAAAAACAATCAAGAGAGGGTTCTCTAAGAAATAGAAATACAGAAACTTATACATAAAAAGTAGCAAAATAGTATTTTCTTGCATCAGAAATTTGTGATTTAATTTTTTATGTAACTAGCACCTGAAAATAAATTGTTAACAGTCAATATCACAAGAAAAAAGAAAGCAGCTGATTTAGGTTCTTTTTTGTATCAATTCTCATTCTCTATTATGCATATTTAAAAGAAATAAGTACAAGAATTCATTATTTGTCAAGAATAAAAAATGGTTTGGTGAATTTTGTCAAAAATAAATTTTGGTGTCAAAATAAAAAATTATTAGTGAATAACAGTGAGAAAAAAATATGATTTTTATTTAAAAAAATGTGTATTGACTATTTTACCCTCATCTTAACCATAAAATTTTAAATAAACTTGTGCATAAATGAAGAGAATGAAATTATCACCATAATTCATAATAGACAAAAAGTTCATTATGGATTTTGGAAGTTTTTCTATTATTTTAAATAAAAATAAAATTGAGAATATAGCCAAACAACTTAAAATAATGAAAAAATCTCATAATTGAGAATGATAATTGATACAAAAAAAAGCCTTAGTCGCATCAGCATATATGGGTTCCATGTCATTATCTTAATAAAAAGGGAATTTTGGCACCACCCCTGGGTTATTCCTAAAAATTAATATTATCGTTGAATTATTCAATTTATCAATTAGACTCACTATATGAACAAAATATATCGCGACACCCTTGCCCTCTAGGAAATCAAAGTTTATTGTTGATGTAAGAAAGTTAAGTTTTTAAAAAGACAAGAATACCTTGAAGGAAAAACCCTCTCGACTCATCTTCGTCTTCCTCTACACCTCTATATTCACACAAATACTTTTTGGATTTTCCATTCCTTTGCCATCTTCTTCCCTTGAAATATGGGCGTAATATTGAGAATGAATAAATAAAAATTAGTCAAGATTAAAAGTGTTAGTAATTGAGGTCAGACTCATAAATTGAATAACTCAAGCTATGACAATAATATTAAGGGATAATTTGTTAGGTGGAGCTGAAAATTTTCCTAGCAAAAAATGGCTCAGTGGTATGTCAACAAACTGATCCATTATAGAGATGACACTTTATAAGTTGAAAGAGACTTAAGAGCAGAACAAAGGGTGGGAAGATTCAACCGTTGTCTTTTGGAAAGAGGTGCTGCAATGTTGTAAGAATAGTTATCGCTCGAGAGGCTTCCTTCTATTGGACATACATAGTATATGACAGCTATATTAGTATTTCTGTATTTGTATTCTTGTATTCTTGTATTCTTGTATTTGTCTGACACTACATATATGTGTCATTCACTTTAATTTGATTAATTAGAAAAGCACTTTCTCTAAAAGTTATTTCTCTCACATGGTATCAGCATTTTTTGGCTCACGCCTAATTGACCTAAAAGCTATTTCTCTTTTTGTTTTCCACGCTTCTTGAACCTTCTTGGTTCTTGTAAAGCGGTTTTTCTCTAAACTCAGCAACTGCCATGGAAGAACTCATGGAGATTTTTCTCAATATTCATCCATCGTGAATAGGATCTCTTGTTCCACTCAATATTCATCGTTTTTCTTTTGAAATTGAGTCTTGGTTATTCTCTGCTTCTCTAAGCTTCTAGGTCTTGTGATCTTTGGCGGTGATGGCTTCTCCGGCAAACTCTGTTGTTGATGCTTCTTCCACCGTTTCTGGCGTTATCTCGCTAAATGTTGCGCCCTCGCTTCCACTCAAGCTCACTGCAACAAACTACCTTCTCTAGAAGGCTCAATTTTTACCTCTTCTGCGTGGTTACGGTCTTTTGGGCTATATCACCGGTGCTCTGCAATGTCCTGATGATGCTGATGTTCTTGCTCGAGATCATTGGGAAAGACAAGATCAGCTTATCTTGTCTTGGTTAGTTTCTTCTCTAACCGAAGTGACGATGCCTCACGTTGTGACTGCTGAAACTTCTGCTGAAGCTTGGTCTCGTCTCGAAAGAGTCTATGCATCTTCCTCACGGTCCAGAAATCATGGATTTGAAAGATCGACTTCTCAAATTAAACAAAGGTTCTTCTAGTATAAGTGATTATTTGCTTGAAGTTCAAATGATTGTAGATGCTCTTGCTGCTGCCCAATGTCATGTTGCTGATGAAGACTTGCTTCTTGCTATTCTTCATGGACTTGGAGATGAGTATCGTGATGTTGTCACCTCTGTTCGGCTTCAATCTGAACCAATGTTGTTTCTTGAACTTTCTAGATTCTTGCTAAATCATGAAATTTTTTTGAGAAGTTCATCTACTAATGCTGCGGCTTCGGTTCTCACTGTGAAATGGTAATCAAAGGTTTAATTCTAGTTATCGACGTTCTTATTGTTGGAATCCAAATCATAATCATAATTTTAGCAATCGATGGAATTATCAAGTTTCTCACAACAATCAAGGCTTCTCTCGTGGTGTTCAATCAGGGTCTCGAGGTTCTTTCTATAATCGGAATCTCTCTGGAAATCGTTCCTCAGGTAGTGATGTTCTTGTTATTGATACTAAAGAACCTTCGTTCTTGCATACAACAAGGTCTCTGTGTCAACTCTGCAATCTTGAAGGGCATAATGTGTGCAAATTGTCCACAAAGGTTTAATCAAGCATTTCTTGGTATTTCTCTGCCTTTGCATTTCTTTCTTCTTATTTTCCTCCAAATTCTTGGATCCTTGACACTGGTTCTAATAATCATCTCACTGCAGATATTTCTGATCTAGCAATCTTTGAATCTTATCTTGGTACTAATAATATTGTTGTTGGCAATGGTCAAGGTTTGCGAATCATTCGTTCTGGTTCTTCATTAATGAAATCTTCTCCTGCTTCATCTTCTTTTATGTTGTCTAATATTTTGTGTGTGCCTTCCATTCAATGTAATCTTTTATCTGTTGCTCATTTTTGTGCAGATAATAATGCTTACTTTGTGTTTTCTGCTTCTGATTTTTGTTTGAAGGATTGTTTGACACACCGAGTTCTTTTGCAAGGCCGGAGTGATCGAGGTTTTATTATCTTGTCTTTCATTCACCAGAACCTCCTGTTCCTGCTACTACTCTTCTTACTGTTAATAACTGGCACTCTCGTCTTGGTCATCCGGCTCCTGCAAGGTTGCAGTCTTTACTTCGTACTTCTGGTCTTCAATTTACAGGACGCTTGGGTACTGTGATGCCTGTTTTCGTGCCAAATCACATACACTTCCTTTTGCAAAATCTACTCATGTAAGCATAGCACCACTGGAATTAATTCATACAGATGTTTGGGGTCCAACACCTTTTTGTTCTTTTGATAATCATCGATATTTCATTTTATTCATTGATGATTTTTCTAAGTACTGCTGGTTGTTTCTGATGTTCTTAGCATTTTTACTAAATTCAAAAATGTTGTAGAGAATTACTTTTCTTTAAAAAAATAAAACTCTGCAATCTGATGGGGGTGGTAAATTTGTTAAGTTGGCTTCTTTTCTTTCTTCTCATGGAACTTCCCATCGATTTTCTTGTCCGAAAACACCTCAACAAAATGGTGTTGTTGAGCGTAAAAATAGACATGTAGTAGAATCAACTTTAGCTTCTCTTTATCATGCTAGACTTCCTCTTACTTTTTGGTCTGCTGCTGTTCAATTTGCAGTTTATGCAATAAATCGCATCCCTATTTCTGCTTTAAATGGTTTGTCTCCTTTTCAATATTTGTTTACTCAATCGATTATCACTTTCTGAAATATTTTCGTTGTCTTTGTTATCCTTGTCATAGAGATTATGCTTCTAATAAACTATCTTCTCGTTCAAAACCATGCATTTTCTTAGGGTATTGTCTTCCACATAAGGGATATAAGTGTTTTGGATTCTACTACTAGTCGAATTTATATTTTTCGAAATGTTCGTTTTGTAGAAAATGTTTTTCCATGTGCTGCTGCTACATCCTCTATTTTGTTCACTTATCCATGGTTTGTGTCTTCATCTGTGTCATCTCTTCCTCATACTTCATATACTCTTAATCATTCTTCTACTGCTAATAGCACTTCTTCTCCTACTTCCTTTTTACCTCTAACTATTCTTTCTTCTCCAGTTCCATTACTTTCATCTGAAAAATGTATAGGCAACAATCATCTCACTTATGATATGCTTAATACAAATTTTGTTGTTCCTACTTCTGTGACACATAAGACAAATTCTTGCACAAATGGAAATTCTATTATTCCTCATTTTGTGGCACTTGAGACAAATTATTCTGCAACTGACCCCTCTATTGTTCCTAATTTTATGGCACCTGAGAATGATAATTTTGTGGCACCTAAGAATAATTCTTGTTCACATAGACATTCTGCTGTTGTGACTCTTGAGACAGATTATTGTGGAAATGGGTTGTTGCCAAATTCGATTTCAAGTATGCTTGACACATCAAATGGGCTTGCTAATTCAAATGGGCTTGGTACTTCCATTAAAAAACCAGCTGTTGGTTGTGAATTAAATAAGCTTGCTTCATCACTCATCGAATGTCCAATTCAGGATCTGCCAAGTACTTCTATTGTTTTGTCATTCAAACCATCAATTTCTAAAATGCAAACTCGCTCTCCAACTGGAAAGCTGAATTGTCCAGCGTTTGAATTTGGTAACTACATCGGATTCTATTGATTTTGTTCCAACCACTTATAACAAGCTGCTGGTCATAAGCATTGGAGATGTGCTATGGATGAGGAATTAAATGCTCTCACTGCTAATGGAACATGGGTGTTGGTTCCTCCATCTCCCTCTTATAACTTAGTGGGTTGTAAATGGGTTTCGCATCAAGCGCAATCCCAATGGATCAATCTCACGCTATAAGGCTCGCCTAGTTGCTAAAGGATATAATCAACAACCCTGATTTGATTTTAATGAGACATTAAGCCCTATTGTGAAACCGGTTATTGTACGACTTATTTTGTCTTTGGCTGTTACAAATAATTGGCCTGTTAAACAACTCAATGTTACCAATGCATTTTTACATGGAGATTTGGTTGAATCGATGTATATGTCTCAACCACTTGGTTATTTTGATTCAACTAATCCCAATTATGTATCCTTGCTCAAGAAATCATTATATGGAGATGTGCTATGGAGATGTGCTATGGATGAGGAATTAAATGCTCTCACTGCTAATGGAACATGGGTGTTGGTTCCTCCATCTCCCTCTTATAACTTAGTGGGTTGTAAATGGGTTTCGCATCAAGCGCAATCCCAATGGATCAATCTCACGCTATAAGGCTCGCCTAGTTGCTAAAGGATATAATCAACAACCCTGATTTGATTTTAATGAGACATTAAGCCCTATTGTGAAACCGGTTACTGTACGACTTATTTTGTCTTTGGCTGTTACAAAGAATTGGCCTGTTAAACAACTCAATGTTACCAATGCATTTTTACATGGAGATTTGGTTGAATCGATGTATATGTCTCAACCACTTGGTTATTTTGATTCAACTAATCCCAATTATGTATCCTTGCTCAAGAAATCATTATATGGGCTTCGACAAGCTCCACGGGCTTGGTACTTAGAGCTTAGTACATTTATATTGTCTCATGGGTTTGTGGCCTCCAAAACCGATACGAGTCTCTTCATTTTTCACAACCAGAAGACTGTCATCGATTTTTTTATCTATGTTGATGACATTTTAATCACCGAGAATGATGATGATGCCATTTCGTTGCTTATTAAAGCCTTGTCAAATGCCTTTGCTATAAAGCTTATGGGAGACTTACACTATTTCTTGGGCGTGGAGGCTACCGAACTGCTGCTGGGTTTTATCTCTCTCAACAAAAATATATTAGTGATTTATTAAAAAATACTGATATGGATCAAGTAAAGCTTGTTTCAACTCCAATGGCAACTACTTTTATCACTCTCACTAGTGGGTCACTTTTTCCGGATGGTACCTTGTATCGGCAAACAGTTGGGGCACTACAATACTTATCCTTTACAAGACCTGATATTTCTTTTGTTGTTGGCCATGTGGCTCAATTCATGCATGCTCCAACTGATTTTCATTGGGCTGATGTTAAAAGAATTTTGCGGTATTAAATGGCACCAAATTTTATGGACCCTTCTTCAAAACCGGTTCTACTATTTCTTTGACAGCATTTAGTGACTTTGATTGGGCCGGTGACCAGATACTAGGCGCTCCGCCACTGGTTTTGGTATATATTGTGGTTCTCATCTTGTTTCATGGAGTTCCAAGAAACAAAGAACTGTCACTTGTTCTTCAACTGAGGCCAAATATAAGGCGATTGCCTTTGGCACAACTGAGTTAGTTTGGATTTGCTCTCTTCTTCATGAGCTTGGAGTTTTTCTCTCACCCATTCCAGTGATATATTGTGATAATCTTGGAGCTACTTTTCTTACTCTAAATCCGGTGTTTTATTCTCTCACTAAGCACTTAGAGATTGACTTTCATTTTGTTTGAGAACTTGTTGCTAACGAACGATTGGTTGTTCGGTTTGTTTCTACTATTGATCAATATGCGGATATCCTCACTAAACCACTTTCTCGGGCAAGATTTTTCATCCTACACTCCAAGCTTGCTGTCCAAGATATGCTGCACTTGCGGGGGGATGTTGGATATACATAGTATATAACAGCTATACTAGTATTTCTGTATTTGTATTCTTGTATTCTTGTGTTCTTGTATTTGCCTGACACTACATATATGTGTCATTCACTTTATTTGATTAATTAGAAAAGCACTTTCTGTAAAAGCTATTTCTCTCACACCTTTTACCGTGGGGAAAAACAGTAATTGCAAGAAGATCAATTATAATTTAGTCTGAATTAACAAACCTCCAACATCAGTACCCGTGGCCTAATGGATAAGGCGTCTGACTTCTAATCAGGCGATTGTGGGTTCGAGTCCCACCGGGTATGTTCTTTTTGGGAAATAATGGGAACTATTATTTCCCATCCTCTCATGATTCAGAACTCCTTTAATTTTTTTCACTTCAAATGGACAACCTCTAAACCCAACTTAAGATCTTTACAACTCCTAAAATAAATGAACATGAACAAGTGTCACAGAACAAGAAAATAAAGAATCACGAATACTATTCTAAACCCAACTTAAGATCTTTACAACTCCTAAAATAAAGACAGAACGGGCAGAAATAAGACACGAGCCGTAAGCAAAACCACCAGGACACATATGGTTTACGGGACGGCACCCGTTAACCACCCCTCCCCAGTCAAACCCACCCTGGCCCTCTAAACCCAACTTAAGATCTTTACAACTCCTAAAATAAATGAACAAGAACAAGTGTCACAGAACAAGAAAATAAAGAATCACGAATGCTATTCGATTAAAATGTCAAAATATACACACCATGGATTCATCTATATTATTGTGTTTACATATGTGGAAACTAGCAGGAATTTTCAACATCTACTGTAATATAACCACCTTCTATGTGCAACATTCCAGGATAGAATGACAGGGAGGATGCCACAGGAAGAAAAGCAACCCGATGTCTTCAAACCATAAATCCAATGGCAGCGACCAAAGGCAAGAACGGAGTTTCAGTTGCTTCCACAAGTCCATCTTGAAGTGGGGACACAGTTCAGGTACCGACACCAGTGGCAGCGCTCATATGCGTTAACCCCTTGAAACAGCATTACCAGCCCAACTATGAAACTGCAAATTTTAACAACAAAAGCAATTAAAATTAGCCTTGTAATCTAATGAACAACATACTAATGAATAACTGAAGACCACTAAACTACTTGGCATATACATGTACAGACAACGAAGATTTACTTGAACACATAGAACTTACCCAACAATCAGCAAAACCAGGGAGACCACCCACAGTATGTATTGGTATGCCATGTGTTTAGATTTTGCAGCCATACTAACCGGAAGATTCCGGCGCTCCACCCAGCCAAACTGAGGTCGGAGAAGCAGAACAAAGCCAAGGAGGAAGCCCGTCAGGAATCCCCCAAGGTGTGCAAAATTATCAACATGAGGAAGAATTCCAACAGCTAAGTTAATGGCAATGATGATCACAAGTGTCAAGAATGCTGCAGCCTGCACAAGCAGAAAAAAAATGTGGGATTGTAATGGTAGGTTAAAACCACAGCTACAAGGTAGTCCCAATTTACCTTTGTTCAGCATTAACTTCTAAGCAACTAATGAAGACGAAGACACTAGCCTTTCTTCAACATCACAAACTTTAAAAGCTCTGTGTAAAACCAAATACACAATTTACAGGGTAAAAGGTTCAGCATTAACTGGCTATATACCCCATTACCAGTAGCCTCTTGGCTTTGGCCATGAAAAAGGCAGGCCCATACAGACTTTAGAATCTGTTCCACTTTCAGCCATGTAACCCACCATGTATTGGATCTTAACCTTGCTACACCAGCTCTTGAAGAACCAAAGTTTAAATTGTAGAAATGTGAAAAATGATCTCTTCTGCTTGCCACATGGGAGGAGCCCATGGGCAGATATTTTTTCCCTTCCCCTTATGTGTGTGCCCCGGGGGGGGGGGGGGAGGTGTTGGTCAAAAATGGGCAGAAATTTGCACATAAAGGTAGGTGGCATTGCTAACACACGGAACCCTTTAAGGCAGCCATTTCCTGTGCAATAAGAGAGACTCCTAGATTGTCCATATGTCTACAATAGGTATATTCAATATGGGAGCCAATTTAGGTTGACATCAATAAAACAATAAATGAAACATGCTTGAAAATCTCTCACCTTATTGGAGTAAATAGTCCAGTTTGTAATAAGTTCTGAAAGCATGGCTCCGAGAAGTCCAAACAGTGCACCGGAAGCACCAACAGAGATGTTACTTCTTATGAAAAGGCCAGAGAGAACACTCCCTCCAAATCCAGACACGAGGTAGATAACCCCAATTCGAACTGCAAATTCATGCCAAACGTAAGTGCTAAAGCTTGGTCAGAGACTCAGTGGATACAAGGACTAATGAAAAGATACAGAGAAAAGACCTAGATAGCGAACTAACTACATTCACAGTGACATTGCTTAAAGATGAGACTAAGGAATTCAAAGTTGGCTGATGTCAGAGGACTTTAGGAAAAAAATAGCCAACCAAACCTAGACCAACTTTACAAGAGGTTCCATATTAACAGCAGAAAACAGCAGCAACAATGACCCCCAGTAAAACCTCTCAACTATCTGTTTCACTCAAACTCAAACAATGCCAACACTAGAAGTAGTGAAAAGGAAGATAATCAAAAAAAAGGCAAACCAGGCTCAAGTTGACCTAGGGATCACTTCCATCTACACCAATTCAAAGGGGCAAAGCAATAGGAATAGCAGACCTACCAAAACCAAACTGCTGTTCAAGCCGGATCCCAATGAAGAGAAGACTAAACATATTTGCAACGAGATGAATAACACCCGCATGCAACCAGATGCAAGAGACGAGTCTCCATCCTTGATGTCCATGGACCACTTTGTCCCACTCAAGAGCACCCAACTTCTCCAACCTGAAAAAATAGGAAAAACCAAAAGATCAGTGCATCTTTTCTACCTTGACGTCAAAAAGTCATACAGGCTGAAGCTACTTTAGCAGAGGTGCAAAAAGAAACTGTCAAGTCTAAATATCCTAAAAATATGTAGAAATGTAGAAATAAGATTAAGATCAGATCCAACAGCGGACATTAGTAGACTTCGCTTCACATCTGAAAAACATTGTGAGCACCCAGAGAACCAGAGTGGGGAAAAAACAGGAAGAAATTCTCCGAATTAAACTAACCCTTATGGCTTTCAACAGGAAATTAAATCTCCTAATACCCACAACCTAAACAGTTGCCTTCGGAAAGACAGAACCTCCCCCAGATCATAAGAAGGGCAAAGAAGCATATCATCTGAATGCCTTGTGCGCTCATAACAAGAAGATCCAAAATTTTGGTCTTAGCCAAGAATTATCCCCAACAATTAAATCTAACCCATCTCTACGAACGCCACAAAAGAGTACTGTAAACCAATTGAAGAGCCCGATTAAAATTCCCAGACCAAAATAGATTGAAACACAAACTAATTATGTTTGCCCTTCCACAGAGAAAGAGATTCAAATAAAATGTTAAAAAGGAGTTAAAAGAGGTTGAAAGAACAATTACGTTGAGGAAGATGGTCCAAGCAGAGGATTCTCCCGAAGAGGCTGAAAGGAGAATCTACCAAGACCCCTGATCACGCAGTGTCCTTGAGAAGCATTCTCGTTCTTGGGGCAATTGTTGATAGACATAGTAATTATGAACATAGCAACGTTGGCAAACACAAACGCAGGAACCAACCATGAAATCCATTGCTTCTCTGAAGTATCTTGGTAATTAGAAGACGAGTAGTATGATTGAGGGTAAGCATTGTCTCTGTTCTTAGCACCTCTGCTCTCAAGATCTCCTGCCATAGGTTGTCCTCTATGGTTCATCTCAAATTCTGAAATCCCTTCAGATCTCTACTTTCTTCCTATGAATATATCTCAGGAAAACTATAGTGACAAACAAAAACGAAACAAAAGTGTAGAAGAAATAAGCAAGTTTGCCTTAGCCGGAACAGAGGAGTAAAACGAGGAACAGGTGAAGTGACTTGGAAGGGAGAGCCTGTGAAGCTGAACTTGAAGCCCTTCATCACTAAAATACAGCTCTGCAGCGACTCGGCGACTGAGTTTCCTTCAAGTTTCCCGGGCCCAATCGTCGGTCACAGCAATATCGCGTTGCCGTGTTCGCTTGTTACCGGTTAGTCCGGTTTGATGTCGCGTTTACTGGTTTGGTCAACGGCAGTCCGTCCCTGGAATTAACAGGTAAAATCGCAGGAGATATAAACGTAATTGTCTCTAAAATAAGCGGCATCAGGCATGTATGTAATTTAATTAATAAAACTTTTTTTACCTATTTTTTAAGCCGACATAAATCATCATAATAGTTGGATAACTTGGATACATGTTATTTTAATTCAATTTAAGCCAAATCGAAATTTACTTTTCCAATTAATGTCCAGGGCTGAGTCAGATTGAACATAAAAAATGTCCAAGTAACAGAACACAATAAATTTTTTATTTATTATCTTTATTGTTGAATTTATGGACTAAGAATTGATATTTCAGACATAAAAAGTGGAAAAAATTTGAAAAAACCTTGATAAATCAAGTGTTGATATTTCATACATTAAAAACAAAAATTAGAACTAAAAAAAAATGACAGATTAAGTGTTGATATTCTGATTTCATATATTAAAAAAAAAATTTCATGAGAGATGCCATTTTAATGTTTTTCTTGAAAAGGGGGAATAGGCAATGGCTGAGCCACATTGGGACCGGAGGGGGCCATGGCCCCGGATTTTTTGAAATTGTAAATATCTTTGTGTTTTTTTCTTATTTTTCTATCTTTAATTGTGAAATACCACTATTTGGCCCCTTCCAAAAATTAAAAATAAAAATTTAACATAAAGATGATGGGTACAAATATCATTCATAATTTTTATCTAATGGTTATCATTAAATCCCTAGTTTTAAGGAATAAAATGTTAAATTCTAATTAAAAATTAACTCAAAATTTCTCCTTATATATTCTCTCCTATTTTCATTTCTATTTATTCTCTTATGAATCTCATCTTTTATTCTTATTTTTTCTCTTTCTTTTTTTTCTCATGTCTCACAGAATATTGAAGTAGTTAGTAAAACTTTGGAATTTTCCTAAATCTTCTCCACATCAGGTATTCAGTCTCTCTTTCTCAAATTATTCATTTCTCTTTCACACTCACGAATTTTTTATTAATTTACCTAAATTTTAATGTAGACTCCACATTAAAATATAATAATATATTCTGAGATGGGACCTACAGTGGGTCCCACATTGGCCCACATGCATTCGCCCCCACCCCCAATGTTCAATCCTGGCTCCGCCCCTGAAAGTAGGGTAAGAAAAATATTAATCTATTTAATGATGGCATACCTTTTTTAGTTGGGGTTTCAATAATGACAAGAAATTTGTCTTAAAATAGCAATTTATTCATTGATTTTGGATGGCACATCGTAGCAAATTTCTCTAATTATTAAGTGTAGGGATTGGGCAAGCTACGTGTCGAAAATAGGTTTATAAAACTTTAGTTACTTGAGACCCTTTTAAAGTCAAGAAAGTATTTTGTATTTAAACATGTAATATGAATTAAGTATTTCCTCACCCATGTTGAGAGAATCTCTTCACCACTCGTGATATGTTTCATGAATGTCTTCTCAGAGAATTAGATGACATGGCGGAAGAGATATATCTTTTTATATGAAATACATTTAAATTAACAACATCATCTGATTATTATTAGTTCTTTGGCATAATTAACAACACCATCTGATGGCATTAATTGCGTAGCTCCTGCGCCAGGGCAGGGTTCCAGACAAGCACCACGAAATAACCATCTTTATCTTTGAAGTTGGAACCTTTTTGGTAATCGAAAACTTCCCCTTTTATTCGTTGGGTAGGAACTAACTAGGAACCCAGAAAGAAGAGAAAACCCTTTTGCAGTTGCAACTCAACAAACACAGAAAGTGGAAAAGCGTGTGTAGAGTTGGTGAAAGTGGGTCCCAGTAAGACCCGTGTGCTTTGCGTGTATGTGGGCCTGGGCCACTCCAGTAAATAAAACTGCTTCACCACGGCGTTCGATGCGACTTTGGGCCCACAAAACTGCTTCACTTGGATGTGGACGGTTAAGTGTTTATGTTACTAAATACTAGGATACTTCCAAGCTACTCCACATCTCCAGCCCACGCCACTCCACCTCACCCAACCCAACCCAACCCAACCCAATGCCAAATTGGACTTCCAGCTGGGCTTTCTTTTGGCTCAACCAAGGTTTAAGGTATTCCACGATATGATATGATACTAGCTGATACCAATACAATATATATTAATACATATTTTTGTTGAATTATACTAAAATACATGAATCAATACGAGATAAATATTGGATACCAATACTTTAAACAACATTGAAAATGCGACTTGATTTTAAGTGGTCTTGTCTTATGCATTTAGAAATGTGTGACAGGTCATATTATTTCATTTTTTTTTTCCTAATAAGGGTACAGTGTATCTAGGGCTTTGGATTTGACTATTTTGATGGATCAATTAAAATCCCTTTGTAACAAACAGGACATGGAAGAGGATATGTACATACATTGCTTGCATAATTAAACTAAAACACATCATCCCAACTGAACTATCTGCCTGACAATGAAATGCACTATGCAAGGTGTACCTACCACCAAAGTAGAGAATCTCAATTGCAGGGTTGCCCAGAGCACCAAATATGATATATTTTCATGTGGACACAGTTGGTGTTGAAAGTGATGTCTTATCTAATAGATAGAAGAAATATAGGAGACTCAGATACACAGCAAGGGTGCTAATTCCTGTTGCTCATAACACAAAGTACCACTTCTTTTTTTCTTCCTTTTAATCGAACAGACAACTAAGCCTAACATTAATCCACTGATCTACATTTACCTAAATCCCTGACTACAGAATATGGATTGAGTTTCAGTACTATGCATTAATTGTGCAATACTGAGTTGCATACGGTGAGAATGGAACGAGGGTCGAGGTCACAATCTCGACCGCTAGTTTTACGGTTTTTTTTTTTTTTTTTAACTTTTTCATCCATACCTACTTGTAACCCAAAAAAAAGGGCAAAATGAGTAGTCGAGATTTCAACCTTGACCACTCATTTGATTGTGGCCATATGCAGTGCGCAACACTAAAATTGAACACGCAAATTATAGGATCACACCCCGCTCTCAAGAATAGAATTATTCTCTATACAACTGTTATCCTACACAAAATAATGTAAAGTCTGTCACATTCAATCTCACCTTCAAAATTACTTTTAGAACCTACAAAGGGACAAATGGATCATGGAGGAGTTGGCAGATGGATTTGGCGATGCTCACTTCCTCCACAGATGAAGGTTAAGGATGGTTTTATGATCCACTGTGATGCTTCCCAGGCACCGGAAAATATTAATGGTGGTGTGGGTTGCATGATTTTTTATGAGCAATGATCTATCTTGAAACCCTTCTCAAAACCCGTTATGTTTGATCATATTCTTACAGGTGAGGCTTTGGCGGTGAGAGCTGCTCTTTGGTGTGCCCTTCATAATCATGTATCCAATGTTGCTGTTTACTCTAATTGTGAGGAACTAATTCATCTTTTCTATAGTCAAGTTGCCCTTGTACCTCCATTAGAAATTGCCTCCATTGTGGATGATATTTTGGTACTATACAAGAATTTTGAGTCTTGCTCTTTCTTGTTTTTCTCAAGGGAAAGATAGTGGGATTGCCCATTCCCTAGAAGGCCCTCACTTTGGCAAGGAAGACTGAGCGGTCGTGTTATACTATGAACCTCCAGCTTGTTGGAGGTCCATCATCCCCCTCTTGCCGTTTGGAATGAAAATTATCTTTACCCCAAAAAAAAAAAAAATTTCTCCTGAAGGAAAAAAGCAGGTGAGCATTAAGGCTGCGTTTGTTTGCAAAGATGGGGTGGGGAAAAAAAATGTGAGTCCCATGTGTAGTGGAGTGAGGGAGAAGAAAAAAAAAAAAGAAAGGTTTTGTAGAAAAGTAATGGTGGTGGGTCCCACTTTTTACTTTTCTCAACTTTCCCACAAAATCCCACAAAAAATGTGGGATTTTAAAATAGTTTGGGCTGGGAAAATTGGGGTGCCACATCAGCAAACAAGTCTCCTTTCCCACCCCAAACAACCAAACAATCTACCATTTTGGAATTTAAGGAAAAAGTAAGAAATCTACACTATTTTCAAGAATTTCCCACCCCACCTTTATTCCAACCAACAAACGAAGCCTAAGTAAAAGAAGATTGCAAGTAAATACATTAATGTGTTAAACAGTGTGACTGAATTTTTGTTTTAATTTAAGTATTAAAAGTTGCATCAAACTAGTGCACCACAACTGGGTTGTGATGTGTGGAGGCTTGAGCTTGCGAAGAGTCGGTATTAACCACAAGTGTTCTCCCGCATGGCCAGAAAGCCTTGGAAGCAGCAAGCCCTATCACGAAATGTCATTCCAATCTTTTTTGAACAAATCATGGTTTTGTTCCAGACATGATTTAATCACGGTAACATAAAAGATTATGAATTCTTAAAAAACATTGGTTGAATACATGCTTCAGATTTCGTCCCCAGACTTAGCACCCTTCAAGTGAACCCAATCAAAATTGGCAATTATGTTACAGTAGCCTCAGTCATCCATCAAACCAAAAGGATATAGCATCAGTCAGACATCCACCAAACTGAAAGCCTATACCATTTTAATATGGAAACAGCAACAAACTCAACAAACGAAGAACATTTTCTATGTATTAAAGAGCTACTCAACTTGAAAATTATCGGACTAGATATCCCAATAAATCTGTGGACAGCTAGAACTCAATCCATACAAAATCTCAAGAATGGATAAACAATCTAACTAGACTCTAATTCAAAGAACTGCTGGAAAATCAACGCTTTCCACCACCACCAAGTTTGGAACCCTTTGGTGCAGCACCCTTGGGTACGTTGCCCTTGGTCTGTGCTTTTTGGGTCTTTGTCACCTCTGCCTTTTTTGCTTTCTTCTCATCTTTAGTTTTCTTAATTCTCTCCTTAATTTCACTGCAGAATGCAAAGAATATATAAATAAGACATGGCATTTAAAAGGAGGATTGATGGCTAGAATTCATACTAGTCCACTTGAAAATCAGAAAACAAGAAAACCGATATTGGAAAGTTTGAAGAAGGGGATCATACCGAAGAGCAGCCTCCCTGGCAGCATCACGAACTTCTGGCTTCTCTGTTCTTTTCTTCTGAATCACCTCCAAAGTAGCACCAACAATCGACCTCGAATACGGCTTCTTGGTAGCCCGGCGTCTTTTCTTCACTTGCTCGGCAGCAATGTCCTATGAGAGGTGGAAAAACAGTTACCCAAACTTAATTATTGATCAACCATTGCACACAAAAATAAATAAGAAAGCACTTTCAAAACTTTTGAACAACATTTACATAAAGATGACCAAGATGAAAACAATATTTACCTTCTTGTGTTGCTTTCTGTACATGGCTGTCCATGTCAGCTTTGAGGGCTTCAGTCTATTGTGGAAATACCTCTTGCATTTTGAATTTGCAAAGAGGAAAACCTAAATGCAACGAGGAAAATGTCAGTCAAAAGAAAGAAAGAGAATCAAAGAACTAACAAATAATCCAGCCCACATAAAATAAAATAGAACATTTGACAGTTCAGGAATACTCTGAAACTAATGCAGCTGAAATTTATGGCAGAGACTCACTAACCTGGGAATCAGAACGAACAAATCTGATACCCCTGCCAGGATATATCTTGGCACCACTGAAACGGCAGAGCTCCGTCCTGTAATGCAATAATTCAGAGTTGAATCCAATTTTTTGCTATAAAGCAAAGCCAGATGTAAATGCATGTTTCAATATCCAGTATTAAACTTGGAAAATACAAATGTAATTACATGCTTGGAATGCAGTATCATGAACAAAAACGCATCACTAAACTTATTTAACAGTTAATGCTACTATGTTGCTTTGGTTTTAGAATCTCTAACCTAGTTAATGCTACTATGTTGCTTTGGTTTTAGAATCTCTAACCTAGTTTTTTTCCATTTTTCAAGCCTCGATGTATATTTGCACCCTTTCTTATCTCCTTTTCCAATGCAAACTAGCAGCTCAAAAATGATTTCTCTTATGTAAGCTTCTAAACTTTGATCTTCGAACATGGGAATCCTATATATTAACCCATTCAAATGATTTCGGATAGTTATATAAGTTTGAATGAATGGAATTGAACTAAAGAAGTCCAGTTGTTTTCCCAAATCTATGAAATGGGCTTAACACCGAACAAATAGATCTTCATAGCAATGGGTTCGTAATAAACATAAAATCAAATTTGTATATGCTATGCTTATGCAATTAATTTAGTTGAGAATAGATGACATGGAAGGAAAAACACCAAACATTTGTCTAATTCAATTAATTGAAATAAACCTCAAAATTCTTTGGTCATGATTACCAAAGTTTGATGAAACATACGACACAATTAAGGAACTAGTCTGTTTATCAAACTTTAACCAAAACAACAACAAATATCTATATCATTAACTCATCAAACAGCAGAGAATGGCATGATTAAACTACCGAATAACTCATAGAAACCGTAAGAGTTGAAACAGAAGACAAACAGGTCTCGATTTACCAAGAACAGGAAAATCCATGAGATACAATCAAAAGTTAACGACTAAAGCCGAGAAAGACAGGAGTTTAGAGGAGAGAGAAATACTTGAGAACCATGGCTGCCGCCTTCCTCCTCTTCCAGTCCTTTTTTGGTCACTCTTCAGAAACCCTAAATACGGCGAATGCAAATGAGGGTTGGAAATCAGAATATAACACACCTGATCGACGACGTATGGTAGAACCATGGATTCCTTCATGATCCACTTGATTAGAATCTTAATTTCAAATCTAAGACACTTCTGAATATTTGTTTGTTGCTGGAGATCATAACACATGGCATTGTAAAAATTCAAGGACAGCGATTACAAGAGAAGGAAAATAACAGCCGTTAGATTTCCAAAATGTCGCATGTCTTGATCTCACGCGGAAGAAATCCGCATGGCAGGAAATTATTTCTCTTATGTTTTTTTTTTTTACACCTTTTTTTTTTGGTAATCCTCTTATGTCACCTTCTAAGTTTTTTTTTGGAATGTGGGGGTATCCTATATATTAAACCTTCAAATTATTTCAGTTATTTCAGTTCTAAGAGTATGAATGAATGGGGCACTCATAAGGGGTTTGGATTCAAACAATCGGGTTGGAGGGCGGTTTGGGTTTTAATAACGGCCCGTCTCAGGAATTTTTTTTTTCTTTGTCACCATATAAGTTTTTTCTTTGTAGCATTTTTATTAAACCTTCAAATGATTCAGTTGACGGACTCATGGTTTCCAAAAATAAAGACCACCAAACAGGAATCGATTTACCAAATGGGTGCTTTATTTTACTGAACTTTCCAATATTCAAATATACACAAAACCCCCCATATTCTCTCCAATTTTCTCACTGGGGGTGGAGCCTTAGCGGGGATAAACTAATTGGATAAAGGGGCCTTAAGCCAGGGGTGACACGACAGACTATCAAAGGCAGAAGGGGCAAAAAAAAAAAAAAAAAAAAAAGGAAAAAAAAAAAAAAAAATTAATAAATAAATAAAATAAAATTATCCTTAAGGATATTGGATACAAGAAAAGGAGGGGGGAAGATAGGATAAAATGAGCCAGCCCGCATAGTCGGTCTCTCCAACAACATTGGACCTTCCTTGAGAGATGATCTCCATAATGCCCAATCAAAACACCCAAGCTTCACCTTCTAGGACTAAGAAAGCAAGTCATATTAGCTGAGCAACCCCAAAGAATGCAACCCCTGCTATCCCTACACACTGTACCAGCTCCTCCATTACTTAAAAGTACTTTGTATGCAATTTGAGCCATCCTTTAGGAGGATGGCAACAACTTTTAAATACATCATCGACATGGAGCACCCCACTTGTATTTGTCACCTTTCAAAACTTCGCATGGCCATAATTTAGAGCTCTTAATCACCTCTTCTTGTGGTCTGTCAATTCTTTCAAAGAGCATATCGTTCCTCGATAACCATAAGTTTCATCACACGAAAGTGATTAGACTACAAATCTTCCCTTCTTTTTTTCAAACCAAACTTCAACTTGCTCCATTGATAGATGAAATGGTTAATCTTGGGCTGAATTTGTTGGGGAACCACATAAGAGTATTTACTATCAAACCACACCATCTTTCACAAAAGGGCATTCTAAAAGAAGGTGATCCACAAATTCTGTTGCTGATCCACAACTCTTACTTGAAGGATCAATCTTAATTTGTCTTCTCATTAAGTTCTCACATGATGCAGTACCTTGGGCAAGGGCTCCCCGAAAGAAGGTATTGAGTTTTAGTAGGCTTTTACATGTCCATACTTTCTTCCAAACTCTTGGATCAACCAATTGCCATTCATGTTCCTTTGATTAATGAGGAGGTGATATGCATATTTCACCCAAAGGGAACCATTATATGCCTCTCGCCGAACACATTTATCAACTTCTTAGGACAAAGGGATTTTTAGCTTTAGAATAGATTCAACATCACAAGGGGAGAAAATTTCACGGCATGAGAGCATAGAATAAATAACAATAGGGGTAGAAGGTCACCTTGCCATATACGAATCTGAATCACCTCCCTTGATGGTTGGTGCTCCCCCAATTTTTTTTTGAGACTTATAATGTGTCCCTGTGGCCCTCTGTTTTCATGGTTAACAAGCATACGGGTAACACTTTAGTTGGTCCAGATTCCAGACTCGCCATATACCACTATTGGAGACAAAGGGAACCACTTGGAATGTCATTCAATTAAAATATGATAGCATTTGACAGTGTGTTCTTGTGGCCCCCTATTTTTATGGTCAACAAACGTATAGGGAATACTTTAGTTGATTTAAACTTCCCATGTTCCATGATTGGAGACGAAGGGAACTCTTAGAACATCATTCACTAAAATATGATATGAAATAGCTCTTTGACTAAATGACTGCCCATGATAGAATTGAGAGCCCATTTTAGCTTATGAGATAGTCTAACCAGTAACCTCTTCATTAAGAGTTGACGATCCTTAACGAATTAACAACTCTTTAATGGTGCCTACAACATTTTTCTTTTCTCTCTTTCTCTGTCAGACAATTTTATATATTGAGAATGAGGGTATTACATAATAGATGAGGCTAACCCCTAACCCCTAGAGAATTCAAACTGTGGTCTCCTACTTGCAGCCATTAGATTTGACCAATTGAGCTACCCCTTGAAGTTACCTAGGACTTTTATTTATTTATTTATTTTGGATATGAGGTTCATTCGAGCCAGCTTGTGCGCACCACGATTACATCCTCAAGAGAGCTTTTATATGATTAATGTCGCCAAATGGGTGCGAACCCAATACCTCATCGTGGGGAGGTTGAGCCTTTAACCGCTTGACCTAGGACCTTTATTTTCCTGCCCTTGTAACCACATTACCGCAGTCCTTGAATTATTACAATGCCATGTGTTATGATCTCCCGCAACAAACAAATATTCAGAAGTGTCCTAGATTTGAAATTAAGATTCTAATCAAGTGGATCACGAAGGAATCTATAGTTACTACCATACGTCGTCGACCTGTTGTATTCCGACCCCAATTTACCTTCGACGCATTTAGGGTTCCTGAAGACTGACCAAAAAAGGACTGGAAGAGGAGGAAGGCGACAGCCATGGTTCTCAAGTATTTCTCTCTCCTCGAAACTCCTGTCTTTCTCGGCTTTAGTTGTTAGCTTTTGATTATACCTCATGGGTTTTCCTGTTCTTGGTAAATCGAGACCTGTTTGTGCTTCTGTTTCAACTCTTACGGTTTCTATGAGTTATTCGGTAGTTTAATCATGCCATTCTCTGCTGTTTGATGAGTTAATGATATATAGATATTTGTTGTTGTTTTGGTGAAAAGTTTGATAAACAGACTAGTTCCTTAATTGTGTCGTATGGTTCATCAAATTTTGGTAATCATGACCGAAGAATTTTGAGGTTTATTTCAATTAGTTGAATTAGACAAATGTTTGGTGTTTCTCCTTCCATGTCATCTCTTCTCAACTAAATTAATTGCATAAGCATAGCATATACAAATTTGATTTTATGTTTATTACGAACCCATTGCTAAGAAGATCTATTTGTTCTGTGTTAAGCCCTTTTCATAGATTTGGGAAAACACTTGGACTTCTTTAGTTCAATTCCATTCCATTCATTCAAACTTATATAACTATCCGAAATCATTTGAATGGTTTAATATATAGGATGCCCATGTTCGAAGATCAAAGTTTAGAAGCTTACATAAGAGAAATCATTTGAGAGCTGCTAGTTTGCATTGGAAAAGGAGATAAGAAAGGGTGCAAATATACATCGAGGCTTGAAAAATGGAAAAAAACTAGGTTAGAGATTCTAAAACCAAAGCAACATAGTAGCATTAACTAGGTTAGAGATTCTAAAACCAAAGCAACATATTAGCATTAACTGTTAAATAAGTTTAGTGACACGTTTTTGTTCATGATACTGCATTCCAAGCATGTAATTACATTTGTATTTTCCAAGTTTAATACTGGATATTGAAACATGCATTTACATCTGGCTTTGCTTTATAGCAAAAAATTGGATTCAACTCTGAATTATTGCATTACAGGACGGAGCTCTGCCGTTTCAGCGGTGCCAAGATATATCCTGGCAGGGGTATCAGATTTGTTCGTTCTGATTCCCAGGTTAGTGAGTCTTTGCCCTAAATTTCAGCTGCATTAGTTTCAGAGTATTCCTGAGCTGTCAAATGTTTAATTTTATTTTATGTGGGCTGGATTATTTGTTAGTTCTTTGATTTTCTTTCTTTCTTTTGACTGACATTTTCCTCGTTGCATTTAGGTTTTCCTCTTTGCAAATTCAAAATGCAAGAGGTATTTTCACAATAGACTGAAGCCCTCAAAGCTGACATGGACAGCCATGTACAGAAAGCAACACAAGAAGGTAAATATTGTTTTCATCTTGGTCATTTTTATGTAAATGTTGTTCAAAAATGTTTTGATAGTCACTACAAGAAAACGGGCCTATGGCAGCGTTTTGCTGTTAGTGCCGGTGATGGTGACTTACAACGGCACTTTTCTCGGCGTTTAAGAAACCCTGTGATAGTGTTATAAATTGCAATGCATTTATAAAAAACGCCGTCATATATCATATTTGTGGCGTTTATTAAACGCCTTTGTTGTAAAGCAAAGTGCCATTCTATAGCCGGTGTTTTCCGAAAAAAACACAGTTATTAGTGATTTTTTACGGCATTTTGGAAATGCTGCCATAGACCTAGGAGTTCATTTTATTGGCTGACGTTTTTTTATAAACACCGTCATATGTGGCTTATGCCGGCATTTTTGAAACATGGGGATAAGTGTTTTTTAATAAAAAAAAATTGATTCCTAGAAAGCCATATTCTACTGCTAGATCAAGAACCATACTTCCATTGGATTATCTAATAAAAGAAAGCTCATTATAATCAGTCCCTTCCTTCCATTCAATCAAAGAAATATAGGTGGTACTAGTAGTTATAGGACTTATCAAAATGTGGGGATATGGCTAAAGAAAAAAGTATCAAATAGAAACCCAAGAAACTCATGATATACAGCCATAGAGTTTAGTATCTCAGCATCACTGGGTTGATCTCCCAAGTCAATAACATCCATCTTTTCTCTGATACACTGTAGGGCAGCTTCAGTACATAGAGCAGCAAGATCAGCACCAACACACCCATGAATGTCCTTTCCTGCTCTTTCCAGGTCAACCTGCATAAATGGACCATAGGATTTGTTAGATTGATTAATTCAAAATAAAAACAGGTAGAGATGATTACAAGACATAAACATTAAGAATCTAGCTTACATCCTCAGCTAACTTCATATTTTTTGTATGGATACTAAGAACCTCAAGATGTCCAATTTCATCTGGAACACCAATGTCAAATTCCCTATCAAACCTTCCAAACCTGTTAAAAGGGTCAAAGCTTAAGTCAGTGTGAAAGTTAATTTCATTTAGAATAACAGAAATTCCTGATCAATTCTTGTATCTCCTAGGAAGGTTGAATAAGAATCTACAGATTTTACAGATCTCTTTGTCTCCCTCTCTCTCTTTGTCATACCTGAACTTGGTGACTAAATGATGGATTAAAATAAGCATCTCCAGCTTGGCAAGGTCATTCCCAATTGGCATAAATGTATTGGGTTTTGGTGCAACCTGTATGAACCATAGAAGATTAGGTAAAAAGAAAGGAAAAGAGTTAATACACCTCTCTGTGGTATTATTCCTTATAATTTAATGAGTAACATAAAGGAATATAGTACCCTCACACTCTTACCTTGAATATTGAAGGATCAAACTTCTGTGTATCAGGAAAAAGACCTGGATCATGGTGAATGTTTCTGAACAAAGGCATCACCTTCCACCCTTTTGGAATAAGATACCCAGTGAGAATTCCCAATTACCCTGTCAAAGAAAGGTTCAATAATATGGTCAGAAAATCAAAGAAGAAAGTAAAACTCAGATGGTTTTCTCAATCATACCCTTGTATTCCACATCAACTACTGCTTCTCTATATGTAAAAGAAATTATGCTTGCCATCATCAAAACTTTCTAATATAACCTGATCAAAATTAACCATGCAACACAAAGTCAATTTCCAAAGGAAAAAGGAAGAAAAAAGAGAGGAGAGAAGAGAGTGTTCATAAGAAAGACAGGTTCATTTTTGTATCTCATTCTTACAAGGTGTGGGCTGTGAGTGAGAAGTGCATTCCCTATTGAGTAAATACCATGTTTATTGTCTAAGCCCATCTCAAGGGTTGTTTTCCTCATCATTTGATTCAAATATCTTTTTCTGTTCAGCCTGCAACAGTAAGTAGTTTGTTAACTATGATCATTTGAAGTTTCTGGGTGAGACACATGAATAGAATTGAAAAGAAATGCAGAAAAACTCAGTTAATTTCCTAACTTGACAGATTCTAGAAGTTTTGGGTCATCATGGAAGTATTTTAGAATCCAAGTGAGAATACTAGCTGTGGTATCTTTAGCTACAAAGAGCCTCCAATGATGTTATCTGCAATTTGATCTTCTGATAAAACATCTCTCTCTTCATCTTTGGGGTTCATAAGACAACCGAGGATATCCTTCTCCACCACTCTCATCTCCTTCCTCTCAGAAATAATCTCAGCTAGAATCTGATTGAGTCTCTTTCTTGCCTGTAGAGAATTTCATGAGAAAACAACAGAATTAGAACAAGGAAGAATTACCCTAGCTATGTAAGTTGAATGTCACCTTTCTAATCCTAGGATTAACTTCAACCTCCCCTTTCTTGGTTAGCATGCAAAGCCTTCTGCATGATGCATGCACAATGATCTTGCCATTGGCCTTATATATTGCATAGGAAAAAGAATTCACCCAATTTGAAGACCTTAAGATTTGCTGAATAACCTATCAAAAGATCAACAGCATAAACAGCCATAGCTTCGATTATTAGTGGCAAGACTACTAAGCTCAATTAAACTTCCTTCTAATACACCATAATCATGAAGGGAATATATAATACATTGCTGGAAAACCAACTTTACATCCCTATTTTTCAATCTTAAAAGTAACAATGTCATGTTAATACTGACTTTGGCAACTTGTCTACCTTATGCATATGGAACAACAAAGCACCCACCCTAGACTGTTGCAGAGGGAGTAGTAGCACAATTGCCAGTTTTAATAAATGTATTTTTAGGCTGTGTTTGATATGCATTCCTTGAGTAAATTACAAGAACTACTATAAAAAGCAGAACAAGAATGATCATTGGTTGGTTCACAACAGAATTGGCTGATGATAAGATCCTGATTCTGGATGTTACAGACCAGCCTCCCTTGCAGAGCTGGGAGAACTTATAGCTGCAGACATTTGCTTCTCTCTTGCAAAGTAGGAGGGTTTCAGGTCTCACTGCCTGATTCTAAGATTTTCAGGACTGATTTCAGAATAAGTACTTTTAACTGAAGTTGATATCAAAGGGACCTGCCCAAGGCAAGATCCTTAATGCATGTAAGAAACTTTGGACTTTAGTTTATAAGAAGCTTACCTCTGAAGCTTTGATGCGCAATTAACAGCCAACCACCTTGATGCATATGAACAGAAAACGATTAAATCAATTTACTGAAACCTAACAACATTATTATATTAGAGAAAGAGGGAGAGAGGGAAGAGATGATAATGTACAGAATCCAAGATAAATAGATTAAAAAAATTTATAGAATCCAAGATACATAGATCATAATGTATAGAATCCAAGATAAATAGATAAAAAAATGTACAGAATCAGATTACAAGGTACAGTCTTAGAGATAAATAGATGATAATGTAAATATCAGGTTTTCAGCCCATTGGCTCGGTTTGGTTGGGATTTTCAACTGCAGATTTGAAGTTCTGAAGACCTAGTAGATTTTAGATAGTTTCTAGTTTTGTTAGCATGATGACTATATTGTTGTTTCTATCTTAGTGTTGAAGAAAATCAACTTTATGATGAATATCCATTGGAATGTCTCAAGTAAATCAGCATCATGTGCAAAACAGTTGAATTTTCTTTCTTCATCATTTAGTATGCTTATAATTACATAGTCCATACAACCTATAAACTAATGCTTCTGAAGAATATCAGCACTAAAAACATCATCATCCCAAATAATAAAAGCATCCCCTAAAAACCTCTCATATGTGGAAAACATTTGTAAATGAAGAAACAAGGACCAGCAGGGTAAAAAACTAAAGCATAGAACATAAAATATTTCCTATTAGGCAAAATTTGTTGGCCTGGACAAATAGTGAAACAGTGTCTTCATGAGTAAGTATTCCAACCAACCAAGAAGTAGATTTGAAGGATTTGATAGTGCCAATAAACAAAAAAACTCATCAGGAAAAAATGCTCAATGATAATACCATCAAGCAGTACTAGATGAAACCTAAGAAAATTACAGCATACAATAAATAGTAACTCTTACTTTTGAAAGCGAGACCAATATGATTTCATCGAATGTGATTGAAATACTTCCGTCAGTTCTGAGAGCACAGGCCTCACCTGCAGAAGCCTTTGCAAGTAGAAGGCAATAAGATGCAAGCACCTACAAATTTCTGTAATTTGCTACTGCTAGTAGGAATTGGTAATAACATGGTATACTGGGAACTAATCTAGTTCAGAGAGAGAAAATCCTGAAACAACATGTATTTATAAATGCAGTATCATACCGATGTTTGCTTTGAGTAATCTGCATCAGAGAATGATTCAACTGAAGAGTTGCCCAAGAGAGATAAAGCTGGAAGTAGATAAAAAATAGCAATGTTATTTCTGGACGAGTTAACAAGTACATGAACAGAATATGTAGAAACATCAGCATCAAAAGCATGAGATGATTTCTCAGACTAAAAATTCCTACAAAAAAAGAACCAAAAAACTAGGGCTTCAATTAATTAGCAACCAAATTAATGAACCAAGTGCAATAGGAACTAAATAAAACTATCAACTACAAAAGGCATACATCCAGAAACATCTTATTTACAAGGAGATAATAAGAGTCAGAACTTACAAAGGAGGAATCTTTTCTTGGTAAAAGAGGGAAATTCAGATTCTTGCATTTGCAATGGCTGTTCAATCAATTGGAAATACAAGCTGGAGGGACAGTAGGAAGACTGATTTTTGAGAAAGTGTGAGCCATGTCTAGGGTTTTGCAGAAAGAAGCAGAGAGAGAATAGAAGATATGTGATTGAAGAGATGTTAAGACTTAAAGAGTAGGGAATCGGCCATACCTGAAACTAAAAGAGAGAAGAAAATGGAGGTCCAAGAGATGGATAGTAGCAGAGTGGATCTGGAGTACAGCAAACAATCTCACCACTTACTTTTTCTTCCATTTTTCCTTTTTTTTGATTTTCACAACTCATTTGTTGCCTTTGAAATTACAGATAGAGAATGATGGAGATGAAGTGAGGAGAGTTCATCGCCTTTGATCAGTTGTAGACAGAGATGAGGGAGATGAAGTGAGGACAGAGAGAGCGAGAGACGAGTCATAGTCAATTTTGGGATTTTTGGGAGGAAACAAGCATTTTGGGAAAGAAATATTTTGTTGGGGCTTTTTGAGACAATTGGGGGAATTGGGTGGACTGGAAAAATGGGCAAATTTCAGGCCTAGGGATATGCACAAGCATATCCTGATATCCATCATGTGAAAACACCAGCATATATTAATCTGTAGCGGCGTTTTTCAAAGAACGCCGAAATATGTACCATAGAGCTGTAGTGGGGCTTTAAAAACGCCAGAATAATAGACCTGTAGCAGGGTTTTTCAAAAACGCCGGAAAATGTAGAGCATCACCTTTGCTGGTGGTTTGGAAACGCCAGGATATATAGACATCTAGTGGCATTTTACCACACACGCCCGATATGTATAGCATCCCTTTGCTATTGTTTAGGAAATGCTGGGATATATAGACATATAGCAGCATTTTATAAAAACGCTGGGATATGTACAACATCCCCTTTGCTTCCCTTTGCTGGCGTTTAGGAAGTGCCGGAATATATGCACATGTAGTGGCACTTCTGAAAAATGCTGGGAAAATTCTACAAATACTAGCGCTTTGGCAAAACGCCAAGATGGATACTCATTCAGCGGCGCCTACTGTTAAACGCCAGCATTTCTAACCCTTTGCTGGCGCTTTTTAAGAACACTGCGATATCCCTACCTTAAGTGCCATCGTTGAACCCTTTTCTTGTAGTGAGTGCTTTCTTATTTATGTTTGTGTGCAATGGTTGATCAATAATTAAGTTTATGTAACTTTTTTTCCACCTCTTATAGGACATTGCTGCAGAGCAAGTGAAGAAAAGACGCCGGGCTACCAAGAAGCCGTATTCAAGGTCAATTGTTGGTGCTACTTTGGAGGTGATTCAGAAGAAAAGAACAGAGAAGCCTGAAGTTCGTGATGCTGCCAGGGAGGCTGCTCTTCGGTATGATCCCCTTCTTCAAATATTCCAATATTGGCTTTCTTGTATTCTGATTTTCAAGTGGACTAGTATTAATTCTAGCCATCAATCCTCCTTCTAAATGCCTTGTCTTATTTATATATTCTTTGCATTCTGCAGTGAAATTAAGGAGAGAATTAAGAAAACTAAAGATGAGAAGAAAGCAAAGAAGGCAGAGGTGACGAAAACCCAAAAAGCACAGACCAAGGGCAACATACCCAAGGGTGCTGCACCAAAGGGTTCCAAACTTGGTGGTGGTGGAAAGCGTTGATTTTCCAGCAGTTATTTGAATTAAACTTTAGTTAGATTGTTTGTCCATTCTTGAGATTTTGTATGGATAGACTTCTAGATGTCCACAACTTTGTTGGAGTCATTTATGTCTATAATTCTTCAAGTTGGTTAGCTTCTAATGCTTCGGAAATTTTCTATTACTGTTGAGTTTGTTGGTGTTCCCATTTTCAAATGGTATGTTCTTGTTTTGATGGATGACTTACTGAAGCTACCAAGCCTACCATTATATAATGATCACTATAAGATTGAATTCACTTGATGCTTAACACGGCCGCACTAAGATCATGAAGAGCATTTAATTATGGTGGTTAAATGCCAATCTCAATCTGCAATGTTGGTCATTTTGTGTGGGGATATTCATCCTGTTCACTGTTAATTTATACAGCATATTCTTCCAATTCATTGTAAAATATACAGCAGGGTTTCAATTTGCTACACTTGAGGACTGTTTTGACACTTAAATGGGCCAGCCTTGGATGAAATCCGAATTCTGAAAGGCAACTCCTTGTCTCCTTGTCACCTGCTACTTGAAATCGCAGGGATTTCCCAAATACCATACAGATTTAGCAAATGGAGAGTGAAGAAGGATGTGATGAACATCTGCAGGTTCCTCACCTGGGACACATGCAGGATCTTGCATATTACACGGGGCTTAACACGTTCTTTCACCCTTCAGATGCCAAGCACATAAAGTGAATTCACGTTAGTCCATTTCCCTAGGAGAGCTCCCTAAAGCTAGGATCAGAGCAATCAATCACACACCATCAAATAAAAAACGAGAAGAAGAGATACGGATTTTACCCTGGTTCACCTCAATGTGAGGCTACATCCAGCATTAGGTTTTTCATTATATTCTTTTGAAAACAACTACATTAGATGTTCTATTACGATAGAATATATATGTGCTTAGAAACCCTAAGCCATAGCTATTCATGGGTCAAGCCCAAACTGTAAAGAAACTCTGAGCTCCAAAAAAATGGATCCTCAATGTGACACAATGTGAAGCATTAGGTATACTCAACAATAAAACACTTCTTATGGAGGGTAAGAATTCTTTTCAAGACGAGAATCCATATAGAATCAGCTTGCCATGGATGTGGAGAACCTATGGAGGATGCAGCCCATATGTCAACATTGGTTTGCAAGTCCACTAAGCTATATCCCTCCAAAGGCCCAACCAATAAGAAATGATGAGTGGATTTTAAGTCTCACAAAGCAACTATCTAGGCCTGAATCGAAGTTAGGTTTTCTATCTAGTCTAGGGTTTTCTTCGTCTGGCCACAAGAGTGTGATAATATAAATTTAATGTATTCAAAAACCCTTGAATATAAAATAAGAATTTAAGAATTACAACTACACCCACCTTTTTAACATGCACCGTGGGATTTAATTAGGTTTACGTGGCACAACCTTGATGGCTCGAAACAAAAGTTTAGAACATAAGGGTATTTTGGTCATAAAAATAATGATTTGGTGCTTTTTGGATACTTTAGGAGAGGTAGACACAAAAAGATTGGTTTTTGGACTAAAAGTGACTTGAACCAAACCTAAGAGGGTCTATATGAAAACCCCCCTTTAATTTATTAAGTTCATAAACTTTTTAAAATTACAAACTTAATCTCCATCTAAATTAAAATTCACAAAAGAGTGCCTCTTTCACAATCATGTAAAAAAAGCGAAATTGAGAATACTAACCGTTCCTCACTTTTCTCGTCCTTCATTCTCACGATGGCTAGACATGGAGGTTCACGATGGTGACTGCCGATAATTTAGGAGTGGAGGGTACTCTTTAATCCAATATTTTATGATTCTCTAATTTTAACGCTTTTGGACCCTTGTTCACTTCACAACATCAGAGCTTCCGTAGAGCAAAGCACCAAAAGGAAATTTCAACGTTGAAACTTGTCACACCCCACTCACGGTCTCGGTTACCCGCCCAACAACCCGTGGAAGTGATCCGTCATTGGATCCACGGTCTTAGTCCATCAATAATAATAAATGCAAGTAAAAACAATCATGAGCAAGAATAAGTTCAATAATTAAATAAAAAGATTATAAGAGTCCAAATACTCCAATAAAATAATCAAAGAAAGAATAAATGATTAAAAAGAATACAAGTTTAGCGGAAGTAGTAAGGGCCCTTTTTGTAACAACCAGAATTGGAAATCTCCGGATTCAGTTCCCCGTTTGGTTGTAAAAATCTCTAGATTCATGAAATCTAGAGTTCCCCCTTTTACTCTAAAAGCTAGATAATGTTTCTCAGTAAATATCACGTATAGGAGGATCTAAACCACACCCAATATCGTCTCCGCGACCGAAGTTATGTTTCTCCGCTTCTCTAAAGCTAGATAATGTTTCTCAAGAAAATGGGTCCTCCAATTCTTCTCCATTTCGATGAGCAAACTGCTTGGCAACCTGTCTCCTCCGCCCATCAATGGGTGCTATAAGTACATTCCATGCACTCGCGGGAGCTCCCTCACAGGCTATCTCCATTTCCCATTGTCGGTACCACATCTTTTTTATACAAGAAGGTTCCTTCATGGGAAACCAATCCATCTTCTGGCATATATCCTCCATCTGTACAAGCTAATATAACATAGAAAAATAAAGGAATGGGTTCTGACAAACTCAGTAAGAACAACAATAATTCACATCCATATATGTCAAACTATCAGAAATGAATATATCATATGTATGAAATGCAAAGTATGAATACCGCTAAGATCTAACTGTGCAACTTTCTAACAGTTGACATGCTTTAAGATATACACCAACCCTCCTCTGGGTAGGTCTAGTCACTCTGATCCGGTAAGGACTGGTTATCTCTATAGGGATCTTGGGTAAAATGGAAAGTCCACACCTGGCTCTCAAACCATGGTTGGGGTTAAGTCAACACCCTTTCACCATGACCATTGGCATGAGTACTAGCACATGTCAGGGTTTCTAAGCCAATGCAAGTCATAATGGTAACATACTAAATGAAGTCAAGATACATTCCCTATGGCACCAACCAACTCGGTTCAGTATCCTTCGCAACCTAGGAATGAGAACCCTTATGGACTGGCTACTGCTATTGGACTCCATTCCACAACCCTTTGGTCATTCACATATTGTTGGGGCGGAATGCTCTCATGACTCCTCACGACACCCGGTCCGTTCCTTGGACGTCCATGAGCCCAACCCTAACATATGCAACCCTACCATTGTATGACCAACAGTGGACCAGAGTCACATCATTGTTGTCATGGGTCATCCGGCTTCAATTATCTACCGAAAGGGTAGTAGCATGTGGTGTACCTAGCCATGCAACTCTAGACTCTACCTAGGTATGTCATCCAATAGTTATGACAGTGCTGGAGACATTAGCGAGCATGTGTTATGTACCACAGCCCTCTGATATCTCAAGCTAAGATATCCCAATGGAATACCCTCTCCATCAGAATCACAATACATCAATCATCATCATACCACATTCATAATTGATATAGTATGTATAAAGATAGTACAAACAGCAAGTATACATTAAGATCAACATGCTATTCATGGTTATAGCAGTATATAAAATGAAAGAATAGTAATGAAAGACATTGGACTAGCATTTCAAGTCATTACATAAAGATAAGATTGTATGTCATTACCTGTAAATAAGTAGAATTCCTCTGGATTGCAAACCAGAAACAATTATAAAACTTTTACTTGAAACAAAGGACACCTATAAACAGGGTTACAATAATATGTAAGTCAAATGAATCAAATAGGATGAAATCCAAAAGTTGCAAGCTCATTGGAAACCAGCCGGTCGCTTGGGCCCGTCACTTGTGCTGAGCGACTGCCACTAGTGACCGCCCCAAAAACAGAGAGTTTCAATCGAAACTTAGGCTTTTGATCATCCATTTTCAATCCTATTTTTGAATGATCATAATCCGAATTTCAAATCTAACACTCCCACAACCAAGGGTAATACGAAACCTAACAATTGACACCAAATTGGTTACCCATAATCCTTCCCTTGATTAGATTAGTCCCTTTCACGAAAGCAAGGTTTCATTTTCGAACCTGATCTCATCAAGATTATTAAAAAGGTAGGTATTATAATAGAAGGATCATAAACAACTAAAGAGGAAAACTAATCTACTTTAATCATAGCTAAAGGTAGAGTATGAATGAACAGGGAATCACTTATCTCAACCAGATCAACTATAAAAGATAGTAGAACCTTCTGGAACACTAACAACACTTTAGATCACCTTCCAGCATGTCTCCACAGCCGCCTAACCACCAACAACACCAATCCCGAATATAATATTCGTAAATAGATGATGGTTGCTATTTATAGAACTCTGGGGGCAAAATAGGGCAAAACCCCGCAACAAGGATCAGGTGGTTGCTTGGGGCGGTCGCTTGGTCTAATCAACCGCCACTAGCAACCGGCCCCTAGTATATTGCAATACAATGGTGCTTTGATCAGGGGGTTGATGTCCAAGTACAACCTAACCCTAATGAACACATGGGGGATGTCTTACCTTCATTCCGGACATCTCCAGACATCACTTGCCTTCCAAAAGTCCAACTACCAAGCAAGACAAGCTCTTCATCAAGAGAATCCAAATCCATGGGTTCAGGGTATGGATCATGGGCTTCTATCCGGACACTCCACAAATTTACCCGGCTAAACCTTCGAGTTCTCGGACCTGCAATACGGATCCCGAGTTAGAAATACGTGGGTTGTTATAAAACCAGTCTTCTAATGTTATTTAACAAACCTAAAACAAACAGTTCATATAATAGAGGGGGCAGCCATGAAGTTCCCTACAAAACAATACAATACAATCCTTCAGCGTTCAAGCATCCATGAGTTTCAAGGATAAAAAAGAAACCACCCAAATTTTCTTCTCCGACTCATTTGTTAAGCAACTCTTCTTGGAATAAAATACTTTTAACAATAAAAGACTATATCCACATAACATTTATTTTCGAGGATTTTGCTTTCATCTTAATCGGGGAGAAAAAATCCTTTGTTGTGCACAACAATGCACTTCTTATACAAAAAACTAGTTGAGATTTAAAGCTTGATTTCAAATTTGAAAACTTCAAAATAGCCTTGTAGTTTTTTTGTTTTCTAAGCCAGTTATTTGTCATATATGTGCACGGTTTTGCACAGTAGAGGATGTTTTTCCCTCAATCGGACTGTTTAGGGTTTAGAAGAGTGAGAAGAACAATTTAAAGAAGGTCTTTTAAGCTATTTTCTCTAAAAAAAAGTGGCTTCCGTTCACCTTTCCACTTAAAAAGATCAACAAGAAGTTAGATATGAAGAGAAGTAGAATTTGTTGAGAAGAAGGTGAGAGGTAGAGGGGAGGGCTCAGGTTCGATCGTGATTGGTGTGGAAGGCCTTGCAACGGAGGCCAAACAAGGTTGAGCTAGAGTGAGAAGGTTAAAGATCGAGCTAGGGTGGACGGGAGGAGTAGGTCAAGGTAGGAAGAACAAGAGGGGGGGGGGGGGGGAAGTAGGAGTTAACTCGTTCTAGATTAAAAACTATGAGTTGAGTTTATGTTACTGCTTTCTATTTTTAGGTAAAGATCTAGAGCTGAGTTTTTCAGGCATATGTATTAAACTGGCTAAAATGACATTTTACATTGAATTCTTGCTGATTATGATGTGTTGATTTCAAGAGCATGAAAAGTCAAACACATGTGACATTCTGTGTTTAATTCATTTAAGATTCTAAAAGATTTTTTTTTTTTTTTTTTCTATTGATACCTTTATTAGGTATCAAATAACCAGTGGTGGGATAGTTATTATTTTAAGCCTACTTTAGGCGTAAGGGCTATGGTGTTTTTTCCCTTAAATTTTTCAAAAGCAAAAGAAAATCATTAGGTTGCATGCATGGTACACAGGGAGTTGAGTTTGAAATTTATATTTTGATTGACTGAGGATTGTTAATTCTTTCCTGAAGAAGCTTACCTCTGAAGTAGACCATAGTAGACCCGTGTACCCGTTTCAATAAATAATTTCAACTCATACGTAAGAAGAGATAAGCAATGACGACCATACTATATATATATTCTCTTATGAAATAGAAAATCACATTCCCACCGACCTACATTATTAGATATCTTGGGCAACCACATTGTTGCTGGTGATAGTCTTCATAACACTGATCCCTTCTTGAATAATGACTTGTCAAGTTCATCGAATAAATAAAAGAGATGAAGATATCTACAAACAGGAAAGACGTACGGTTGGGAATCAATCCTTTTTTGTTCAAATAATCCCCTACTCATGCAGGGTTTGCTAATTTATTTGTTTATTTTCTTTAGGGTCAAGCCAAGGTAAGTAGTCGTCTTCTCTTCTCTTCTCATCTATGTTGAAAAGTTTACGTCTTGTCTGATCTTGGTTATAGAGCCTCACTCGTCTCTTCGATCACAGGGCAACATAAGTACATAACGGCTTCCAATCTAATGGCTTGTGGAACAGTGGAAGGATCCACAGCCAAGTATGTTGAACAACCAAAAGTACAACTACTGTTACTGCGAAAAAGCTCATCAGCCACTGGAGCAATCATAGAACAACAAAAAGTGGAGCGTCCACACATCCCAGAGGACTTAGAAGAGAAAAGTAAAATCAAGCAAGCCAAGAGGAGAAGAAACGTGGTAAAGAGAAGGCCATTTTAAAATAGTTTATCCGATCAAAGTCCATCTCAAGTTTGTCAGACAGAAACCTGTACTCTAGTTAGTTTGAAAGTTTACTACGGATTTAACGGATTTCTTTTTCTTTATCTATTGATCGTTTTAACCTTATTCATCATGATCTTTATATACTTCTTGTACTATATATATACATGGAACTACCAAATGCTTCACCCTCTTTTATCTACAACTTTGCGTTTACAGTGAAATTCTGTGGAATGGTTAATCTTTTGTTGTAATTGACAACTTGTATTTACTGCTTTCTTGTACCATGGAGCCCTGTTTCTTGTATGAACTCTTTAGGCTTGTTGGTGACCAAATGTCCTGTGACTCATGCTTTTCTTGTGGATCACCAGGTCACTCCAATGGAGCAATTAAATTAGCCTTGTATGTAGTTTAGATAGGCAAAACATTCCCTCTGTTAGAGTGTTAACCTGGGAGCTTTTTCGATTGACCTTGGTCCTGGTTCAGTAAAGGCCTGTAGCCTCGGAACATTAGAACTCACAATGAAGAACTGTTGCCTGAGCTAGAACATGCTGGATTTATGTTTTCTTACTTCGACCAAATATTTGTTCTGGCTATCATGGATTTTATTCATGTAGCTAGCATCTGTACAGGAAGCAGAAAGCAGAAAATGTTCTTCGATTGTTGAGTTTGTTGATGTTTCCCTATTAAAATGGTATATCCTTTCAGTTTGGTGGATATCTGACTGATGCTATATCCTTTGGGTTTGATGGATGACCGAGGCTACGGCTACTGTAACATAATTACCTATTTTGATTGGATTCACTTGAAGCTGCCACAAAAAGCATTCTTAATATGGTGATCTTTCCTTTGATGCTCATGGTCTGTCATATGGTTTTCATATGACTATGCAAGGAAGAGGATGAGCAACAACCCAGTGGTGGTTCTAGAGGCCCCGAAACCTGAATTATAGACCCACTCCACTTGTGGGGGAGTCTAAATTCAATGGATTATTCTTGTTATATTTATTGTAGTTCATGTATTTCATGTGTTAGAGATCACTCACCTATATACACCCATGTGATTTGTACTTCATTTTAATAAAGTCTTTTTTTCTTCTTCTTTCTTGGGTTACAAATAAATGGGGTTAACTAAACCGGAAAAAGCTAATCAAGCATGCAAAAGTTTATCTGCTAGTAGGATCTCCATTTCTTGGGGTGGATCCAAAAAGACTCGTGAAGGTTCTTTTAATTAAAGATGCCGGTCTCCTCCTAAGCATCATAGTTGGATGTCCGGTATACATGTTGGAATGTGATTCCTCCAATGTCTCCCACTTTATCTTTTATTGCATGCACCATTCTCGCTATTCTCCCTTGTATTCTTGCATTTAACTTCAACAAGTCAATAGCTGTGAAGAGTCGGATTCCACATATAAAGGCATTGAAATTCCTTTCACGTGCAAACTTGATTCCTTTGGAGATCGCCTGCAGCTCAGCTTCCAAAATGTTCGTCTTCGTTGTTCTCTTTACGAAACCTCCAAAAAACTTGCCCTCTATATTTCGAAGTACACCTCCTATTTGACTGTATCCACCTTTACATATTGATGCATTCACATTCCACATTGATTTTAAACAACCCTTTCTCAGGATGGCACCATCCACTAGCACTTCTAGGGCATTAGATTTTATTGTTGTCTCCTTGCATGTCCCCCAAACTAAGCTTACTTGATTGTAGAGGTCTAAAGAGAGTTCTACTCCGTTACCTGGTCTAGTGAAGGTTTCTTCATGGCTTTCTCTGTTTCTCATCCAAATTTGATACACCACACAACTGAATTGTATCGCCCACTCTAGGTGCCAACCATGACCTTTGCCGTAGATGTTTAGAGTTAGCCAGTCCTTTTGATTGCTCCCAAAGTACCATGCCTGTGTTGACTTCGGTAGTAATCTATTCCATGTACTAGGGCCATATGAATAATCTCTAAATATGTGTACAGTGTAGTGTACTCTTCTGATTCGCATAAACAAAATCTGCACTATGCATGTGATTGAAGCTTCATTTTTTAGTCTAACATTTGACAACAAACAATTCTGGCTTAGAATCCACATGAAATTACAAATTTTGTTTGGCATTTTAAGTTCCCACAGCTTCTTCGAATAAAGTTTAACTAAAATCTAAAGTCCAGATAATTTCTATAGTTATTATTATGGAAAATTTTTGCAGATGGTAAGATTTAAAAAAAATATTTACTCAATAAGATACTAAAAGTTTTATTCAAATAGATATATTTTTTAAAAATAATTATCAAATCCCAAATTTTGTGATTTTTTTTTCCTGCTCAACTAATTTTCTCTTATGAACTACTCAAATTATTTGAGAGTTTTTAGTAAATTACTTGTATTCAAAATTATTATTATTTTTTAAATAATGTACTCTTGCAAATTCGGCTGTAATTCTCACTAATTCCTCTTTCATTTCCCCCCTTTTTTGTTCTAATTGTTAATTTATATATATAATCGAGAGCTTTATATTAGAGGATGGGAACTCTTTAGTATAATTTTTTTATTTAAAAAATTTAACTAAATATATAAAAGGTTTGAGGGTACTTTAGTTAGTTCATAAGAGCAAATTAATTAAACTGAAAAAATTATCACAAAATTTGAGACTTGGTAATTATTTTTAAAAATAGAATTCATTTGAGTAAATATTTAAAAAAAATCTTATTAAATAAATAAATATTTTTTTAAATCTGACCATCCAAAAATTTACCCTATTATATATTCATTTCCGTTTGTTGAGTTTCATTTTGTATGTGTGGTTTCTTCTTCTTCTTTTCTTTTCCTTTTTTATTTTTTTTAATTTTAAATAACTAATAATCCTATTTTAAACACAACCATTGCACGCAATTTGGCATGATCAAGTAGTCTCTTATATTTGCATCTGCTCATTGACGTGGCATGCAGATTCTTTGAAGGAAAGAACACATTGGGCATGAAGAACTGTGACATTTTGAAGGAAAGAATACATTAATGTTAATTTTTTTTTAATATCTAAAAATCAGTTCTTTTTCTTTAGTAGATATTGAAAATCAGTTCATACCAAATGAAAAAGAGGGATACGATCTCAAAAGCATGGGAGACAAGGGAGAGTTACATTCTTGATTGTTGCTAGCTGGAATCTATAATGTTGTATATCAAGTAACAAAAAATCCTGTTGAGAAGACAAGCAAGACTATAGAGATTTGAACCCTGTAAGCTGTAACAGTATAACCTGCAAGAAGAGAGAGAGAGAGAGAGAGAGAGAGAGAGAGTATATATAATAAATGCTTTACCTATTTTTGTGGTTCTGTATTTAGGAGGACAGCTACGCCAACGCTTCCTCCGTTCCTTAAATTTTTCTTCCTTCTTCTTCTTATTTATAATACCCGTCACATCTAACCTTCATTCATTCATTCATGGACCCTAAACGGAGCGAAGCCCAATCACCCAACGGCCCAATTTTTAACCTGAAAAGGACCCGAAAGGCCCTTCACAGTTCACAGTTCACACTCTTGAGAGTAATCAAGGTAACGTCAAAAGGTCAGAGATGTCTTTTCACGCGAAACTTCCGTGCGTTACTTCTTCGTATGGGCATAAAACAAGGAAAATTTGACTTAGCTTTCCGATGGTGACAAAGTACATAAGGGTAAATGATTCCGTATAATCTTCCATAGCAAAACTGGAATCCAAGTTCGCACGAAATCTGAAGGTTTTACCGTATCTGACGGCTAAGATTACGGGACCACATTAAGTTGTTAAGATTACAAAAGTAAAATGACGAAGAAGGAGAGCTCCGGCAGGAGAGGCCACCGGAAAGCGTCACCTTAACGGTTGCCGTCAACGGTAATTTTGGTCTGAAATAAAGAGAGTCTCTTAGTCTTTATTGAGAAGGTGAAATGCCACCTGTTCTCTGCAGACAGGTGTAGGTCAGCTTTAGATCCATTTCTCTCTTCTTTTATTAGTGTTTACTTTTCATTTATTATTTATTTTTCATTAAATTCTAATTTTCTGGTACAGAAGAGAGAGAGAGAGAGAGAGAGCGGATCTGAATTCTGTAAAAATTTTATCTTTCTTTTTCCACTGTCAGTAACGGAGAAGAGAAATCGTAGAGGGAGAGAAAGTGTCTGTGCGAGAGTCAACCGACCTTTTTCATTGCCTTGGTTTTAGTATTTGTAAGGCTTCGAGGTGTCCACATAAGGGTTTATCTTCACCTTTTTATTTTATTTTTTCTTTCTCTCTCTGTCTGAACCGTTTAGAAAAGTCTTTCTTTTTCTCCGTTTTCAGTCATGGAAGCTTGGGAAGTCAAGACATGCAGAAGAAGGGATATGACCCCCTTCAGCTCTCACTAGGGTTCCTTAACTTTTTTTTTCTTTTCTTTTCCTTTTCTTCCTGATCGGATTTCTGTGGTGGGTTTATTAAATTTTTTATGGTGTTCGTAGACCGAGGGGCTAGATAGAGAGAAAGGGAGACGGGGAGAGAACGAAGTGCGAAGCAGCAGAAAGAGCTTTTGCTTGCCTTCTTTCTCTTTCTTTCTCTCAACTTCACTGTTCTTTCCAGAGAGGGAGTTGGAGACAATAGTTTCCAGCTTTTGTCTCCTCTGTCCTCTCTGTGTCTCATTTTTTACTGTTTTTCTTTTCTTTCTTTCTGTCCATATTTTTGAACGATTTCTTTCTGTTCTCTTTGTTTTCATCGTTCCCTGTGATTTTGCGTCTCTGAGTGGAGAATTTATCATCGTGGAACAGACCAGAGTTTGTTGGTGCAGATTTGAAAATTGTGGTTTTTGCACTTGTAGATTAAGAGAGAGTGAGAATAATCATAGGTGGGAAGGAAGTGTACGTTAATTAAAAAACTAGGGAAGTATTTTGATGAATTTTGGGGGGTTTTTTGAGAACAGTAGTGGTGTTGGTGGTGGTGCTAGAGTCGTGGCCGATATACCTTACAGCAACATGCCGGTTGGTGCGATCGCACAGCCACGCTTGGTCGCTCCGTCTCTGGCCAAATCTATGTTCTCTTCTCCGGGCCTCTCTCTCGCTCTTGTACGATTTCTTTTCGAGTCTTTTTGTAGGGATGTTTTCAAGTTTCTTTTTACCTGGCTTTCTTCTTTTTGTGTGTTCTTAGCTTTGGACTAATCTTGGCTTTGTGTGCAGCAAACAAGTATGGAAGGCCATGGCGATGCAAATCGGATTGGAGAAAATTTGGATTCTCCTGCCACAGTGGGAAGATTCAATAGAGAAGACGAGTATGAGAGCAGATCTGGTAGCGATAACATGGAAGGTGGATCTGGTGATGATCAAGACGCCGATAACCCACCGAGGAAGAAACGATACCACCGACACACTCCACAGCAAATCCAAGAGCTTGAATCGTAAGCTATGAACCTCAGTGAGCTCTGGTGATGAGTTTTTAATTTTATTATTTTTTTAATTTTTTAATCCTCGCTCTGTTGCTTCTGTTTTTGAAGTCTATTCAAGGAGTGTCCTCATCCGGATGAGAAGCAAAGGCTGGAATTAAGCAGGAGGCTTAACCTGGAAACCAGGCAAGTAAAGTTCTGGTTTCAGAACCGCCGTACTCAGATGAAGGTAAATAATGCATGCAGCTTCACATGTCTCTTCAGTTTTTCCCTTTTTTTAATGTTCCGTAAAGTGATTGGAACTGCATAATCTCGTGATGACATGAAAACCAGACCCAACTGGAACGCCATGAGAACTCAATACTTAGGCAAGAGAACGATAAGCTGCGAGCTGAGAACATGTCGATTAGGGATGCTATGAGGAACCCAATCTGCACAAATTGTGGTGGCCCAGCAATGCTTGGCGAGATCTCTTTGGAGGAGCAGCATCTTAGGATTGAGAATGCTCGCTTGAAGGATGAGCTAGATAGGGTGTGTGCCCTTGCAGGGAAGTTCTTGGGCAGGCCAATCTCTTCCTTGTCTACTTCACTGCCACATCCTATGCCTAACTCTAGCTTGGAACTTGGTGTCGGAAGCAATGGTTTTGCTGGGTTAAACGCTACGACTGCAACCTTGCCATTGGTATCTGATTTTGGAGGTGGGGTTTCTCCTGGTGCGTTGTCCATTGTGCCTGCTCCGCCCAGAACACCAGCTGCTGTTACAAGTCTTGAGAGGTCTCTTGAGAGATCGATGCTGCTAGAGCTTGCTTTATCTGCCATGGACGAGTTGGTCAAGATTGCTCAAACTAACGAACCCCTTTGGATTCCCAACTTCGAAGGTGGAAAAGAGACACTGAACCATGAAGAATACATCCGGTCTTTCCCTTCATGCATTGGAATAAAACCAAATGGGTTTGTAACTGAGGCCTCGAGAGAGACTGGCATGGTGATTATCAATAGCTTGGCTCTTGTTGAGACACTAATGGATGCGGTAACCATCAATCTTCTCCAAATCTTACACTAATGATAAATTTTTGCATTACTTTCTGGTTCTGATTTAATTTTGTTTCTGTTGTTTTCCTTTGGGAAAAGAATCGATGGACTGAGATGTTTCCTGGAATGATAGCTCGAGCTTCCACCAGCGACGTGATATCTAATGGAATGGGAGGAACCAGGAATGGTGCACTTCAGCTGGTAAGCCATTTCTGTAATTTTTTCAATTTTTCGTCTTTTCTAAACTTTGTTTAGCAGGAAGAATATATGACGTTCGAAGTTAAGAGCTTCTTCTTAATTAGCGCCTCCCTAGCTATCCTCTGAAACAAAGCTTTTGGAAATTTGCAGATGCATGCGGAGCTGCAAGTTCTTTCTCCGCTGGTCCCCATACGCGAGGTCAACTTCCTGAGGTTCTGCAAGCAACACGCAGAGGGGGTCTGGGCTGTTGTCGATGTGTCTGTTGACACTCTCCGAGAAGCTTCAACTGCGCCAACTTTTGTAAATTGCAGAAGGCTTCCATCAGGCTGTGTGGTACAAGATATGCCGAATGGCTATTCCAAGGTAAGACATATAAAAATAATTAGGAGAAACTAAAGCGTGGTGATCAAGTTTAATTAGCGGAGGTTTCTGAAAAGGGTTTTGGTTTTTTTTGTCTCTGGAGTCTTTAATGAAGGTAGTTGTTGGAACTGGATTTTTCAAAAAAAAACCTAGTTTTTGGCTTGAGAGGAAGACATGTAATGCTTTTCTAAGCTATAATGGTGGCAATACAGTTACCTAGGTTTAACTCACTCATCTATGAGCCTTGTTGGGTGCAGTGATCACTCGTAGAGGTTCTTTGGATTTGGAAAGATTTAGCTGATCTATGATGTTTCCACATAACCTTGGACCACGAACCCTTTCTGGGTTTGTTGTCATTTAAACGCCACAGTTTTCCATTGATAATGCTGCTTCTGCCTGAAGCATCCATTGTAAGATGAAGTTGCACTAGGGTTTCTAGTGTGGTTTTTCCGCCATTGGTGTTTTGTTGATTATCTTTATCATGAGAGAGTCGAGGTTAGCAGAAATATTATATTGGATAGAAGCCTCTACTGCTCTTTTTTTCTGCGCCTCGAACACATTAATTTCATTAGCCTTTTATCTCGAGGTATGACCTTTTAATCTTAAACCTTGTTTCTTTAAATATGTATTTGATGTTTCTATTCCAGTCTGCCATTCTCTGTCTCTCCCTCTCTCTCTCTCTCCCTCTAACCCCCCTTTTTTCTCTTTCTCTCGAGTGTGTTGATCATAAATAATTCATCTGGTCCAGAATCCTAGCCATGATCTGTTTATAATCTATTGTATTTTGTTTGTTCTCCTTCTGAAGACCTAATAGTCAAGCCCTAAGACCGTGCCCATTTTGTTTGTATGTATGTATATAAAATACAACTATATGTGAAATCTTCGATGCTTAACAATCTTTCTGCCGTACCCATCGCTACCTCGCCCCTTCCCAAGAGATGCCCAATCCTATATTTGTTTTCTTGTTTATTTTTTCGAAATGATTCCCCCTTATAAGGGACTTGTGTGTGTGAGAGAGATATGGTCTTCTATTATTTAACAGCTACAGAGAGAGAGAGAGATGCCATGTATATTATAATATTATGGTCTTCTATTATTTTATAGCTACAGTAGAAAAAATGAGCTAAATGGGGAAACTCATCTTTCTTTGATTTGATTTGCTGGAACATCTTTCATATAATTAAGAAATTATTTATAGGTTTCAAGGTTGACTGAGTACTGTGCTTTTGTCTTTTTGGTTTGGTTTCTTTTCTTGCATCTACCTACCTAGCTTTGATGGGTTGAAAAAATGTAAAATCTCACTGAACAGGTAACATGGGTGGAACATGCCGAGTACGATGAGAGTACTGTACACCAGCTATACCGTCCATTGCTGATCTCAGGCATGGGCTTTGGCGCACAGAGATGGGTAGCTACCTTACAGAGGCAATGTGAATGCTTGGCCATCCTTATGTCTTCCTGTGTCCCCACTAGAGATAACGCTGGTACTCTTCCCATATCCAAATTCTCAATCCCTCTGTGCCATTTCTTCTTTTCAATTTTGAGTTTTCGGGTTTCTTATATTGTGTCAATTCTGACTATCAGCAGTGAAGATGATGATGACATGACAGTGCTTAATTAATTGATACTGTTATATATGTACATTTTTTTATTTCTGATTTACTGTAGCTGCAATCACACCGAGTGGGCGAAGAAGCATGTTGAAGCTGGCGCAGCGAATGACGGATAACTTCTGTGCTGGCGTGTGCGCGTCTGCAATTCACAAGTGGCACAAGCTATGCACCAATGGCAATGTTGACGCCGACGTGAGAGTGTTAACTCGGAAGAGTGTGGATGACCCAGGCGAGCCTCCCGGCGTAGTGTTGAGCGCTGCCACTTCTGTCTGGCTGCCAATCTCTCCGCAGCGTCTCTTTGATTTCCTCAGAGACGAACGTCTCAGGAGTGAGTGGGACATTTTATCAAACGGTGCACCCATGCAGGAGATGGCCCACATCGCCAAAGGCCAGGAACAAGGCAACTGCGTCTCCCTCCTTCGAGCTGGTGTGAGTAGCTCTGTCATCCTTTTTCTAGACTCCATAATCGAACTCTTCCTGTTAGGTATCACGTAGCTCACGTTTCCCCATCTCTCTAAATGGTTGAAATGACGGTTTCGTCCTTGAGGATTGTGACCTTTATCTTCATCGATGATCTGTTCTGACATGACGTGTTCTATACTCTGGTAAAGCAAATCAAAAGCAGGGTTTTGGAAGTATCTTAGTTTGGGCCATCATGGGCTTTGGGTGGCCCAGATCCGGTGGTGGGTTTTGACTTTTTATTTTGTAAGTTGTAACCCTAGTACAAGATCGTTAGGGGAACGAATATCGAGATTCTACTTTCTGCTCAGCTTTTTGGGTTGTGATTTTCACGAAAAAAGATTATGTTGACTGTGCAGGCCATGAACTCGAACCAGAACAGTATGCTAATACTCCAGGAAACATGCATCGACGCTTCAGGATCTCTTGTTGTATACGCACCGGTGGATATACCAGCTATGCATGTTGTGATGAACGGTGGTGATTCTGCATACGTGGCACTTCTTCCATCTGGGTTTGCAATCGTACCCGATGGACCCGGAACTCGTGGATCCACCACACCCACCCCGTTTGGTTCTAACGGAGGCAACGACAGCAACAACAATATCGGTAACGGAGGTGGTGGACCTCCTAGAGTTGGTGGTTCTCTACTGACAGTGGCGTTTCAGATACTCGTGAATAATCTTCCAACTGCGAAGCTCACGGTGGAATCCGTTGAAACTGTGAATAACCTCATCTCTTGCACCGTACAGAAGATCAAAGCTGCCCTTCGCTGCGAGAGCTAAAACCGTGCAGTATCTGGGAAGTGAAGCGTTTGGATAATAATGACTTGCTGCTATCTTCTTCGTCTTTTTTTTTTCCCTTTTTTTGTTTGCTTCTTACTGTTCTTTGTTAATCTGGGACAGACAGTGTTGTAGAGTGGGTTTTTTTTTTTTTTGGTTTTTTGGTTTTTGGATAGGATATAAGACGAAGGGACTAAAGAAGGAAGGGAAGATGATTATGAAGCTTTCGGGACCGGGTTCGGTTGGTGGGTTATTGAGTCAAGAACGAACCGCGCGTTGAGAATCCTTGCTGGGTGGTCAGAATATATTAGGTTTGTGTTGAACCAGTAGACCAGTAATCCATGTTCCGGTTGGTTCGTGGTGGGCTAGCTTGGTTTGGTGTGGATGTGTTCTTAACACAACGCAAGGGTGGTGGTTCGGGTATTGACTCAGTGGACCCGCGATTTTGTCTCGAGATTGAAGATTATCATCGAGCATTATGAATATCAAGTGACTCTGAAAAAGGCAGCAAGAAATTAGAAAAAAATTGTCTATTGGTGTCTTCGTTACTGTTATATTTTTGAATTAAATATTACAATTTCTTACAAAAATGATTCCCTCTCTATATCAATCTCAAATCTCAAATCTCTCGTCTCTCGTGTTAGTAGTTGTATTTTCAAATCTGGGTTCAGTCAGTGAAACAAAGAAAACAAAAGAGTCTGCTGCAGTGCTGTGTCTTTTCTCTCACGAGTGTTCTACGCGTACAAAGGTGGTGGTGGCGGTGGTGACTGGTGGGCTTTGAGTAGTTAATGGAGATGGACAGGTTGAATAGTCTCTGGTTGCATGATGCCCTAATAAATGCATGGCCTACTAGTGACGAAGAGTGTACAGTAGCATTCAATGAGGGAAGCTTGGCTCCATTCATCCCGTGCATGTATGCCCGTGGCCTTCTGTCTCTTGCTCAGTTCCTTGACACTTGATGCAGGCGTCGGTGGTCTTCCCTGCAATGACCACCTCTGAGCCTCTGATCTCTCTTCACTGTGTCAATCAGTATATACAGGGATTCATAATAGAAGAGAAGACCATGCAAGCCTGTTTGTGTTATTATTTTTGGTAATGATTCATGAGAATTTCTCATCAATGGTGGGTCTTGGTCTTCTTCTGTCCTCTGTGTTTTCTCTCTTCTTTAAACCACCGTCAGAGCCCCACAGCATGTGATTGATCATCAAACTCCTCTGATCAGACCATAAATGATTTTCCTAAGATGCGTAGAGAGAAACCCTTTGCTCATTACGGATACAGAACTATAAATATATAGGTGCAGCGAAGTGGCCACTTCATTGTTTCTTAGCGTGCAGCTTTCCCATAGTATTAAATAATTTAGTACAGTGGGACTCATGACATTGAAATTGAAATCTAATTAAGGACCTGTTTGATAACTTATTCCAAAACAGTTTCTAGGTTGATAACTTATCCGGAAACAGTTTATAGTGTTTCTTGCTAGTTGTTATGATAAACAAACAAATCAGTCTGATAATCTTTTGATGAAACTGTCTTGTTTCAAGTGATTATTGAAACATAAATTTAAATTTATGAAAATGTGAAATTCATGAAATAGTTTGGATGCAATAATTTTTTGTTGTTTCTCGTTATAAAGGAGAAGAAATTGGGAGGTATCGAAGTTGTTATCAAAGGACCAGTAGGGGAACCCATGGGGTTGTTTTCCTACCCTGGATCCTTCTCATTGGCTTTGGAAGGGGAAGCGCTGTATCTACGAATGGGATTACTTGAAGCAAATGCAACATACTATACATTTTTCCAAGTTGAATCAGATTTCCAACAACTCAACAAGTTCATCAGGAACGACCTGCAACCACCCTTGAGTATTGCCCTTTTTTAGTTCAGGATATCAATTTTCTGGTTGAAAATTTTGATAATTGTATCTCTCTTTTATTCCTAGACTACTAATGTGGTAGTGGATGTCCTAGCCTGGAAGGTCCTCTCGGTTATGAGCATGAAAGATTGACTGTTTTCCACTGAATGGTTGGTTTAGCTATGCTGTCCTCCTATCTTTGTTTGATTGATCACGAATTTTGTTATTTTTAATTTCTTCTGCTTATGTTTATTGCAACAAAAGTTGGGCGAACGCTTGTAAAATATTTCTGTTTTTAGGAACAACCAGAAATATTTCTAGTATTTTATGAAACAGAAACACTTACGGGATATCAAACCAGACTAACCAGTCCTCAAGATTAAATGAGGTTTAAAGTGAAAGTGAAAAATCTTCAACCTTTGATTCTAGTGGAAACCATCTCAGAAGCAAGAAAGCAACTGAGCCCACCTAATACATCTGCGCAATCTTAGATCATAACACCTTGGTGACTACTGACTAGATTCTCTTCATGGTAGAAAAAGAAAAAAAAAAAAAAAATTTTTTAAAAATTCTTCCTCTGTCTACACATGAGAAGGAAGGAATAACGTAAGTAACAATGGCTATGGTGATGGGCACTTGAGAAGGAATATCTTTTCTAATTTTTAATGTATTTCTCAAGTAATCGATTCTTTGACCATTTAAATACCGAGCTTTAAAGCCAATGACAGGTTATGGGAAGGGTGCAATAAAGTCAAGACAACCAACCAGAGCAACTGCATTGAAATTAAGAAAGAAGCCCACGCTGGCTTTGATGATCAAGTCGGCGAAGAGAGAGAGATCAAGGCCTCTTGTGACCTTCCATGCTTCTTCACGTGTTATGTTCCTTCGCTTCTCCTCTCATTCTATAGGTCTTTTTTCTTGTGATCACCTTCCATGCTTCCTCTTTGCCCAGTTGCGGTAAAGATAGAGAATATGACAGTTCCAGAGCTTGTATTCAGAATCAGATTTTTGGGTCAAGAAATTAATCAAGTCGAGGTGTGAAACTGAGAAGAATGTAGAGCCGAAGAGATTCATTCCAAGAACATTAAATGCATTTAATGAAGTCAAAAGAAACATCTTGAAGACACTTTGCGCTTTCAATGAAAGAACAAAGTCTTTGGTGGTTATGATTGTATCAGAACCAGAAAATATTGGCGTTTAGTTTCAATTTCAACAGAAGCATGGGAAGGTCAAAACTTGGTTTCCCTTTGGGATTTCCTTCTATTCATATTACACTAGGATCTTGGGATTTCCTTCTATTCATATTACACTAGGATCTAACGACCAGGTCTATACGTGTAGTTCTTAAAACCATCCATTTTATAAGGTCGAATTGGTTAAAGAACCTGATAGAAAGTGATCCGAGATTAGCTTTATAACCATTGGTGTTGGAATTTTCTAGTTTGTTTTCTTTGATTCCATATAGAGGATGATGCTTCTCAAAAAATTAAAATTCGGTGGATGAAGTAGAGAGTTGCGTCCGGGTCTTATGTGATTGATCAGTGTATTCTATTAAAGCTTAAAAGAAAATATTATAGGACTTTTGTTATGATATACGGCGCAGAGTGTTAGATTGTTAAAAAGAATCATATAGATTAACTCAGTGTAGCAAAAATGAAGATGCTAAGATGAATGAGTAGTAAAACTAGAAAAGATAAAGTAAGTAATAATCATATTAAAGTTGTTTTGGGAGTTACTCCCATAAATGATAAACTTCGAGAAAGTCATTTGAGATGACATGACCACGTTCAACAAAGACATATAAATGCCCATTGTATTGAGAAGTGATATAATTCATATTGAAGAGACTAGAAGAGTTAGGGGTTGATCTAAGATAATTTAGCATGCCTCAAACAGAACAGATTGAAAGGCAATAATCCATGTAGTCGACCCCATTTAGTTGGGACAAACTTTTTGTTGTTGTTGTTAAAGAGGTTGGTTGGTAAAGATCGTAATGGCTGTGGGGAAGAGAGAGAGACCATCAAGACAAAAGGCATCCATATGTTTGACTCATAAATGGCATGGATGATTTGTCTCAATCACTTGTTTCTTTTGACCCCTTAAAAGTATTCTTTATCTTAATGGTTTTCTAAGTTGGGTTTTAGACAGAAATAAATGTGGTATTTGGTTCTTTGTCTCTTTCTTCCTTTTTTCCAGTTTTTCATACTTTGGGAATTCAAACATAATCCTTTCATTCTAGAAGATTTCCTTCATCTTCTCACGGTTCATACTTGTTGATTTTGTCTTGACTTGATTTCACAGGATTCGTTATTGAACGAGTCTGTATCAGAAACTGGGTCAAAGGTTTGTGTTATTTTTGATCAAATATAAAAAAAGAAATTCATTCAAAGAAACAAGTCCTCGTGGTGTTTGCTTTGTGTTTGAGTTGTCTATCAAATCCTGAAATTATTTCTCAGACTGTTAACGATTAAAGTTGTACTGGTAAAATATTTGTCTAGGGTTTTTTACACCAATTCATTCAACCATGTGCTATGTGTTTGCTTGCAATTTATATCATTTCGTCTATCGTTATAGAACATGTTTTTATATGGGCAGTAAATTCCAACGTGAGATTGGAAGGACCTGAGATTTTATTGTTACATATCAGGGTCCATACAAGGCGCGTAGATTGTCTCCATCCAAGTGTCTGTCTTACCATCTCCCCTAATTGGGTCTGTCCATATACTACAGGCAGGCTTGTGTCAGGTCCTTTGTGACGATTGTGACATAGGGGGATAGCCCGCTTGGGTGGAGACGATTTAGATCTCCATACAAGTAGGGCTTCTCTTTACAGAGATGAATGCGGTAACATACTCCCTAGTTGAGATGGCTTTGTCCGTGTTTGAAAGGACAGATTGGTGACTTTCTACTTAGTAGATTCTTGATCTTTGTACTCAAAACCCACTGCATTTTTCTCGGCCTTCTAAATGAATTTATCATTTAAAAAAAAGAAAAAGAAAAAATTACTGCTAATGCTGAAGACAGAATTTTTCATCCATCAGTTTTCATTCATGGTTGGATGAAACTCCATGAGAAAGGCATTTCAAACATTCAATTATTTGTAGGGTGTGAATTGAGATCTTCAGCAGCCATCCTCCCAAGCAATAGTCTGGAGACAATGCATTTCTCATACTTTTCAACTGGATCCAAATGGGTAGAGGATTGTGCTTTCCTCGTGCTCTTTCCATTACATATTTAAGAACAACCCACTTATGGTTCATTTTATTAATACTCCGAGGTGGATCCAAATGGGTAGAGAACTCTGTTTCCCTCCTGCTCTTACCACTACATATTTAAGAAAAACCCACTTGTGGTTCACTTTATTAATGCTCCGAGATGGATCTTCTCATAAAATGTATGGTAAAAGAATATGAAAAAAAGTACAATTCTCTATTCATTGGGATAAAATACCAAAACTCCTTTTTTTCTCTGGGCCCAAACCCCATATAGGGCTTAGGCTGAAATGCTGAGTATGAAAGGACAAAACATAAAGGGTTAAGTATGGATATGGATTGTCCTCTCTTGTCTTGGGCTTGGCCCATTGTTAGCCCAAGCAGGAACTTATACTGATCCAACCTTCTTATAGACCTGAAGATATTACTTTTTTGTTGTTATTGTGCTTCTAGCACAATGGTTGGCAACTTCTTTACAAAGGCATGAAGTCCAAAGAAGTCTTGTGTTTGATCCTCTGCTCCTTCCACATCTCTCCCCTGCCCCTTCCCCACCCCCTTTGGGCCGGTGGACCTGCGTACAATGGCCCAAAAAGAAAGGAAAAAAAAGCCAAAAAAGAAAGGGAAGGTTATTATTTATTAAGATGATCACATCCATAAGATTTCTGACCTCTCCAAATTTTTTTGATTATCCAAGCTCCGATGTATTAAGACAAACACAAGAACTACTTATGTGCTTGAATTTACATGCAAGAAAGAAACTTCAATAATTTCAAAATTCATACACTTGGTTCGTACCAAAGTACACCGAAACATAGTTAATGGGTATCCCTTGAATTTTCTAGTTGACTTTTTAGCTTATAATCTAACAATTCACATGGAATACATGAACAAGAAAATTGGAGACAACCTTAAGTTGGTACAAGTCATATTCCTCATTTTCCCCATCATCAGGGTGAATAATCTGCGCCTTTATAGTCACACCAGATACTGAAATCATCCTCTTTCTCAGGAGACGCTGCAGTATCACAAACTTCAGGAACTTTGAGATCAAGATTGTATTCTTCTTCTTCTTCTTCTTCTACTTTCTGCTCTGATTTTGCTACTTCTTCCTGTGAGCATGGATGCTTCCAACATTTAGCAAGAATATAGGAACCAAATAGAAGATATAGGAAATCATCAAAATTCCAAAATGACAAAATCTTAACCAAAGGAGCAGACACACAAACACAAACTCAGATTTCTTTATCACATGCTTGTAGCACAAGCAAGGAATCCTGCCTTGTTTTAGGAATGAACCAGCTCTAGGAGATCTGCATCAAATACAGTAGCAACGACACAAATATTGATCCTTCAGATTCCTCCACATGCTTGAAGCATAGGCAAGGAATCCTGACTACGCTAAGGAAACAACTAGTCCTAGGAGATCAGCATTTAGCCGGACATGAAAAGGTGAGCTTAAGCTTCTCCAGAGTCATTGTATCCTTTCCGAAAGCTTAAAAGGAATGTTAATCTTTCGAGATGGTTAAAGAGCAAAGAACTTGAATGGCTTTCAACAAGATCTCCATGCAATCAATAACTTAGATAACAGACAAAGTGGGCCAGAGTTCAATGATATGAAAAGCATGAACAATAATAGTGATCCAAATGCTTAACAGAAAAGTGGAAATAGCAACCTGTTCCTCATCTGTCACAGCAACTGAAGCCACATCTACATCAGAATCACTCTTCTCTGCCTGAGCAGCAGCTTGTAATCGTTGAATAACTATTTCAAAATGGGAATGATCTGCAAGAGAAATGAATCAATATACTAAAGTTTAGGAAAATATTAATTCCCTACAAAGTACCCAAAAGTCAATCCTCCCATGGAAAATTATGAGTCTTCTTTGACTTGTGATTCATTGGAGACCTCAATAGTCGAAGCATTTTCCCCTTCCAATATTTTTGTCATGACTTCCCTCATGCTGAGCATAATGTCATACAACAACAACAACAAGCCTTGTCCCAACTAAATGGGGTCAGCTATATGGATTCTTGCCTTCCAATCAGTTCTGTTTGAGGCCATGCTAGGCTTAAGCTATAAATATCTTTTCTCACCACTTCTTTTAAGGTTATCTTAGGTCTAACCCTAGCTTTTCTAATTCCTTCAATCTGGACTGTATCACTTCTCCATACATGGGCATTTATAGGTCTCCATTGAACATGGTCGTGCCACTTCAAATGACTTTTCCAAAGCTTATCACTTATAGAAGCAACTCCCACACCAACTCTAATATGTTAAGCATAACGTCATAATGATGTGAATATATAGGAGCTGGGTGATGCAGAGTTAAAGACATATTTAAGGAAGAAAAAGCCCATTGGCTAAGGCCCATTAAGGCCCATTAAAGGGCTACAGCTATCACCTGAATCAATCCATGGCTTTCATGGGCTAAGACTGTTTTAGTGGGTTAAAATTAGCCCACATATGAAAAACTTCATAGTTTAGACCTAAGCCCAAGTCTAGTTTTTGAAAAGTCAATAAAAATGGCTGTGGTTTTAAAATAAAAGAACTCATTGTCAAAGGAGTTTTCATTTGTCAAGAGTTAGGTAGTAGTTGAGTTATTAATAGGTAGGTGGTGTTAGATAGTGATTGGATGTTACCATTAATGTTTATGTCTCTTTAGAATGCTATATAAAGAGACTTATGTAAGAGGTGAAGACACAACTCATCTATTGAAATCAAATTTTTGTGGCATTCCTTCTCTATGGAAACTCCTTATGTTTGATCAAGGTAGGTTGGTGTTCGATCCAATCGACCCACCTTGCGGTGTGGAGCCCAGGTGTTATATTGTTATTTTCAATTCCCTCATATTGTCCTTTCAATTTCTTCATCATAGTTCTACCCCTGTTTTGAAGATCTATTCAACCCGTATTGTTATGCTATTATCCTTATAATACCACCCTAGTTTCAGCCCTCTTTTACACCTAAATTCTGTTTCATCTTAAGTCTATCAAACCTGAACTTGATTCTCTGTGAAAAGTCCTATTTGGCTATTGTTTTGATCAATCAAATACAGTACTAGATTATTGGGACTAAATAGTAATTAATACTTGATGAGAAGGATCCATCACCAATCTAGTGAGATAGGAATAATGTTAAAAACAAATGGCAGGTAAGTGAATCAAGGGAAAGAGAGCTTAGTTGTAATTGTAAAAGGAAAGTTGTCTTCAACCTCCCCGCAGAATTGAGAGGGGGAAGAGCAGACATGCTTCTATGGTAGAATCCACCACTCATTGACCAGAAATTCCAAGGAATGAGCTGAATCCAGAAAACAATTAACCCCACATATACGATTCTGAAGCCATGCTGGTCAAGGAAATTCCAAACCAGGTTCAGCAGTAAAGGCAAAGATCAGACTTGGGACAAAACTCAAAAACTTATAGGACATGGAACCCATGGGCAGGAACATATGGAAGTTGAAACAGCAGTAAGTTTAACCAAGTCATCTTTTTCTGTTCTACAGTCTCAACCGTAATTTGTCCACGATAAAAAAAATCCTATATACCAATTCCACCATCAAAACAAACCAAAACAAACCAATGCTAGTATTCAACCTTTTACTCACGAATTTGCAAAATCATAGCCCAAAAGGAATTCTTAGGAATAGCGGAAATAACCTAGGATTGGGCCATATAGGTAACAGGTTTTGAGTCCTTTGATAAACATTGTAAGGGGCCTAGAATACGAATATATAGGCTGAGTAAGAATTTAGCTTTATTACTTCGTTCGTTGTAATTATTTATGACTAAACCAGTACATTATATCACCTACTAAATTGCTCATTTGATTACGTATTGAGTAGTAACTAGTCCAGAAAAAGTGTACTTTATCCCTATTCTTCTAAAATTATCTAGGCCTCTGCAGCCTGTATGTTTTTCACCTTAACCACCACTTGGTCAATTACTAGTTATCATTCTAGAACCCAAAATTAAGATTCTACTACAAACAGAGTATGTAAATTCAAGATTCTGAATGAAGAAAGAGATCCCTAAAAGCATCAAGTTCAACATCACCTTTAGAACGATTAGTCAAGGCATCAGAAACCCTTAAAGGATGTTGACGTTCTTCTTTCTTAAACTTCAATTTCACTTGATGACGGGTACGGCCAGGAAATAATTGTTGTATCATTGCAAAATCTGTGCCAAACTGTCTAATAGCCTGCAACACAGGGTAAGAGTGAATAAATTTATTGAAGTTGGTGAATATATGTATATATATAGATTTGGGGGCTGAACTTATCTTATAGTAGCCCCCCCCCCCCCCCCCCCCAAAAAAAAAAAAAAAAAAAAAAAGAGCGTGAAGAAAAGAACCCAACCCAACAGAGAGGAACCCAAAGCTGATGTACTTATTGGTGATATAAATGTAAAGATCTATAACTGCAAGAAGAGTAAGATCTAAAGACCTACATCAGCAAGACAAACAAGAAGAATGGTAGTAATACCTCATAAAACTGCTCTGTGTCCTGTTTTGACCATCTTTCAGAAGGTGTCCTATCCATGTAGGTATGATAATTTATTTTTATGGTACCTCGTTTAACCTGCTCATCGCCTTCTTCATTAGTTGAGTCAGTTTCATTAGGTGAGGCCCTGCATAATACGCAATAGTCAAATAAATAACAATACTATAAAAAAGAAAACAATAAATTACGAGTGAAATTCAAGACCAAATCAACTCAATTTTTGATACAATCATCAAGTCCCTTTTAAATTGGTCTAATCCCCCCCCCTCCCGGGGTTGGGGGATTAACTATTATTTATTTCTTCAATGCCGAAATTTGTTTTCTACATTATCAAATAAATAGTGTGGTTCAAAGAGAGAAAAAACAACACAAGGGATAAGAGACATGGCAGATCAATAGAAAAGTGAAAAGAGCTCAATCTGTTAAGGGGCACAAAAGGAGAATGGGATGGAAGACGCCTTCACTTGGCAATACTTCCAAATAAGATTTCTCTATTCAAAGTAAACTCCAGTTGATTCGATGGCAAATTTCAGATATAAAAGTTGGCAATACCCCTCAATGCCAATCAAAGGTTACAAAAATTCAAAATTTGGTAGAACCACATAAAAGTTGAAGCATAATTAATAAAGCCACAACAAACTGCATTACCTTCTATCAGGAAGGGACTTTTTAGATGCTGCTGCTTCTTTATTCTGCAAGAAAAGAGTTGGGAAGTGTTGAAAGAAAAAGCAATGACATTGGTACTAGGAAACCCAAGTTCATGTCAAGTAAGAAAAAAAGGGCCTAACAAGTAGAAAGATTGCATCATTATGTATGCCACAAGAAATATCACCAACTAATAGGAGAAGAATATATACCAATAACTTTTCCTTAGCCTCTGCAAGCAGTATAAGATCTCTGAAATTCAGCTTTTGAGGGTTGATTTCATCCTCAGGCGTTTCAAGTAAAACTTTATCCACTAAAGAAGTGCAGCATGAAAAATGTAAATATCTCTCACCTGACTAGATTTGTATAGTCCATGGGTTAACCAACACTCATGAAAAAAAAATTGCAAATACCTATTCTTCTCTTCCGTTTAGTTGAATGAGAAAATCTCTTTTTAAGTTCTTTCTCTGATGGATCATGTCCTTCATATGACTTTTTATGCGTTTGAACAGGTTCATCATTTTCAGGTGCATGCTTCTTCAATTTTCTAGGTGCCCTCCTTTTCTGAGACGTACCCGTCGGTCTATATTCAACATCATCTCCTTCTTCATCTCCTTGCAAGTTAGAACAATGAGAAGCCTCCTTGTGAACATTATCACTTTCACCAATCCCATTCTCACCCTCCTCAGCAGGAACACAAACAGCTTTCCTCTTTCGAAGTCTCCTTGATGACTTACTAGCTTCATTCTCCTCAACGGCTGTAGATGCAGGTCCTTGATCCTGGCCCCTCTGAGAAGGTTGTTCAAAATTCTGAGAGTCAACATTTTCCACTGCTCCTTGTTTCTTTTTCCTAGTCTGTGAAACCCAATTTAGAAGAGAAAGGGATACAATCAGATTATCTGTATAAAGTTGGAAGAAAAAAAAGAAGTTAAAGGCAAAGAGAAAATGCATGATGAACACAGATATTGAATTACCCCTCTTTTTGAAGTTCCACCAGAAGCTTGTAAATTCTTAACCTTTTCAGATGTTACGGATGTTACATCTGGCTGGGATGCCTCAACAAGGTTTATGGGTCCTTCAGTCACCATAAGTTCAGGGGGATGATCGGAAGGGACAGTCTCAGAAAACCTCATGGTTGAGAAATCAAGAGAACCATCAGGATGAAAGCTAGGAGCTGAATTCTCATTTAAGTAGATTTGAGGAGTCAACGGAGAATCTACAGGAGAAGAAATGGACTCCATGGCATTAGGAATACTGAGAGAAGGGATGAGCTTTTCATTCTCATCTTGGGCTTTGCTCTTGGACCAGGATTTGCCCCCATTCTTATCTGTCACAAGCATGAAATCAATTTACAGCAGAAAATAGAAAATAATAAGTTGAAAAAACCAGTTAATTGACTTTTGTAATTCACCAGGACCAATGGTGGCTTCAGAAATAACATCAAGAGTTTCCAATCCATCAAATGCCTCTGCCTCCTGAAAGCAAACAAACCCTCAAACATGGTTATTCGAGGAAGTGCCAGGAGGGAGGGAGAATAAGGCACAATAATATAAATATTTACCTTTGTTGTGGACCTTAGATTACCTATCTGCAAATGCCTGCTGCTATCACAAGCTTTGTTGTTTACTGACTCATAAGGCAAAACAGATTCCAAAGAAACACCAGTTGCATTGGCATCACACTGCAGAAAGTTTGAAGAGTTCACAGAAGAATAAGCCTGAATGCAACGTTCCTCCTCTGAATCTTGATGGTTAGAAGAATGAATAATATGGTCCCTAACAGGAATATTTGAGTCCATGACATTACTAGTAGGATGACAAATCACTCCCTCGTTCTCTGGCTGAGGACTTGCTTCAATGTTACACTGCAAGTTATTTTCAGTACCAACTACCAATAAAACACATAATTCTCAGTAATGTGGTGAACGAAGGTAAAATATTTTCCAGAAGTGAAAAAAGTGCATTGCTCACCAGTTGAAGCATTGGCTTGAAATAGAATATTGTCAAGAGATTCAAGCTCGAAGAAAATGTCGCCAGCCTGTAAACAACCAAACTTACAAAATTATCTCAAGCATATGAGAAACAAATTACAAACACTATCAACTATACCTCTCCTCCCAACTTTCCAGAACCAGAATGAATGTTCACATCATTGTCGGAGACATCAGTTTCTGAAAAAACAGCATTTGTGGACCCTGCATCCTTTTTGTTTACGGTGACTTGTGACAATGAGCTCATGGTTTCTAAAATTCTTTCACCGTCAACGTCAGAATGCGAAGCCTCTGTTTTCTTGTCCAGCACTTCAACTCCAATGAGTTCAGAAGAAGGATCTTCAACCGTCATAACACATGGCCTTCTGATAGAGTTATTTACAGAGACATGAATTGAATTGATTGATCCACCCATTCCTGGATCCACAGGAGAAAGAGATTGAATGGAATCTTGGAGGTTACTGACTGGTGTTACGGACTTCACAGCTGGAGCATCATTGCTAGAGGTTGTTATGACAGGTATTTCCTTTGTGGCACTTGTGAAACTGGTAGGCAGTGTGCTTGGTGTTCCTTTCTTGGGCCGTGTTTTGGACTTCGGCTGGAACTTGCCCCCAGCCCTGGCTGCCGATAAAATGAACCATCATACAATCATCCCCACAATAATAAGAGTTAGCAAACAATCTTTGAAGGTGACAGACAAACTATTCTTACCATTACTACCAGCATGCTCAGGAACAATATCAGAAAAAGGATCCAAATCGAAGTCCATGACCTTGTCAAAGGAGTTTGTTTACTCTCTGATGAAGAACAAGCTGCCACCAAAAAATAAGGCTCTGAAATTTCCTTAAGCAAAAGTAACTGCACAGTAACAGCAGGAAAATAGTATTAGTAATAAAACAGAATACATCTTTGGTAAAGTTTTTTGGCTAAAGATACACAATTAATTAGTTATTTTTTTGACGATAAACATAGATTTGATAACTTTTTGCCTTGTTCATTTTTTCCCCCTCCTCCCCCCCCCCCCCCTCTCCCCTCTTCCTATAGCCATTTCATATTACAATACTATCTAACCCTTATGCTGTAGATCTATCAACAAATCACACTGGTTTTCTTAGAAATAAACCTAGTCTTGGGTTATCTAGGTGTTAGGCCCTTGATCCCATGGGGTTTTCTATGTACTAGGGCAATTTTAAGGGCCCAAGCTATGAGTACCAAGGGTAAGTATGAAAATATCCCCAATATTTAATTTTTTTCAGCCTTTTTGTGATTAGTTCAAGTGAACCAGTGGTCCAATTGGTACAATTTCTGAGTGAATTCAAGTTATGGTGAAAGTAATTATTCTGAATGTAGTTTAGGAGTCACCACAGTTCCCAATATTTCACCAAAACAGGCTTGTTTTCCTTCTCAAACCTGTCAGCATTACAACTCAACTGCTTATCCTCACCCTCCCATTAGGGTTGGTTTCACAGAGCTACCTGAGTCCCTGACCATCCTGATCAGCCACACAACTCTACCCCACCCTCTCACGGCTCTCCCTGACCAGCAAGTCAGTTACAACACTTTGCTCAACCCCCAAATCAACCTCACAGTTCTCCCAAACCATCCGAGTCAGCCACACATCTCTCCTCAACCATCCAGGCCAGCTTCATAACTCTCTCGACCATCCTAGTAGCCTCATAACTCTTGACCATCCTGGTTGGCCACATAGCTTTTCCTGAACCTCCAAGTCAGCCACACTGCTCATCTTGATCTATCAAATGACCATTTGTAGCATCTCATGGCATCTCAGACACCGAACCGATCCTATGGATCAGCTCACGTCAACCACAATGGGATAACCTAACCCGGCTGGCAACCTATCCACATACGAAGCCCAGGTTCTTCACAGAAGCATGCAAAAAGCCTACTTTATCTCCAGTGACCTTGCTTCAATGCCAGTGCCTATTGTTGTCAACCCTGGTGAAGACTCAAGTGGAGTACAGGTTATTGAGCATGATAATTTGTAACAGAACATTCAATAATGGAACCTTTTAGCAAACCTTCCCCCCCCCCCCCCTTTCTTTTTTTTTTTAAAGACCAACAGCTCTTAGTGAAGAGGTTGAGAGTTCGATTCTGCCTTATGATATGCAATACCCTCATCCACAATATATAAGTTTCGCCTATTCCCAAAAAAAAAACTTTTTCGGAAAATAACACACGAGTTTTCACATGTTAGCTGTAGAAGAAGTTGCCTAGTAACTAGCATTTAAAACTCAGGTCAATCCTCTGAAGGATGTGCTGCTTGCTTCTCCTCTCAATATAGACTAAAATTTGACATGGTATCAACCCCCTCCCCTGGACCCCCCGACCCAAAAAAAAAAACCTTGTACCTCAGGAGTATATTGAGATCAACTCACCAACATGAATATGATATCATCAATTCAAGGTCGGACTGTTGGTTGGGGTTGAAGCATCTATCTAATAAAACTTACAAAAAAATTGTGGATATGAGGGGTCTGAAGCAGCTGCCATTTTATCTGTGCACTTCCTGATCCCACATTATTGAAGACATGGAAAATTATCAATGCCCAATGATATTATATGATAAGAGCTATATTGTCATTAGAAGCAGGGTTAGAGGTCAGAAACATCAGTAGCCCAGAACTCCTCGTTTGAAAAATTATTTCACTTTGCACTTGATTTAAGAAATATCTTCGTTCCACTTGATTTATAAAACATATTTCACATTTCTGTGCGGCGCAGGGTTGGGTGGGTGGTGAGTGAAGTACAGGGTCCAGGGGAGGGCTGTGAATTCGTAGTGCAATGTACAGTTTAGGGTTTAGTAAATTCACACAAAAGATAAGAGAAGAGAATAAGAAGAATTAACGAAGGAAGAGGTGCTATCTTACATTGCAGGTGGAGCTCACGGCGCTGGAGGTGGATGGTCGCGGTTATTGTTGCCGGAGACGGAAGTGGAGGAAAAATCGTCAGTGCTGGTCGTGTGGAACTGATTTTTATTTGCCGCGAGGGCATCAGCCAGACGTTAGGATCTCCATGGGTAGTAAATCTAAAAATTGTGAAAAAAATAGGGTAGATATGTAAATATGAGTATTTTGTTTTTACGGTTTAACAGAATTTACAAAAAGAACTCTAGGGCAATGCAATGCCAAAGCCGAGTGGAGCAAAGAATAAGAAAAAGAAGTGGATATTTTTAAGCAACCTCTCTCCGTCCGGATCAAAAAACGGATTCTCCTGGAATTTTGGTTGTCCTATTCGGATCAGGGTTGGCAGGGAGCTTACGATTACCATACTACTAAAATAGGGCTACAGCAAGCTTTCCCCCTTTGTTGCGGGTGCCTCAGCGCAGGCACTGAATGAATGAGTGGAGATCTTCCTTCCCTTGCTAATTACCAAGAACTAATGTGGCTTTCTATCAAAGTTTGATAACAGTCAAGGGAATCCTAGGAAGAAAAGCCCAAAAATCGCCCAATGCCAACGTCTAACATCTTTTGAAATAGGGGTATACTAGTCATTTCATACACAAACTCTCGTGAGTCGTGAGTCGTGATTCGTGACTCGTGAGTCGTGAATGCAGAAGAGGAAAATCGAAAGAGGCATAGTTGTTGTTGGAGGGTGAAGGAGCAGAGGAAGGTTGTTCATGGTGAGAGAAGCTCACGTGTTTGAGGCTTGGAGGGGAAGAGAAGGTGAGGGAGAGAGTTATTTTTCTTTTTGGAATTAATGTTTTGTTCTTTTAGGAAACGGAAGAGAGAGTAAAAGAGACGACGTTTGCTTTCGGAGGATATTTGTATCCGTTTTGTTTCCGTTTTGTCTTCCGCTCTCTGGAGCTTCGACAAATCAGGAGTGGAAGAGAAGCTGAGAATTGAGTTTTATTTGGTTGACAGCCTGACAGGGTTGAACCAGATAGAGCCATGCATGTCATGCGTCGCCTTAAGAGCATAGCTTCTGGTCGCTCATCCTTTTCTGATTCTGGTTAGTGTTTTTCTCTCCCTCGTTCCTGTTTATCATTTTCTTGAGCTCTTACGGTCTATGTTTGTGTTGTCTGTTTCTTGTTTTGGTGATCTGTGTTTCAATGTTTTCTTTCAAATTTGTACGGAGGCTTTTATAACAATGGTGTATGAAAAGTGTGCATTTTTGGTACTATTTTTCCCTATTGATTTATAAGGTTCTTTATTTTTCTTTATTCTTTTTGAAGGTGGGGGGGAAGGAACTATGAGGTTCATACCGTAATGATTTTTCTCTTGCTGGACCAATGGAGGGATTGCGTTGCAATTTTTTGAAATGTTGTTCTTATTGGCTGATTCATGTTGTTATACATATATCGGCATTGCAAGCTAAACTTGAATGACCGACTAATGCTTGCAAATACTTGTATTTTAATCGACCAAAGTGAAGCCTAGGAGCTCAGTCCTCAGATGGAAATTGCAATGATGTTGTTATTCTGTGGAGTTTGTTTGTTCATCATTGTCATTTATTTGGGATTCATGTTGGACCTTGGCGCTACAGTAAGGATGCTCCATTATGACCTAGTGGTTGTGAATTCAAGTCAGGAAACAGCTCAAGGCTGTGTACTCTTTTCATGCTGTGTTCTGCTAGGCACTTTACCCAGCCCATTTCCTTCTCTTACCTTATTACATGTCATCAGTTCTTTTAGGACCATTTTCCTTTTTTCTTCTTTTTATTTTATTTTTTAATTTTTTTTCTTCTGGGGTGTGCTTTTGTGCTATATGTATGCCTTAATGGTATATATCCATAGACTTGAGAGTTATATCTGGCTTGGTACGTGAGGCTTCCATATTATGATACAAGTATGATGAGAAAGTATTTATTACCTAATACTTTTAACCTATTGCTTTCAAGATGTCAATGTTAAGATCTCGGAGACTCAGACACTGCACTTTTCTATACTTTTTCATCTGTTTTTCTGTGCTTGTTTGCTTTTCTTATTTTGATGGACTTTTTCAGTACTTTTTCCTTCCAACCAGGTGCTCTATCTCCATTTTGCTTCCATTATATGGATCTCTGCTACTGTTCATTTGTTCCTCTGCTCCAAGTTCTTATCAGGAAGGAAGAATCAGTGATGTATTAGAAGCTAGATAAGCTTTGCTGTGCCATTGTCTGTCTCACTTCTTTATTTACCAATTCTTTTAGAGCAAATTGCACTGACACCCCAAAATGAAGGCTTTAAAACACTGACACCCCACTTATGTTTTAAAAACGACACCCCATTCATTAAACACACTAGTCCATCCTTATAAAACCATTAACCCACGTCATTTTCATTAATTCCAAAAATACCCTACCCATATATTCTCTCCTCACTCGGATCTACCGCTCACCATGCCGCCATCACCTCGAGCAACGGGCCGCCGCCGCCTCCACTAATGCCTCCACCAGAATTGTTATTTCTAGTTCTCTACCACCACCGGACCAACAATCCCTATTAGCCCCAGGAGCGTAAACACCAACTCCTCCCCTTCATCGACCGTCTCGATGGCTTCAACGGTTCAACCAACCGGAATCCCACCATCTCCCAATGCGCATCTCGCCCCTGGAACAGCCCCACCCCCCCACCCATAGCCTCCTCCGCCAAACCGCCCCCCCGCTCCAAACCACCCACCCGAGTACTTTTTAAAGCTTTGGGCCCCCACCCCTATAGCAATCTTTGTTGGTCGCACTAGAAAAAAATGATCTTGGAGCATTTGGGACCGCACAAAGGAACCACGATTTGGTGCCATATTCACCATGAATGTTGCACCTGATCGACATGTCAACGAGAGAAAATTCGCACCGGCTGGCCATCCAATGTCTCGGACCGGCGTTACATACATGATATATACCCCTCCCCCCATCCGGAGTCCCGCTAATTGACTTTCATCTAGCTTTTGGCTACTTAGCTTGGAGCTTTAAAACCCAACTTGAAAGTGTGTTGTAAGAAATGGTCCGATCATCCCGGCCCCACGGATCCGCAACGGAGGAGCGGAATCAGGCGCAGCACCTTACCAATAATTGCTCGATTCTCCCTGCTGCAGGCCCATTTGGTGCAATATAAACCCACGAGCCTCGCTGCAGTTGTGTAGCACTAGCATCGTCGAGGATTTCCGAGAGAGACTCTCTCAAACAGACAAGAAAGCCGCCAAAGAGAGGAAAGAAAAAGAAACGAGAGAGAAGGAGAGCCAAGGGGTCGCAACGATGCAAATCCCCCAAGAATAGGAAGAAGGAAAACAAGGGAGAAAGGGGAGAGGAGAGGGAGGAGAGAGAAAAGGGAAATAAAGAAAAAGACAGGGGTAAGATTTTACTAAGAAGGATAGGGTAATGAAGGGGTGCGGAAAAGGGTGGTGTTTAAAGTTCATTTTGGGGTGTCAATGCAATTTGCTCATTCTTTTATGTTGAGTTCACGAATTACTTTATGCTAGGGTGGGGATTCTGGAACAAAAAGGGTGAAAGTTGATCAAGGAATAGAGCAGAGTGTCACTGAGGAATCTCACTCAGTGGAGAAATCAACCACAGAGCTTGAGCAGCTCATGGCTTCTACTACTATTGAGTGATATTTGTGCTATTACTGAGACTGAAAAGTCTGTTTATGACCAGCTTCCAAAAGAAATGCTTGAAATGAAGATAAGAGATGATAATGCTGATGGCTATGATGAGAAGGTAATATTTGTTCAGTGATCTAATTATCATTTTTTCAACCATCTTTTTATGTAAAAAAGTTGGAATTTCTTCCTTTCTTTGGCGTTTTCCATGTGCCCGTTATTATGGTTCTGATTCTGACAAGGGATTCAGCAGGATATAGAAGCTACTCTTGGGAATTGTAATGGTACAGAGACTGGTGAGATAATGGCAACAACAATAGGTGGTTGAAATGGTCAGCCAAAACAGGTAATTTCTTTCTGAAGTTGAATTAATTCTATATTCCCAGATTGTCGTATTTTTCTACTTGATGTTGTACCCTATTTAGTTAATAAATAATGCATCTTCATAATGCTTAATATGCTACTTGGGGTACTCTTCAGCACCAAGTATGTGGTGTGTACTTCTGGGGCTTTTTTATGATTTGATAGTTAATTCTCATGTTTCTTTGAAATGCCTCTAATGCCTTTTTCTAGAAAAGCAATCCCTTTCTAGTTCAAACTTATAGTGAGTCCAAGTTTTTTAGTGTTTCTTTTATTTATTTCTTGGCTGTGAAACCTTCTGACTGCAAAGTCTGTTCATGTCTATGGAAGCTGTTTCAATTGTTTCTCATTCTCATTTTATGGGGTAGAAAATCTATAAATGTTGGTTGGTCATGATTATTTGTGTGACATGGCAGAACATGTGGCTCGTACTGGTTCATTTGGTGTCATCTTTCAGGTATGGATAATTGGTCTTGTTTATATCTATGGATGTTATTTTTCAGTGGCATGTTTATTCCTCTCTGTACTTGTGTGACATTTCATAACTTTTTTGGTGCAGGCAAAGTGCCTGGGAACAGGTGAAGCAGTTGCTATAAAGAAAGTCTTGCAAGACAAGAGAAACAAAAACAGAGAACTCCAAATATGCATTTGCTTGACCACCCTAATGTGGTTAAGCTAAAACACTGTTTCTATTCTGTTACTGAAAAGGATGAGGTGACCTTCACCTTGTCCTGGAGTATGTGCCTGACACAGTTTATTGAGTTTCAAAGCACTATTCAAGAACAAGTCAGCAGGTCCTCTGATATACATGCAGCTTTATACTTACCAGGTGGGTCATGATGGCATCCCATGTTTACCATTTGTATATTGTTCATTTTCATACATTGATCTAACGTTTTTTAACTCTCTCTCACTCTGTAGATCTGTTGTGCTCTTAATTACATTCATAGTGTTACTGGTGTGTGTCATCATGAGCATATGTGTTTTGTTCTTTTCATACATTGATCTAAGGTTGTTTGAACTCTCTTTCACTCTGTAGATCTGCCGTGCTCTTAATTACGTTCATAGCCTTACTGGTGTGTGTCATCATGACATTAAACCCGAAAACTTATTGGTAAGACATTTATCTTGATTTGATCTCTGAACTACAATATTCATGTGCTTTGTATGTTTTCAGCAATCAAAACAACATTTGGATGGTAATCCTCCAGTGTGGAGAATTTGTGTCTATAATTTAACAATGCTTAAAAAATGTGAGGTTTGTCATAGTTTACCTTTTCCACTTTCAGCAGGTCATTTAAACTTTTCCACACAATAGGTCATTAATCATGTAAAAGTTTGGTTGACTTTATGTTGCTAGTACACCTAGTAAAATTTTCTACAAGTTGGAGTAAAACATTGCTTATGCAAATACTTGGCTAGACCAATTTAGTCCACTAGAGTTCCTACACTAAAAGGAATCAACTAACATTTGTCTTGTAATTCCTATCCTACTCTTTTCCTTTACATCTTCCCAAGTAGGGCCATAAGATTCTTTTAATTTACTAGACTGCCAATCTGCTTGTAAACATGAGATAACTTACATAATTAGCATCATCTTATATTGCTGTGCGGACATAAGTGATGAGAAAAAGGTTTTTCAAACCCTAGTTGCATTAATTTTATTCGATTAGGACTAATCCAATTTTGTCTTCTAGTTAGTTGACTGCACTGTTTGTTAACATTTTCCCTTCTATTTATGGTTTATTAACTGATACTAGTAATTGATGGCTGCTATGGTGTGATTGTGCTATATTAATTCATTATTATGTGCAACTAAACCACCCAATATTGAGAGTGAAGAGAATACCTGCACCTCATTTCTCTATATATACAACAGCAACACCAACTCAGCCTTATCCTAGCTAAGGAGTTGGCTACATGATCCTTGCCCTCCAGTCAGCTATGTTGGTAATGTATTACTGTATTTGATTGATTAAAAGAATAGCCAAATAGGACCTTTCACAGGGAATCAAGTTCAGATTTGATAGACTAAAGATGAAGCAAAATTTATATGTAATTATGAGGATAATAGCATAACAATACGGGCTAAATAGATCTTCAAAACAGGGGCAGAACTATGATGAAGAAATTGAAAGGACAAAATGAGGGAATTAGAATAACAATGTAACACCTGGGTTTCATACCACAAGGTGGATCGATTGGATCAAACACCAACCTACCTTGATCAAACACAAAGATTCTCCATAGAGAAGGAATGCTAACAAAGCAATTTGGTTTCAATTGATGAGTTTTGGCCTCACTTCTTACATAGGTCTCTTTATATAGCATTATTAAAAGACATAAACATTAATGGTAAACCACTAGCTAACACCACCTACCTATTAATAACTCAACTACTACTTAACTCTTGACAAAGGAAAACTCTTTTGACAATGAATTCCTTTATTTATTAGCTTTTCAAGAACTAAACTTGGACTTAGGTCTAGACCATAGATCAAAAGATGTGGGCTAACTTTAACCCACTAAAACAGTCCTAGCCTATGATAGTCATGGGCTGATTTGGGTGATAGCTTTAGGCCTTTGATGGGCTTGACCCAATGGGCTTTATCTTTCTTAAATATGTCTTCAATTCTACAACAGTCGGCCTAACCCATGTCTTTTCTCACCAGTTCCCCTAAGGTCCTTTAAGATCTGCCTGTAGCTCTTTTAGTCCATTCAATTGGATTAAATTGCTCTTTCATATTTTAGCATTTAAAGGCCTTCATGGAACATGGCCATGCCACCTCAGATGACTTTCTTCTAGCTTATCTTGTATTGCAATTACTCCCAACACCAGCACTAATATGATCAATTACTTTGTCCTTTCAACTTTGCCACTTATCTATCCCAACATCATCATTTCCACTACACCTAGTATCAACATGATGCTTCTTTAACCGCCCATGATTCCTAAACATATCACCAATTCACCATCCTATATATTTATGGTAGGAACACTTTTGTGTATCTAGTTTCATTATCAAATTTTGTAGAGTACAACTACCATAGTTTGTCCTAGCATGTGATCATGTATGAGGGTGCTATGCCTACTATATCCTTGCAATTACATGATCATGATATGCTATATGGGATTTATTCATGAGTTTTTTTGTTAAAGCAACCTCTTATTTGCAGTTTGACACATATTGCAGGTTCATCCCCACACACAAAAACTTAAACTATGTTCATTTTGGAAGTGCAAAAAAGTTGGTATGTGGTCATTTCTAGTATTTGAATAAATGTTGCTCCTATACTGTTGCTTACTTCTGACTAGTTATTGTCTAATTTCAAATGCCGGGTGAACCAAATATATTATCCATTTGTTCACAGTATTCGAGCACCTGAACTAATCTTTGGTGCCACAGAATACTCAACAGCAATTGATATGTGGTCTATTGGTTGTATTAGCTGAGCTTCTCCTAGAATGGGTAGGTGTTATTTTGTTAGTTAAATCTAAACAATGGTTGTTACTGAACTTGATTTATTGAGATCTTGACAAAGATTCAGGCCCATGGGCAATTTGTAGATGTGTCATGTGTCTTATGCTGTTTGCCCAACTACAGGTGGATCTTGCTACAGCCTGAGCTCAACCCATTTGTGATTGAGTGGGTTTGGTTAACCTGCTTAAAAAGTTCAGTCATGACGGCATTTAATTTATTTTGATTTTGTCATTTCCTGCTTTACATTGATTCCATAGATCTAGATACATGCTTTTCTATCACAAGCGGATGCCTCTTGAAGCAATTGATCTTATATCGAGGCTACTCCACTATTCACCAAATTTGCGTTGCACTGCTGTAATAAATTTCATCTCTTTGCAGTTGAATTTCATTTATGCTTGTTCATTATTTTTGAAGAGTAGCTAACATTAATTACATGCATTCTGATGTCTGAGACTTATAACCCCCCCCCATCCCACCATCCCCAAAAGGGGGGGAAGGGGGGGGGGGAAGAAAAAGAAAAAAGAGAACAAACAAACATTCATTGGAAAAGCACTACATACATCTCAAAAACTCTGTTTACATGTCTTGCATTATTTCCAAATTTATTGGAGGTGCTACAACCACATAAATATAAGACAAGCTGGAGTTACGTTTGACTTGGATTGGCAGAGGTTAGAATTCAGCAGTCAGACAGCTAAACATGTTTAAAACATTTTTGGGAACTATACATAGGTTCCCATGTAAAACTTTATCTTATATTATTCCCTCCCTTGTTCTTAATCTGTCTTAATAACTTCCGTGGCTGTCATCTAAATGTAAAATGAAGAGTAGGTTACAAGTGATACCTGCCTCATGGCATGGATGACATTGTGTCCGTAAGCGTCATACCAAGCAAACAGTGCAATTTTACTTCCTGACCTCAACATAGATGTAACACCAGATATTTGATATTGGCTATGAGAAATATTGCTTGTAACTGCCGTGTATCACTATAACAAATCATGTATTATTGAGTCTTTCTAGTGACTTTACTCTGATCCATGCAATTACATCCTTTTGTCCTTCAAGATTTTTGTCTAAAGTGCTCAGTGACACTGCTTGTTAATATCATTAGTTCTCACAGGACAGTAAGAAGCAAAATGCATTTAATGCTAAATGTTGATTTTTGACATTCGTTTGTAATGCATCGCCAGTGTTATAGCCTTACAACAGTTCCTCTTTTATTTGATTGGTCTGTCTCAGTTTCATACATTCCACCAGCTCCTCTTCTCTTCACTGTTACTGCTTTAATCCTATGTGTGAAATTTGTCAATGTGGAACTTAATCACATTACTTACTAGTTACTAGCTCAGTGTACAACCGCTATTGATTAATCATCTATGGCAGTATGGCACTAACTGAGCTGTTTGCCTGCTGCATGTTTGAGTTTATTTGAGCAGTTAGCATACATGTTTCTTGTACGATGAAAACTTTGCTTGTTATTTGTATTCTAAGGTTATATTTTTTAGGTTGTTATTTGGCTGCAAGTTATAACATGCCAATCTTATAACATTCACATGTTTGCAGCTTTGTATGTGACAGTGCTGACACATCCTTTGAGTGGATTAAAACTCCAGTTTAATGCTATTTGTTTGTAGTGGTTCTAATGACAATTACTGAAACTCAGGCTGTCTGCAGTTGGAGGCATGTTGACATCCATTCTTTGATGAACTGAGAGATCCAAATGCACACCTGCCAAGTCAACACCCTCTTCCTCCATTATTCAACTTCACACCCAAGGGTAAAGATGCACCTTTCACTCCTCAAATTTCTCTTCATAACTCTACACCTTAATTAATTTGCTATTTATGTCTCTCATGGAAAACCTTGCTGAACTATCTAATGCATCTCCTCAAGCTGCTTTAGAATCTCATTTATGGGTATGTGAAGAAATAAAATTCTGAAACTGCCGGTGTGATTCTGGTCGATAACCCCCATTGGCCTTGTTGCATACCATGCTACTACCCTGGTCCAAAACTCTACAACCTTCATCCTGGAGATAGGACATGGTGGGAAAAGGTCCATTCAAATGCAAGTTCTGATCGAATTGACGAACTTAAGAGGTGCACAAATGCAAATTATGACCAAGGTGCATGCTACAATTTATCCATATCATGTATTATTGTTGCATGATTGGAGTGGAGACACAACCACACAGGTACAGGCACCTGCTAAATCGTAGCTGGCACTATTTGCAGCTGCTTAGCATTTTATGCGCAAATGTACTTCTCCAGTAGTATATAGTTTTATCAAAATTTATAGAGGTGGAGCAGCAAGAAATGAGAACTTTCTGATGATGGGGAACTTCGGTGTGGCCGATACATCTGCAGGTTTATCTATGCATGTGGGATTTCAAGTTTTCAGTTTCACTGGAATTGTGTCTCCCATGCAGTCTCTTCTGCTGTGTTTATTTACCTATCTTTTGAAATATGATTTATGTCTCCAAGCAAGTAAGCCATTGAATGAATAAATAAAAGCATTGTAATGGTTATTATCTTCACCTTTCATCAAGTTGTTTGGCTGGTAGTTTACTTGTGATGTTAGATTCCACGCTCAATTTACCTGGAAGTGCTGCCCCCATTTGTTTAATGATTTTACAGATCTTTTTTTGCTTATGCGCTCTGTTTAACATGTCTAACTCGTTTTTTGTAAGCACCTGGGTATGTTCGTCACCACATCTCTAAGCTTCATGACCATGGAAAAATGTCTTTTTCCATTGAATCTTGATTTACATGGGTTTAACAGTCTTTCGTGTTTTCTTTTTTCTATACAGGAAACACGTCATCTATATGATCAAATAACGTTCCTTTTCCATCACTGGGGAAAGAAGGAACATTGATTACTGATCACTTCAATTTTGTAAGTTTTCTTTTCTTCTCCTTTCCTTGTCTCCTTTTCCAGAACACTGCCAATATGAGTAGGTTTCTTTCATTGGATTCTTTCGTTGGATCATTATGATTTCCCCACCTCAAATTTATAATGTACAATGAGGTTGATTGGTTACCTAAACCGTAACGGTTCTGCTTAACTTACATCTATTATAATATTAGAAGATTTTGTCAAATCAGTTAACCTAATTTATAGGATTTCGTTGGAAAAACTGCTTGATCTCCTTTGTGTTGATATCAATGACACCACCTAGAGTTAGAGTGCTTAACACGTGTATGACATGCCATGAAGGTTGGACAGTTTTTAAGTAGAAGTTAACAACACAACAGATTGATTACAAGCAAGCAAACAGAACTGGACAACTTCTCTGGTGTCACTAGCCTATTATGGATACAAAGAACCAACCAAACCAGTTCCTAACATGAGGAGATGACACCAGAAGATAGTGATACAAGAGGCAAGTGTCCACGTAATCGACCACACTGATTGAGACAGGTCTAAGCTCTTTTTTCCTCCTTTACTATATTATATAAAATAATGAAAGAATGACAAATTATAATCTGTGAAATTGATGGCCCATCTTCTCCTCCTGGATAAAACCAGCAATACAATCTGGTAGACCCATTAGATCAAGGCAGGGAAATATCTTATTCTGTTCACGGGAGCCCTGGAGCCCCTAAAAAAATCAGCATATCTATTAGTCTCATAAAAGCATGGTTCGAAGTGTTAGTAGTATATTGTTGAAATTCGGTAATATATCACCATGTTGGAGTGGGGCGATGCGACACCCCCTTGGTCGACAAAAAGTCCACGATATATTGCGGCTATGTCGTCAATGTCGTCAATGTTGCTGATATGTCACCAATGTCACTTATCTCTCTTGTTTCTTGCATTTTAACCATATTTTGCTTTGATCTTCGACGTCTACGAATACATCTTGCTTTGTTATTGCCGACTATTATATTGTTTGTGGTGTTTTAGGTTAAAATAACGCTCCCAATGTGTTTATTGATCTCAAGTCAAGCTACACAATCAAATTCCAAATACCCCTCAAAATTGGGGGTCGATTATTCATCGACATTCTTCCAAATGTCGCCTAACATATAACGATATGTTGCCGTGTCAGTGGTGTTGCCAGCCACCGACACGGCTACACGGAGCGATTTTCCGAACCTTTGCATACAAATCTATGCTTTTGTTCTACCAAAAAAATTGAGAAACCCTTGAAAACGCAAGTAAAACCATACAACTGAGACATTATTTAAGAGTTTCTAATGTAAAATGATTTCCAGAATACAATCTAGAACTTGATTCCAAACTCTTCTGTTGATCACAAAACAGAACTAATGAATGGACACAGTGACTTTATTAGATCACTCCATAAGAATTTTGATGAGAATCTCAAATAACCAATAGGAGATGGCCAAGCCACTCCTGATTATCTCTATGACAATAAAAGTATTATATTAGCGCACTAATTCTACCTTAGGTTCTTTTTACCTGAAATGGGCAAAAAGGAACCCTTTCAAATCAATCATGAGGTGAGACAATAAATTATAATTTGAGCAGCCTAAATCTGATGCGGGATTAATCAAATCTGAAAGAGTGACAGTGGAGTGGTGAGCCCATTAATTAAATTCATCATAATTTATTTTCATTCAGGTAGGTGGCCAATGATTTACCTCATTTGTCAATAAAGAATTGGTATACTCGCTTGTACTTCTTAGTGAAGAGGTTATGTGTTCGACTTTTGCGGACAGCAATACATAATACTCTCATCCCTTATATAGAAAACTATCTTGCTGCAAAAAAATAATAAAAAATAAATAATAAAAAATGATTTGCCTCATTTAAGTCATTTTATTTATGTGAAAATAAAAAAACTCGAGATGGGATGCCATGCAGAAGATTAACCATGACATGATATTTTCTAAGGGGGGAGGATCAAAGCCATTAGATATTCAAAACCAACTATGAATCTTAAGAAGCTTGGCCAATTCTTATAAATGATCACTTTAGATTTCCATGTAATGCCTACGGTCGGTGTGAAAAATCGGTCACAATATCAGAAGTTTAGAACTCATCCTCTTCCCCTTTTTTGTTCACTTCCCCCTTCCCTTATTGTTCTTTTCTTCTCTTGAAGGTAAGAAGTATTCTTGACCCAAAAAAGTAATATTTAGAGGCTGGTTAAGAGTGTAAGGAATCTAGATTACAAAAATTTTATATCCAACCATTGTAGGATTATTCAATTGATAATGATCAGCATCTCTTTAGTAAAGAAGTCATGGATTATATATCAACTCTCGTTAATGATATATATTATATCACCATCTTCTTTATAAAAATGCTTTCAAATTGAAAAAATTCCTATATCTAAGAGCGAGATGAAAGTTGTTGTTAACAAATCTTTTTGTTTTAGAAAATTTATTTAATTTTTATTTAATTTTTTAAGATATTGATAATTGTATTAAGTGTGAAAAATTATGATACTATCACATATACTATTAACCCAGGTTTGGATCTAAGACTAGACAACCAATAAAAGTTATTTATTTATTAATATTTGAGGTGGATAAGTCAGGATTTTGCCCAGGAAAAAAAAACCGAGGAAAATTTTTCTTGGAAGGAGGCAGGGAGCGTGAGTCGGTAAGCGCGCGTTGGTGCCCCCCTTTGTTCGGCCAAAAGCGAAGCGAAAATGTGGAATGGTGGCCCACCGTCGCCAAACAGAGCCTAAGGCAAGAAAAAAACACACGGAATCTTGTTGTTCACCTAATCAACCATCTGTAACGGAAAAATTAGAGAGAGTTCTATGATCCAAACACGCAGAACGGTCAGACAGGAGGGTAATCTTGTAATTCCGTAAAATGAACAAATGTGAAGTGCCGACGAATCGGGGGGCCGCGACAAAATAAGTTGTGAGAGAAGGATAGACATGAAAAATCGTGAAAATGAAGGATTCCAGGAACGTTCTGAAAATCTGATATGAATGAAGAACTTAAAATCTACGGGACAAGCAAGCCGATCAATGGAACAAAGATTCAAAATTAAAAGCTGAACTGTCCGTCGTCTTCTCAATTTCCATCTCGTTCCTTTTCAAAGCCTTCCAAAGTTTCGGATTAGGTTTTTCTGTCTTTGCTTCTTTCCTGCATTTCTTTTTCTTTTCTCTCTTTTCTCAGAAATCTAAGATTACAGAAAAAGAACAGAAGAAACGACTCAGAAGTGGGCGATAACGAACTTATTAACAACCAACCAGACAGAAACAAACCCAGAATGGTTCCTTCCACAGGGAATTCACTATTAGCCACGTCAGATCTCCTCGCCCCCAATTCTGTCTATGTCTTGTTTCGCAAAAGGAGGAATTAGTTGCGTGTTTTGTAGCTATCTCCATTGCACTTTATTTCTTTTCTCCTCTTTTTGCGTTTCGCTGTCGGATTCTCTGTGACAGAGAGAGAGCTCACGCGTCCTCTGCTGTTCTTCTCTTTCTCTTCCTTCTGTTAGTGATGTTTGTTTCGGAGCTTTCAGTTTGCTAGCTTTGTCTGCGTGTGGACTCATCAAATTGAATTAAGGAAGAGAATTGAAGGTAGAGGAAGAAGAGAATGGGGAATTCGTTTGGATGCTCGGCGTCTGGGGAGAGATTGGTGTCGGCAGCGAGAGATGGTGACTTGGTGGAAGCGAAGATGTTGCTGGAGTGCAATCCTGGCCTCGCCAAATACTCTACCTTTGGCGGCCTTAACTCTCCTCTCCACTTCGCTGCTGCTAAAGGCCACAACGAGGTAATTATCAACTTCTGATCTCTTTACCGTTCTGATCTCTTGTTTTGCTGTTCATTTATGTTTCTCACTTGTCAATCCATTCGTTGTTTTGCTTTACTCTTTCTCAAGATTGTTGCCTTGTTGCTTGAGAATGGTGCCGATGTCAACTCTAGGAATTACTGCGGCCAGGTATCTTCTAATTCTTTCTTCTTCTACTTTCATGGTTACGTCTTGGTTTATTTAATTTGTGATTTTTTCTAGCCAAAAAATTATATTTTTACGATCGGATTCATCATTCAAACCCTATTTGATTCTTATCTTAATCACATTATAGTTTAAATTAGAGTTGGGGGTTTACCAAATTATAGTTCGATTGGGCACGCAATCGATTCATGTTTGTTGGATCTAATCACCGAGTGGTTTTGTTGTTCTTCTTGGTGGGGATCTCGAAGACGGCTTTAATGCAAGCTTGCCGGTATGGGCACTGGGAAGTTGTACAAACACTTTTGCTGTTCAGAAGCAATGTGAGTCTTATTTTGTTTTAATCGTTTGCATTCTTAGACCGTCCGTGCCTATCCACTTATGAAAATTTTCATTTTTCCCTCCTGAGAAGTTATTAGCATAACTATTTAATTGTTCAGGTTATCAGAGCAGACTATCTCAGCGGGCGGACAGCACTGCACTTTGCAGCTGTAAATGGGCATGTTAGATGCATAAGACTCCTTGTCGCAGATTTTATCCCTAGCAGTCCCTATGAAGTTATCAATGCTCAGGCCAACGGTGACAAGGGTGATGGTTCGAAATTGAGGACCAAATGCGACCAACCGTATGTGGTTTGTTCACAATCTGTTTCGGATGCAAAACTTTTATTTAAGACTGGATGACCTTTCTTGCATTTCCTTTTGTCTGTTTCATCTGCCATGATAGCTTGTTTGAGTATCCTTTGGAGATATACTCATTGCTACAAAAATTTTGCCCTGTTTTATTCTGGTTTGTTGTTGATTGAATCTTATTTAATTTTCTTTCTTGGATCTCTCGTCGTCTCCTACAATATCATTTAGAACCTGCTATATATGTTGAATGCAGTGCGCTATCCAAGTTTGTCAATAAGGCTGCAGACGGTGGTATAACTGCTCTTCATATGGCTGCCCTGAATGGGCATTCGGATTGTGTACAGCTCCTACTTGACATCAATGCAAATGTCTCAGCTGTGACATTTCACTATGGAACATCAATGGATTTGATAGGTAATTTGATGTTTCTTGCTGAATTTCACCTTCGTTGGTTGATTTGCTTTTCTATTATTTCATTGCATTGAATTCTTTATAGGAGCTGGAAGCACTCCTTTGCACTATGCTGCTTGTGGAGGAAACCTAAAATGCTGTCAAGTAAGAATTAATTTTTACATTTGTATTATTCTGTACCAATCTTCTGTCCTGAATTGGGGAACAATTATTTATCTCACGTTTCCCTTCTGTCAGATCCTACTTTCAAGAGGTGCTAGCCGGTTGACATTGAACTGCAACGGGTAACATGTCTTAGACCAAATACCTTTAGTGGGTAGTTGTAAGCTTTGCATCTGACCTCTTTTGTTCTTGTAAATGCGCCATTCAAACAAGACTTTGTGTTTTCTATCAGGTGGCTGCCATTGGATGTGGCGAGGATATGGAGTCGTCATTTACTTGAACCACTTTTGGCACCCAATTCTCAGTTGACAGTACCTACATTTCCTCCATCTAATTATCTTTCTCTGCCTCTTATGAGCGTTCTTGATATAGCAAGGTATTCTAATTCTGTATCTATCTAATTCTAGAACTGTCTTTGTTGGGTTTTCTATCTAAATAAAAGAGAAACAAGGAAGTTTGTTTCAATCTTGTTATGGAAGAAATAATTTTGAGCAGTTTTGACTAGTTTTCATAGTTTTAATCAGTTTTGACCAGCACATCACATTTCAAGTTTTAACCCCCCCCCCTCACAACAAAAAAAAAAAAAAAAAAAGAAGAAGAAAGAGAAAGAAACCTGGTTTTGGTAGTTCAGACCAAATTTTGGTTTCTGGGTGGTTGAAGCTTTGGTCAGGACCAAACTCTTTGTCCTTCCCCTATAGAACCACTCCATTCTGATCCAAATGATAATTCATAGTTCCAGGTTTGAATCAGCCCATTAAGTCCATGTAACCCAATTGTTTGAGTTATAAACCCAATTAGGATTCGAATTCAGCTCTTCAATTTATGTTCTTGAAGGAAGACTTAGACTTCCCACTTGCCTGATGCTTGTTCAGGTATTCAAGTCCTGGAAATAAAAGTGAGACTGCGTACATTTGACCTTCTCCAGACCCTGCTAAATGCGGGAGCCTTGTGATTTGAGTATGGCCCTTTTTTTAAACACTAATGTGTATTTAGCTATTTACATAAAAGCCGTTATATATCTGGTGTCCTTCTATTTTATCCCCCATTCTGCTTTGATTCCTTAAAATTCCTTTATCTCACAAGTGGGGTTCACCTTAATATGTTAAATACTTAATGACTGGATTGGTCCTCCCTGTTGGAGTCAATTTCCATTTTGTCTCTTTTGCACCTAACTAAACTACTCCTGGAATTACAGCTTTCCAACAATAACAACAAGCCTTATCCCAACTAAATGGGGTCAGCTACATGGATCCTTGCCTACCAATCAGTTCCAGGAATTACTGACTTTCCATTACCTTCAATGGTGGAGCTGTTTATTACTGGGTGGGCCCAAAGTGACCCATAATCAGGGCTATAGAATCTGTAATCACCTCACTACTTCTTTGTCTGATACTTTCTCCTACAACTCTCCTTTTTACTTTTAGCTTTGCTGCATTACTGATTTTTTCCTGAATTTTGAACACATCCTCCCTAAGTAACTAGAGACACCATAAACTTGCCACCTTTAAAAAAACTCTATTCCTCAAGGAAAAATCTCAATGTATCCTAGTTGCTCTGATACTGGCTATAAGTAGCAGTATTACCTGGAAAACTCCATGTGTGACAGATGTGCAAGGCATCAACCCCTGGAAACCATGTCCTGAGCTCCTAATTCTATTCTTCTTTGAAAAGAGGTGTTAATACATTCTGCATCTTTTGACTCTAGTATGCCATGTTATTCTTGTAAACTAAATCATGACAATTATTCCAATATTATTGCTGTTGGAGTTGGGGCACTTGCACCGTTCCAAGTCTTCCCTGGGGCATGGGTGCTGCAAGTTTTCGAATTTTACTGCCCTTTTAAATTTATTTCCAACCCTAGTTTGTATTTCAATCTCCATAAAAGTGATGGGAACCTCAGGAAATTTTGAACAGTTACAAACACAAAAACTCTGGTTTGAGTTAGTACCTCACGAGATACATTTTCTCACAAGCTTATACTAATGGGGACTGATTTTACATACAAATAATGTATTTAGCCCAGATATATACTCTAGAAGGAAAATTCTATTGAAAGAAATTAAGACTCCCATAAAATCAATTTCTAGCTTTAATACTTAGCCTTATTGCAACTCTAATTATTGTTGTGCTCGCATGAGGATATATTTTTGTACTATATGAGGCTAACTGCTGCATGTTACCTGTGATATAATTCATCCATAAAAACTTCTGCATCTGGTCCGCAAATTAACTTCTATAAACAAATGTAAGCTTTGATCAGGTCATACTTTGATCTCCATAATATGATTGAGATCTCACTCTTTGGTGGAACCCGTCATAAAGCTAATATAGTCATTTACCATGAGGTAGCTGCTTATCACAGCCTTTTTTGTCTACTTTGGGCACTAGACCTTTATTTTGGGTGAGTTAGGCATTGTACTTTGACCAAAATATAAATCCAATACTAATGTTATGAGCCTATAGGCCCCCTTATACACTTGAGAGTCCCTCCACCCAACATTTCAGACTTTTAGGATTGAAATCTTACAAATATTGAAGATTTATCTGGTAACAGAACTAATCACCCTTGTTGCTCAGTTTTTCTGAGTTATCTTTTATAGTATCACTGATATGGTCTAAGTGTTTAGAATCTGCTATGAAAAGTGAAATGTAAGTTCAATATTTTATTATTTTAGTTGTCTAAAAACAACTTTAAGTATTCAGGGTAGGATTTCCTATAATTCAGCAGTTGTAACGTCCAACCATGGTTCAACAACTTGACACCCATCTTGCCATGCCAAAAAGGAGAGATCTCGCTCAAGATGTGGTATTTTTCCCCAGCCAACTCCAGTGAATTTGATGGCCCATCTTGGGGGTTTTAAGAGTCAGGTTGGGCTTAGAGTTGGTATTTAGCCTATTTAGGCATTCTAAGCACATTGGTGGCCTTAGATTTGTGAATAAACAATCCTAAGTATGAGTTCTAACTCGACCCTAAGTTTAAAATCAAAATGCTGCAGAAATGAATATGCATAGTTATAAAACATGAAATATATAACCATTAGGACATATAAATGAAAAGCAAGTGATGAGATACATCAAATAACTTAAATAGTACTAGAATTCCATCTATATGAGTACAATAGAACATCATATTCTTGACTCTCTAGAATACAATAATTCAACCATCATAAGTTCCATATAATTGATAAGTTCATAATAGAAGTGTTGGGTATGACTAATGCTTTACATTATATTGTCGACGATCTTCCCCCCAACGCACACGGAGGGTCGCCCTAATGGGGGTTGTAGGAGGCAACGCCCCTAGGCATGTAATGGCCTTATATTACTTTGGGCCTCAGAATTTCCTTTGCAATTTTGGCTTGGGCCCATGAATAGCTATTGTTGGGGGAAAATGTCACCTTGGTTGAAGATCTACTAAAAATGGGCTTGATTGATCTTCCTTGTGATGTAGATGTGCTAAGAGTAGTTGCAATTGAAGATCTAGCTGAAATCCGCAAGAAATTTGGAAAAAGTTGAGAGTTTTGGTTAGATTTGGCGAGATCTGGCGTGAGAGAGTGGTGAGAGAGGTCGAGAAATGACCTCTCTCCTTCGAGATAAGGGTCTTAAAAGAGTGTGGTTGGACCACATCTCGGTCCAATTGAGATATTGTGGCAAGAACTTGAGATCTCGTGAGACCTCGAGCAAGTTGTGAGAACTCTGAGACCTCCTGCTTCTCATAAAAATGAGACCTCAATCACGATCTTGCTGAGATGTCAAACCATGCGTCTAACATTATAAAATTTATGAGGGTTTCTTGGTTAGCATTGTCAGTGACTGCCCATGGATTAAATGGTTGTAGTTTTATGGTGTTATCTGCAGTGCTGTTGTTTGGATGAGGAATCAGTTAATACTTGGAACATTTTGCATGATAGATCTATTGCATTAAAGCATGAGTGCTAAATTTCCAGCTGATGTATAACCTCATAATTAGTTGGTGGCAATTTAATTATAACAGTTATGTTATAATGTGCCAGTAATATATATATTTTTTTTTTGTCTTTCCTGCCACAGTACATACCTGGGTTTGTTTCCTGGCTGGTGCATAACTTCCTTTTTTTGGGACCATGGTTAAAATGGAATGCCCTATTGTGAATCTCCTTCTTCTTTCTGGGTTCTAGGAGATTGCCTGTTCTATATCTTCTCCTTTTCTAATACGAAATCACTTACCCTCCCCCCCCCCCCCGAAAAAAAAAAAAAAAAAATTAATAAATAAATAAAATTGTTTGTCTTGCATCCTGTACTTCACAAGAATCTTGTCTATTAAAAGTTGTTCATTAAATTGTTAGGGTTCTACAGCTATTTATTTTAACACAATATTTATTTACTCTTTGAAGATATTGGATACTGGTAGCCTATTTACCAAGATCCTTGTTGTTTTAGAAGCAAAGATGAAGGAACTTTGTACATTTTTGAGCATCTAAAAGACAGTTTTATAGCTTATGATGCTTCTCTGCAGAGAATGTGGATTGCAATCTTCTGTCATAACATCTGATGACAATGATACTTGTGCTGTTTGCCTGGAGCGAGCATGCAGCGTAGCTGCTGAAGGTCAATCTCTTTCTTTCCTTTGCATTTGTTGTGACATATCCTTGAGTTATTTCATTTTCTCAGGGGTTGCCCTTTTTTGCCACAGTAATGGTGCTATTTTAGTTATAGCCATGTTCCTAAAGTGACACTACACCAGCTAGTAAAACTAACTCAACATTTATAAGCAATGTCTAATTGTCTATTGGATAGTAATACATCACCATTATATTTTACTGGTAATTCTAGGGAAACAGATTGAACTGAACTAAACTACTCGGGACCAACTGCTCGGTTGGGATTCGTTCCGGTTGGTGTTCAGTCATAAGCCTTTCTCTTTAGGTTTTACCTGTCAGGTGTCGTTCACTCCTTTCTGACTAATTTCGGTTCCACAACTTTCACACCACGCCCTTGTTCCTCCCGCTGTGGCTTGTCTAGCCCCCCCCCCCCTCTTCTAGTAAGTAACCATTCCAAAGATTGACCTTAAAAGCAGGAGGGAGTGGATCAAGGTTGAGGGTGTGGGGTACTGTTTAGATTTCATCATCTCTTTGTAATGGAATTCTGTAACAAGGTTAATTTTGAATTCTTAGCAGCTGAGATTGTCTAACCAAACTTGTATATAGAAGATTTCCCTGAGCTCATGGTGGTTTAACATGACTAAATAGAATATGACTGCAAAGATTGTCTAGGTTTCTCCCTATTATGGTTTCTATTTCAACACAACATCCTCCACTATTTGGCAAGGGAGTGAGTTGAAAATCTGATTTGGTCTGTTATGAGTTATGGGGTAGGGATAGGTTACCTCTGAAATTCTTCAAGAGTGTATCTTCACAGATCAACGAAGTCTCTCAAATTAAAATCAAATCCAGAATTATGAGCAGCAGGCGCATATCTCAGTGTTTTTTAAAATGGTCTCCGCTGTTCCCCTTGATTGCTGGATTTGCCTGATCACATCACCCCCCCCCCCCAGGGGGGGGGAATTGCACAGACACTCCCATAGGATGCAACACTGATCTCCAGATGATATAGTCGTTTATGATATGAAAATATTTGTAATAATTTGAGTCATTATCTGAGTTCTCAAAAGATTTCTCTGGAAGAAAAAAAAACCTCCTTAGCCCTTGGCTTTTAGGGCACCTTAGATGAAACTCTCCTCCCATACTTGAAGACAGCGACTTGTTTCATTTCCTTCTCAAGTCTCTTGGGAAGAGGAAACAAATGATTATGTGATCCCTCATGTGAAAAGTTTGGTGGATAGCTGGTTCTGTAATGGACAAGTCAGTTTGTCACCCAAATTTCACTCCCCTTTCACACCATTCACCTCCTTGGAAACCTCATCAAATGCTGGTTTCTCTAAACAATTTTAAGGAGTCATGGTTCCTCTTTGGTCTAATTATCATGGCAAATCCAATGCTTCAAATCTTCTCAGCACAGCTTCTTTCTCATAAGTTTAAAAGCCATTTCCAGATGCAACACTGATCTCCAGATGATATAGTCATTTATGATATGAAAATATTTATAACAATTTGAGTCATTATCTGAGTTCTCAAAAGATTTCTCTGAAAAAAAACCTCCTTAGCCCTTGGCTTTTAGGGCACGTTAGATGAAACTCTCCTCCCATACTTGAAGACAGCGACTTGTTTCATTTCCTTCTCATGTCTCTTGGGAAGAGGAAACAAATGATTATGTGATCCCCTCATGTGAAAAGTTTGGTGGATAGCTGGTTCTGTAATGGACAAGTCAGTTTGTCACCCAAATTTCACTCCCCTTTCACACCATTCACCTCCTTGGAAACCTCATCAAATGCTGGTTTCTCTAAACAATTTTTAAGGAGTTATGGTTCCTCTTTGGTCTAATTATCATGGCAAATCCAATGCTTCAAATCTTCTCAGCACAGCTTCTTTCTCATAAGTTTAAAAGCTATTTCCATGACATTGCCTTGTTCATAGCATATTATCAGCCTAAACCCTCCAATTCATTTCACTACCTTCATTTTGTTGACTTGGATGGACCTTCTTTTCTCCAGCTCAAAATTTTACTTTGAGCTCTCCACGCCAATGATTTAGTGTTCAAAGCTTGGGACTAGATTTGATCTTGCTGATATTTGCTGCTTCATAAAGGGATAATCTGCTAGATTTGTAATATTAACTGGACCAGCCTGATAGTCCTGGTGGATCCTGAATTAAGTTGGCTAATGTTATACTGCTCCCTCAATCTATATGCTCCAAACCCTCCAATTTGTATGTTCCTTTCTTTCATATATAAATTGATGAATGCAGTCTTGGAAAGCATGGGTCTTGTTTTCGTCATGGTTTGTGTAATAGTACACTAAAAGGAGTGAAGGGTATGAAATGCAGTGGCGCTTGCTCTGAATCTTGGTGGTCTTTTTAGCGTTAGTCACAGAACACCGGCCTCAATGGGTCCATCTATTAAGAATCTGTGTATGAAATGACCACCGCTGTTATACATAAAAGTCTCACAAAGGTGAAGGTCCTCTCATATGTAGGAGCTCTAAATATTTCTGAAGAAGCATAGATGCATGTATTTGACAGCTTAAGCTCTTGGTGCAGCACGAATAAAAAGAAATTGGAGATCGTGGAGAGTGAAAATGTCCTGGGTTTCCTTCAGATTTTTTCAGCAAAAAAAGAAAACATAAAAGTAGCTAAAGCCTAAAGATGATGGTTAAAATAGAATGATGCTGGGAGCTCACATATTTGCTCATCTTCAGATGATAATTTGCAAGCAAAAATGTTTGAAGATCTCGCTCTCCTTGGGATCTTATTTATTTATTTTTTTTGTTTTTTTGGGTGATTTAGCTAATGTTGGCAAAGTTTACCTGACCTTTCCTGATTTCCCTGCTGAGTCCTTAATGGGGTACAGGATAGAGAAGAAAAAGGGAAAGACAAAAAAGAAGTGGGGCGGGGGGTGGAGAAAAAGCGGAAACCTGAGAAAAGTTGCAGTGGAAGAGGGAGAAGAGATCTTATGAGAAGAAGAGGGGGAAGAAGGGCGTGTGCACACACAAAGCTTTAGCTTAGTTCATCTTTCTACTCCATATCCAATAAATGATATTGCATGAGCACTTAAAGAAGAATTAAGGAACTTTTAACCCTAATCCTTTATTAAAACTCAGTTGGGATTCTAAAATAAAACCACAAGATAAACTCAATAAATAAACCTAAAATAATTAAGTATCCTATTAATAAACCCACAATTTAGCTGGACTGGATTTATCTAGGTCTGGGTTCCCAAACAGATTCAGGTTGGCGCTAGGCTGTACTGAATCACTCTTGTTTTCTAGTTCTTTATATTCTGAGTACATCTGAAATATTTCAATGAATTTCCGGTTCTGAAATGACAGAAATGTTGACTGAACAGGATGTAATACTGTTATGATTTTAATCTTTTTCTTTGGGCATTTTGATTTTTTTTTTTTCAGGTTGTGGACATGAGCTCTGTGTTAGGTGTGCGCTTTATCTCTGCTCAACCAGCAACATCCCCTCCGAAATGGTTGGTCCACCAGGATCGATTCCATGTCCGCTGTGTAGACATGGCATAATATCTTTTACCAAATTGCCTGAGTCCCCCACAAAGGAGCTCGAAGTAAATCTGTCTCTTGGCCTCTGTAACCCATGCATGCTACACCGATGTGATCCAGACATGCCTAAATCTGTCTGGAGGCCTGAGATCCGCAAGAATCGTGTTGCCTCAATCTCATCAGATCTTCTATGCCCTGTCTCCTGCAGCCCATTCCCATCTGTTGCAATTCCTTTATGCGCATGCGACGATCGTCCGTGTCCACCTGTGGAACCCGAGGAAGGAGACACAACAGAGGAATCTTTTGGTGATACACAAGGCACATCAGTGGAAGAGGTTAAAATGGAAGGAACTAGACTCGTGAAAGCTAGTTGTTCAAGTATTTTCTGGAGCAGAAGAAGCTGTCACAGGGAAAATCAGTGCAATGCAGAAATTAACGCTTGATTTGTATATTGGAGAACTTTATTTGTAGAAAACTGCAGTCTTGTTAGGAAACAGGTGCACAGGTGCATGGTTTTGGTCTTGATCTGCAGTCACGGTGGATGGTCATTTTGGAATACACTCATCCAACCACGGTCAACGCCATTTAAATAGCAACATTGTCACTTATCATGTAAAGAATCCGATCGGACATTGAGCTGGAAGTCTTACAAAGATCTTTGATGATGGATTTGGGATTTCTGTGTATTGAGAACGTCAGACATGTATCTGGACGAAATGAAATTGGGAACAAAGAATCAAAGATTTGGGTTCCTTTCTGATTATAGCAATGATACATTTCATTTCATTTCATTTTCCTTCATATTTTTCTTTCCTCCCTTCCAGCAGGTCAGCTCTACGTTGTTTTCAAGTCATGGAGGCTTAGCAAGGTAGTCTTTGTCCTGACATGGGAATTGCACTCACTGAGTGAAAAGCTTAATGGAGTGCAGGTTTAGACTAGTACCGAGGATCCCAGATCAGGCATGTTGTGTTGTTTTGGCTAAAATTTTACCAGGAAATTTACTTGAAAAGTTTTAAGGTGAAAAGGTAGAAACTAAAAACTTTTTTTTTTTTTATGTCGAGAAGTATTTCGAAGGATTGATGTTTTGATAGAGAATAGCTAGAAGATTTGAAAACATATAAATTACTACATTTACAAGCTTCTGGGAAAATGAACTGAAGGGCTACATGTACAGTCCTGTAGTTAAATACAAGGGAACACAACGTGAAACTCTGAGTCGTTTTGTGGCGCATTAGGGTGTTCGATGGCCACAGATGATCCTGTTGGCCTCAAGCATCCCCATGTACTGGGTTGTCCTCTTGGGGCCAGGGCTGTCCGCCATAGAGGATGCACACCGCATAAAATAACATTGCCCCTGAAGGTGGGAATCCTACTCCTCCCATCTGTGGTTCTTATTGCTGCCTTTTAGTCTACCTTCTCCCTTTTTTTCTTTGAAGTTAAGATTAGGAGGATACATACGCCCACACAAGAGGTGAAATCCCGTTTCATAAATTAAAAAAATCTCAAAACCTATGGATGCTTCTATCTACTACCATCCCTCATTTTGGGAATGAGAATATTAATGCTGCCAAATGGGTGCAAATCCCAAGACCTCCCCGTGGGAGGTTGGACCTTTAACCGCTTTACTAACCCATTATTGGCAATCTTTTGGGTTTTAAGTAAGATAAAAAATGAGGAGTTTATCTTAGTTTTTAGATCAGCATGTTACACATGAGCATAGGAAAAATGCCAAATGAATGGAGGAGAAGCATCGTGGTTTCAATTTACAAAAATAAATGAGATATTCAAAGTTATAATAATTATAGGGGCATTAAACTGATGAACACCATACTATGAAAGTATGGGAGAGAGTAATTGAAATCCGTTTTTGAGACATTTAACCACAATTACAGATAACCATTTTGGGTTTTTGCCAAGAAGATCTACTATGGAGACTATTTACCTAATTAGAAGACTTATGGAAAGGTACAAGAGAGTGTAGTAAAGACATTCATATGATATTTATTGACTTAGAAAAACCTTATGCTATAGTTCTTAGAGCATTAATTTGTCAAGTACTGACGAAAATATATGTTGCAAGTAATTATGTAGACATAGTTAAGGATATATATGATAGTTTAGTGACAAGTGTAAGAACAGTGGGGAGACAAGGTAATGAATTCTCAATTATAGTTAGGCTATATCAAGGATCAACTTTAAGCCCATATTTATTTGTACTTGTAATGAATGAATTAACCAAAGATATTCAAGACGATGTCTCTTAGTGTATGCTTTTTGCTGACGATATTGTGTTGATAGATGAGACTCAAGTGGGGATTAATACCAAGTTAAAATCATAAAGAGCAACTTTGAAATCAAGAGGCTTTAAATTAAGTAGAACGAAGACAAAGTATCTAGTGTCATGATCAGGTGGATGATGAGGTGTGAAACTTGACGATAATGAGATTTTTCAGAGTGATTCTTTTAGCTAGGTACCTAGATTCAATCATCAATAAACGAGGTGAAATAGAAGATGATGTTTCCCAAATAATTAAAATAGGGTGGATGAAGTGGAGAGTGCATCTAGGGTATTGAGTGATCGACGTATTCCATTAAAACTTAAAGAAAAATTCTATAAGACCGTTGTTCCACCAGTTTTGATGTACAATGCAGAGTGTTGAACTATTAAAAAGAATCATATTGATAAACTCAGTGTAACAGAACTAAAAATACTAAGATAGATGAGTGGCAAAACTAGGAATGATAAGATAAAGAAAAATTATACTAGAGTTGGCATGGGAGTTGCTCTCATAAGTAATAAATTTCAGAAAAGTCGCTTGAGGTGGCACGACAATGTTCAATGGAGACCTATAAATGCCCTTGTATGGCAAAGTGATATAATCCAGATTGAAGAAACTAGAAGAGTTAGGGTAAACCAAAGATGATCTTAAAAGAAGTGGTGAAAAATGAATACGTATAGCTTAGGCCTTATATTTAGTATGACCTCAAATAGAACTGATTGAAAAACAAGAATCCATGTAGCCAACACCATTTAATTGGGAGAAAGCTTCTTGTTGTTATATATTACATATGATATTGATACTTTGTCAGACCTCATTAGGCACTCCTGGAAAGATTTCTTTAGAGGAGACAAGCCAAACCCACAGAACCACTCAGTCACAACCGTCTTTTTAGTTTTATACAATAAAACACTGATTCAGTTGTCTTTCAACATAGAATGAAAAAAGTTTTTCTACCACCATCATGGCTAAAGAGCAAAAGGCAAATGTCTTTATTGCTAGACCAGTCATGTAGCAATCTACTGAAACGAAAATCTTTATTAACAAAAGATACCATTTTGACAAAATGAAACTGGTTAGGGAGTGCCATTGGATTACTGGATACAAGATTTTCCAGAGCATCGCCTGGTGGAAGCAGCATTATTATAAGGTGGTGGCATTTCAAACCCAGATTTTTAAACCAAGAGATTGTATTTATGGTTTCTTCTACACAAGTCTGTAGGGTTTCTTACTTTCTTCACCATCACTAGCCTATCTAATTAAGAATGTTCAAATGTGATCAGTGGGAAACCAAAACCAAAAACTAATGGTTGACGAATATGTGATTGGATTTTCAATAACAATAGTCATCCAGGTTAGACATTCTAAGTCTAAATTAAACACCTGAGATTGTTAGGTTGACACCCACTCAGCTGTCAAAGAATTTGGTATCTTGTCCTTTTTGTCTGCTCGTATAACATATACGTTTTTAATCAAATATGTTAGTTTAATCTTCTTTTGAAGAATCAGTTCTCACAGTAGAGCTTGAAATGATTATATGTTCCTCTTGTTGTTTACAGTCCAAATTGTAAGAATTTTACATGTTTTTGCATGAACATCTTAAGCGTTTAGAACACTTCAACTTACGCTCTCAAGGATATGTTTGGGTGTAAAGAAATAATGTTTTTCTTGATTTCCATACAGCCTAAGAGAGAGCTGTGCATAATCTTCAAATTTTGATTATGCAGAACACTCATCAAAGACAACCAATATGTTGGGATTAAGATTAAACCTATAAAATGATCGGATTTGGCTAAGATACACTAGTATCCGAATTTGAATCCGATTAACGAAACCACTATTCAAATCCGGTGAAAATTTAGAGCATGTGCTCGAACTTGTACTTGAGCCGCCTAGGTTTAAGCCCTCAAATCATCCTCAAATGAACTGATTCTATATGAACCAGCCTAGTCTGAGCACCTATTGATAGACTCTGACGCACCGTATAACGTAGAATAACGAATTCTAGAAACTCTGATAAACTAAAAATTATTATTTAAAAGTGGAATGTACCTTACAAGATAACAGTGACACTTATTTACAACTAAAAAACCCTAAAAATTCAAAAAAAAAAATAAAAATAAAACAAAGTAAACAACTCAAATTAGGAATCCAAATCAAACTAAGAAACTAAAAATGCCCCAAAAATCCACTAAACGATGGAATTTGTGGGCTAAAATGATACCTACTAGGTGGAACCCGGATCTTCTCCCGTCGGGGGGGGGGGCCTTTTGCGACCCACGAAACCAGTGGGTCCCACTGGTGAAAAAGTTTTTTTTTTTTTTTCAAAAAGTGTTTTTCACCTGGGCCCCACTGATTTTTGTGGTCAGGAAGCGTCATGCTCCCCGTCGGGATCGCTGATCCGGACTCTACTAGGTGTACCCAGGTAGGGACGGTATAGAGCTTAAAAGGTCTTTTTTACCTTTACCAAAAAAAAATAAAAAAAAGTCATTTTTACGATATGTTGTGGGTCGTGTAACTCCCTTTAAATAAAAAATTACGTAAATTTTAAGGATTACCATCAAACCACAGCAAGGCAGCAAACCAATGATGTATTTTGATTTTTTTTTTTATTATTTATTTATTTTAAGAAGATGTACATGGGGTTCGGGGATTGCAGAAATGAATAATAGCATTATCTGTGCTTGGCGTATCAAACCGAGCTCCTTGAGCTCTTATTAGGTGGAAAAAAAAGCCAAGTACGCAACAAAGATTCCCGGCGTGCCACGTTTGCATTTTATTGTCCGCATAAGTCTAAAAAGTGATGATCAGTTAGAAACCTGCACATCTCGTTCCTCCAGTCTCATCATGGCAGAGCGAATAGAGCATCTACTTCTAGAGTTCTAGTGGTGTAGTACAATACTACAGAACGTAACCAGCCATACGTTTTACAGAAAACAACACAGCACCGAAGTGGAAAAAGTGGAAAAAGTGAAAAAAACCCTGGAAATCCCCACGCACACTCTGTCCATGACATCATCATCACTCATTCATATGATTGTCTTCTTCTTGCTGCCGTTTCCCTCTGTGCATTGAAGTATGTTGCAGCAACAGGAAGGCCCAGATCGTTCGCTTCTGCAAACTTTCTCGTGTTGAAATGATCTCTTGATGTCGGTGCCCTAACTGTCTGTCTCCGGTTCTGCTTGAACAGAAGGAATACATACCTGTGGATGCCTATGATAGGCCTCGGGGTCTCATACTCCACCAGCTCTTTCCCTTTTTCAAGGAATCAAAATCATTAGAACTGTTTGAATTAATTTTTATATTTTTAAAGATAAACAACTTTGAGTTTCAGTGAAATTAAAGTAGTTGAAGAAATCATTAGAACTGTTTGAGTTTTATCTTTTAAAGATAAACAGCTTTGAGATTCAGTGAAATTGAAGTTCTTTAGAGAAACCCACCAAAAGATGCGTCTGTTGTTCCTGGAATGTCCGTGATAATCCTGAAAGTCAAGGAGCTCAGTTTATGGGAGAAAAGCAAAAAGGAAGATGACTTGGTTCATCTCACTGTTCACACTCAACCAGAGAAACCCACTCTAGGAAAGGAAAGAAGAGTGAAACCCATTTAAGGAACGAAAAGATGAAGAAGGTACCAGTGAAGGTGCTCTCTAAGGTATGGATCACTAGGGCCTGGAGCATCTGGATCTGTCATTACCTTCAATAAAATTGACATAGAGCCCAAAAAATATGTACGTAAATATATAAATTTAATGAGCAACATAGAGATACAGAGACAGTGATACAGTTCTACTTAAGTAATGAGACTCACAAGAGTATAGAAAACCCTCATGTCCATGCCGCCTATCTCAACTCGAGGCCTTGAAGTAATGGCAGAGGGCTTCAACTCCACCCCATTACACACTAGGTTGCTGGAGTTGTAAGTAATATTCATTTCCACACTTGGGTTGAAAGGATCTACTACTTCACCTACTACTCTCCCCAAGGCTAGTGGTCGCAAGGACCTCGACATGGTGGGGGTGTGTGGGGGTGAGAGAGAGAGAGAGAGAGAGAGGGAGAGGGCTTCTGGGGTATGAGGTGGGGGATTTGGTGTTCGGAGAAGAAGATTTTATAAGCAGAAGAAAAGGAAGTGGGAGCTTAATTTTGAAGTTTGAAGTTTAATAAAGGATTCGAAAATTCTCCATGTGAATAAATTAGGTGAAGAAACAAATGAAGTTGAAGACTTTGAAGCTGGGGTGTCTGCTTTGTCAACATGAAGAAGCTCCACTAAACTGATTAAAGAGATCAGATGCTATATCGCTCATGTTTAGTTAAATAAACAATACTAATGCTCCTTCAGTCAACTTAATTTCCATAATAATATCGTTTACTTAGTGACAGTGGAGAATATATATACATCTTTCTCTAAAAACAATATCACACTTAAGAGGGAGACTTTCATCAGCAACAACCAACCACCTTTTCCTTCCATTTTTTTTTTTTTTAAATTTTCTTTTCTATAACTTTTTTTTTTTATAGACAATCCTAAATCAATCAATAGCCATGAAACCTAGTAATAGCTCATCTTAGGCACATCATATATCTATTTTGTGTACATATTCTAACTTTAGCATTTTCAAGGATGGTTTATCTTTATATATATTTAGGGATTTTTAGCATTTACAAATAAACCCTGTCTTCTAATTTTCAACCATTCGATCAACCTTTGATGATGTGGTAAAATCATAGCCATCGGCAGCTGCCACAAATAAAAATCCTTATATTTAGCACATGTTCTTAAAGCACAAATAAAAGACCGTCTCATGTTTCATCCTTCATTTTTAATTTTAAATTTTTAAATTTTTTTTGTTACAATTGATTTTTCATGTTAAGAGTCCTCACTAATTTTTTTCTTTTATATAAAAGAATAAGAGAAAGAATCTTGCCATAGAAAATGTCAAAATATTCCCCACTCCTTATTTATTATTATTATTATTTTAATAAATCAACATGAACTAAATATGAATCGATACAAGAGCTCAAGTCCTCTACTCATATGGAGAGAAATTTTAATTCTTTTTGCATACCTAATGATCAAGTACGGGTTTTGTATTTTTAAGGGATTATATTACAAGAAAGTAAAAATTTGTGTGACAATGTTCAATATTTCTAGAAATCATAAGAGACAAGTTATAATCATCCATCTTCATGATTTTTTAAATCTTGGGTTTAAAGTATCGGTATCAAATATCATACTGGTTAGGTGATTTTAGGAGATGTCATATCTTGTAAGTATTGTATCATGTTGGTCAATGCATTTTAATGTAATCTACTAAAGACGTATCGATACATATCATATTAATTGTATCTAACATAAATATGTACTGACTAATATCATACCATAAGTATACTTTAAACATATTGCCAATACACATGAGGTATTTGATTGAAATAGACCTTCCCACCCCCAAGAAAAACCCTGACCAGGGGTTTAAAAAGGATAACTTCACCCAAGGTCACTTCCTTAATTATCATAGAATAATATTTTTGAGAAAAATTAAAAAGATGGACCCTGTCTCGAAAAGTGACAAAAAAGCTGCTGCGCAACAAGTTAGAAAAAGCTGATTTTCTTCAAGGACTATCTTTGATCAATTCTGTTTCAAAGTTGAAAAGAATAAAGTTTGAAAGGTCAGAAAAGAACTAAAAAAGCGATAAAGGCACCTAGCTAAGGCACACCAATGGCCCATTTTTCTTGCAGGTGAGAAGGAATATGATTAGATAGCCCAAAAACGTGGCACTCTCTGAGTGAGAGACTGTGTAAGAGACCGGGTTTAACATAAATGAACCAGAATCCGTCTCATCCCCTTGGCTTGGATCAACCAGAATCAATCAAGGCGTGCACTTGTTTAGGTGACCACTTTTTTCAAATTTTCCTTTCATAAATAGAAGAATTTTAAGAGATTGAAGAGCTTATTTTTAATTGAAATTTAACTGTCTTTGGCATTCTCATTTGTTCTTCCCTTCTTCTCCTTTCAATAAACACTTCACCACCCTAGCAATAGCAATTTTTCTCTAACCACAAACCCATTCTTCTCAACTTTCGATTTCAAAGCTACCTTCAACCCTTCGACCAACAATGCTGCATAGAAACTATTTTCAATATTGGAGGGGTCAATAATAATATTTGAAAAACTAAAAACAAAATTTTCAGAAAAATAAGAGGGGAGGGACCCCGTCCTGTCTCCTGTGTAGTTGGGACTCTACTTTCACTTTCTGTCACCCAACACGGACACAGTTTACACTTTACTAGGTATGGGGTTTAAAAATTAAAATTTTTAGCAGTAAGAAATATTTTTTTGGGAAAGTGGTGCTGCAACAGAACTCACAGAAGTAGAAAAAATTAGTGTCACAAGTAAATTTTGCCTCGCTATTTGTGGTGACACCGCACTTACCAGTTCAAGCATTAAAAGTATCACGACAAATTTCAATTTTAGCTGCAAATTTGTACAAATGGGCAGCTACTTTGAGCAATCTATTTGGTAAATTTTGCTTGTGATTATTGGTGATATGAAGCCCAGGCTGTCCCCATTTGAGAAAAACTATATTCCTATGTTATAATTTCAGTTATTATTTTCTTTTTAGTCATCATCAAATTTGTGACTGTAGGTCACACACAGTCACAAAGACAGAGCTTCATTGGCACAGGCTCTATCCGGAACATCTCAGACTTCTAGCCATGACCTAAAAACAAAAACAAAACAAAACAAACAAGAGAGGACAAAACCAAGTAACAGTAGATTAATGGAAACTCTTAAGTCTAACCTTGAACACATTCTCTAGATTGAGAAAATGGAAACCACTGTATGTGACCTGCAAATTATTCAAGCCTGCCTTATGTCCCTATCAGCAACCACTGAATGTGACCTGCAAATTATTCAAGCCTGCCTAATGTCCACATCAACAGTGAAAATAATTGCTTCAAGGCATTCTGGCAGCACATACGTAATCTGCATTAGTTGCAAAATTACAGGTAAATCCTGAACAGCTTTAACTGATTTGTCAAGATCGCATTATCCCCTGTGGACTGAATGATAATAGGATTTGACAGTTAAATATAATGCATGGGACTGTCAAGCAAATACATTTCAGTCGCCGGATCGAAATCTCGACCGAAATTCGGCCTGACAGTCCAGCGCGCACGACTGAAGCAAAATTTGGTACAAGGAGAGACTATTTCCAAAGTACACCTTCCCAAAAATATATCAGTCAGAGCTATAAGAGATGGAGACAGACCAAAAGATTCCAATTTCTCTGTGACTCCACAGTGGCAGAGCCTCGTGCATAGTACATCGTCACATTCTTTAGTCTTCCAATTTAGTTAGTACTTCACAAAATTATGTTAGGTTCCCATTTTCTTGTTTTAATCATTTCTCTCCTTTTTTCCCGCATGCAATTTAACTTTTCTGCCACCCTTCTTTTGTCATGTTAATCAGTTCTCCCTGTTAGGAACATGGATAGCTCATCGTATATCATCTAGCTTTTTTCACAATGGCTGACATTGTAGTCTGTACTACAATCTTTCAGAGACTGGTGTTGATCTCCCTTGTGCCCTTCACTTTCAGCCTCAAATTGTGAGGCTTGAATTGCCGCCCGAGGCCTGGGGGAGCCTATGCCCACCATTTCGAAATTCGGAATGGATTGGAGATATTGGCCTTATTTAGACTGGAATTAATAGATACTGGTCCGGATTTTGGTGAATTCAAGATGGTGAATTCTTGGTCCAAAACCCTATTTTCATATATGAGGGCTGACTGTATGATTCACCCCCCCCCCCCCCAATCCTTTTCTTTATTCCAGGGTCCCATTCTGACCAATTCCAGGATCCTTGCCAATGTGGCCTGGAGTTTCAGTTGAAAGCAGTTCCCCTCTCAAGAAAACCACGCTTCAGATCATTTCCAGACCTGCAATTTCCACCTCACATTATTGCAGAATTTATCTCTACCCATCATGAGGCTCCAGATTTGCTTGTTAGTTGAGTTGGTTTAGCAGAACAGTGGATTAGGAGTCTTCCCTTGGAGTTTTCAGTTCTAATGAAATTGTGAAGGAGAGAACAACATCCCTGATGCCTAAACTGTTATCTGCTTAGGTTCTTTACTAAGAATACAACCCAAGAATTTCTGGAATGCTTCTACCTTTTCCCCCAATTGTACCTTTTGGCTTAACTGCTAAGCAGCATTCAAAATAGCCTTTAAGATCCTTCTTAAGGACATAGTTTCTTTGATTACCCATAAATCTGTACTTTCAATCAAATGGGAAGGCATGTTGAAAAAGCCCAACCTACAAGGAGGGCAATGACATTCCAGAATCTCCATGGAAGGCTCTCCTTAATGTGGTACTGCATTTGAAAGACTGAAAAATGGCAGACGATTAAATAAAGAATAACCCATGCTGTATGTGGCAATCTTAGTAGATCCGGGAGAGTATTTAGGTAAGAAATCAGAAAACACAAACAGAAAACAGGGTAATCGATTCACTACTATAATCTGCTACAAACTAATGATCAAACAGACTTGGGAACCAGTATATCGATGGAATTTAAACAATAGCATAAATACAAGCAATCTGAAGTCACCAAATCATAAGTTAAAAATTAGGTACTTTTCTGGTTCATCAATTCAACAACATATTACATAAGCAGTGTATTCAATCTCAAAATCAATTTAACAAGCAAGGTTGAAACAGTAGCTGTAATGGAGGGTAGGGGCAGAATTGCAAAAGATGGCAATATCTCAAGTTCAGACGGTCCGAATGAGTTCAAACTCATATCAAGTTCATCATTAGGATTCCTGAACATATGGTCAAAATCTTGAAGGAATCTAAAAAAATATAGCTTAATTTTGAACAAAAGTGTGAATATTTGCAGGGGAAAAAATATCAACAACTGAACTTGGTTGTTGATGGCAGGATACTGGTATAGGAAAATAGCAGCACAAGAACATTAACAACAAAGCGATCCAACCAAGTTTCAGACCACAATTGTTCAACTGAATCAAGAACTAATTTATGCTTATCACACACAAGGGTTTCTTGATCAAACACGAGATTTCTTCAGAAGAGCCACAAAACAGTTTTCAATCAACCAAATTTTGTGTAGCACCGTGGCGTACCTTACAAACTTGTATGGAACACTTATGAATAAACTCCTCCACTGAAAAGAAACTCATTATCCAATCCTTAATAAATAAGATCACCTAAACTGCCTAGGAACTGAAGGAAGGAATTTAGACTCAAACCACAGCCATACTTTGCAGCTTAAAAAGACTATGACTTTATTAAAATGCTTATAACCAAAGACAGTACTCTCACAATTGGATCAGGAAGCCCATAACCAAATCAGCTACGGATTCAACTAACTTAAAAGAACTGAAAAATAAATTAAAGTTATAATAACTGAAGTACCTAATGCAATCTTACTACCCAAGGTTAAGGAAGTCTGTGAAAGAGCCCTATGCATTTAAAAACCCAATGGACCAAAAGCCCAACATGTATAAAACCCAACCCTAGACTTATTCCTAATAAAACAAGGTCCTTTTAGTGATAAATCTGCACCAACTCTAAAGTTCAAGAAGCAGGAAAAGAAGTCCACGAAGTTTCTCAAAATCTAAAGCCAGTCAAATGTTAGTTTGCATGGAGCTTCACTGAGGCATAAGACTCTTTAGATGAAATGGATATCCTCAGTCATTTGGTTTTATTTCTAAAGAGGCAAGAAAGTAATGCAAATCACATCTACCTATGGTCCATTAAATCATGTATGTCATATCCACATGTTCTCCTTGTGCTACTGCAATGTGACAAGAATCATATCTACAGCAGAAACTGCACTACTCCTAGGGGTGTCCACGGGCCAGGTTGGGCCAGGCCAGCCTAGAACCCAAACCCAACCCTAGAGGCTGAAATTGAAACCCAAACCCTACCCAACCCTGTTAAGGTTTAAGAATCACCAACCCTAACCCAACCGTGACAGGACCCAACCCAACTTGGCCCACCCTGATTACCTCTGATACGGTCAGTGTAAAAAAAAAAGGGATAAATGTGCGTTCTGGTGATCAAACCCTCAACCTTCCTTTTGAAAAGTATGGGTTTTACTGACAGACCAGCGCTACACTTCTTTTGCTTTTGAGCATTTAACTAAATTACACTAGCATAGGCCGGGTTGGCCCGAGGGCTAAACCTAAACCCGACCCAACCCGCCCCTGTCAGAGCTGATTATTTTGTAACCCAAGCCCGCCCTTTGGGTTGCAAAAATCGGGCTGAGATCAAGCGGGGCTCAGGACGGGCTTGGGTTGGGCCAAGTTAATAGGGTTTTTTTAGGACTACAACAGGGTCGGGTTGGGTCGGATTTTTGCAATCCCAAGCCCAGCCCTATATATTATAATCTAAGCCTATTCCCGCCCTGACCCTAATTTAAGGCCAAGGATTATTGTCCCTGACCCTAAGCCCTACATGGCTAAGCCAAACCCATTCCCATCCTGATTAGCCCTGTCCCTAACCCTAATTGACTCTATCCTTGGCCCTAGCCCTGATTGGCCCTATACTTAGCCCTGGCCCTGTCCCTAACCCTAATTGGCTCTATCCTTGGCCTTAGCCCTATACTTAGCCCTGGCCCTGATTGGCCCTATCATTGTCCATGTTCCTAATTCCTTAAGATCAAACATCAAGGACAAAACTAGGGCCAGGATTAGGGCCAAAATTAGGCTCAGGATCAAAGCCAAAAATCAAGGAAGGCTCGAGACAAGCTTGGCGGGCCAAAGAGTAATCCCAGGCCCGCCCTTGGCCCTAGTCAGGGCTAGAATATTTTGGCTCTAACCCACCCTTAGGGCCAAAATTTTGAACTCAAGCCCTATGTGAGCTTTGGGCGGGTCAAGGCCGTTAGGGCCAAACTTGCACCCCTAGTTTTGTTGACACCCCTAACTGCTCCTAATTGTCTTGTTTGCTGGACTATTCAATGGAGCATTTGTACACCATCATCAAAAGAAACAAAGACGACAATGCATACCTTCTCAGCTTGGACGACTACCATATGAACGGCAAGAATTTCCATTACATGCAAGAGCAAAACGTGCGGAACTTGAATAAATTTCCATTGTCCGCCTAAAGGCTTGTCGTACTCCAGACGTCACACTGAAATTTTTGTCCAAAATATAACATGAGATTAGGCGTTCTAGAAGACATCGTCAACATCTAAAAAATTTCCCCATATCTATTAAGTGAAAATCCTTAACATAAATATAATCTTAGTGACAAGAGGAATGTGGTCAACAGGGGATTAGTATCATTACCAGTGTGCCTCGTCCAAAATTATTCTTCTGTGCCGCCCCGAGGGTTAGGGTTACTTTCTTCCGGCCAAGCATTTTAATCTTGTTTCTCACAACATCAATTCTCCAGAAACAGGAAATAACAAACAAGTGTGCTGTGTGATTTGATAAAACCTAAAGTAAAATCCAAGGTTTAAAGTTACAATCAATAGAGCATGCTTAGGGAATTGAAGAAGGGGGAAAACAGATCAAAGAAGTTGTTCTTACGGCCAAGATAATATGGGAAATGTTGCCATCTCTGGTGATGAATTGAAGCCTCGACACGACATCTTCCTTCCCGATAACGTCGGCTACTTTTGTGGCTCTGTAACTCAACACCCATGGAACATCGTATTTGCTCTTGATGTCGAAGATGATGAAGCTGCCATTGCAGGGTTTGACACGCCTTAAGGCCCCCAACGTCCACTTCGAAATTTGATTCTCTCTGTCAGGAAACCGATGGCAATGTGTTCCCGAAATCTCGTACACTCTACTTCGAATCTTCAAAGCTGGAACGATACAACGATAACCGTCTGTTGCTTGGCGCTCTTTGCCGCTAGTTCCACTTAAAATTGGAGGGAAGCTTGTAACTGTCTTTTGCCGGTCTTTCTATGAGCCTGCGACCAAACACCGGCTCGGTCGGTCAAACTCATCAACCAGACATGGTCAGGAATGGGATGGATTTTTGTTTGCAGCTGCGCGGACACAGTCTCTCAAAAAAATGTTAAGGTTGAGAAGCATGGGTTAATTCGTAATTTAGTTTTTAAAAAAACCCACCCAGTCTGAAATAGAATTTGCAGAAAGATCACTTTCATCAAATTGGAAAAACTAGTTTGAATGAAAATCTAGTCATCGCTCTGCCTTTTCTCCGGTGGCAACGAAACCCACTCTGAGTCTCTCTCAACAACCGCTTATTCTTGTTCTCCAGAACACCCGCCATTAGAAACCGAAAAAATTCATAATGAAGGTGAAGGCATGGTGTGATTCATGAAGCAAAGAAGAAAACTTAAAAAGAAGTCATGATTAAGTTTGAATATTAAAGAAGGCAGGTTAAGTTCAAGATTTCTAAAAATCGTCAAAAAGGAGATTAATCTGAATTTTCAAGAATCCAAAGATACATGGATTCAACATTGAATTGTTTAGGGGGACAAAGATAAAATAGATAAGTTCACGAGAGAACTAAGACTTTCAGAAAAGAGATCAATTTGGATTCGAGATGCCTGATGAAACTACGAAATAAACGTAAAACTTAGTCATGACTAAACTTGAATAGAAGAGAGATTAATATGGACTAAAATACTTGTCAAAAGCTTGAAATTGCTTTGTTCATCTCGACGTTAAGTTCAAGGCCTTCACAATCTCGTTTCCTGACATTGTTTATGTTCTAATCTCTCCTCCATAAGATGTCAAAGCAGTTCGTCTAAGAAGTGCAAAGTTTGAGTGTTTCTTAACTTCCCAAACACCACATTGTTGAAGAAAAAATGACGGTAGGATTTCACTTAAGTCGTTTTTCATCAATATGGTAAAAGTGATCTTTTTTGCAAATTATAATTCACATGGGTGGATTTTTGTAATTTACAAAAAAATTTAAACCAAATAAACCCAATTACCAATTTTCCCTCACCTCTCAAACGTTTGATTTTCTAAAGACACGTGTCATCTTTACATACGGAAAATATCCGCGCAATCACGAACAAAAATCTGGAATGGATAAAAGAAAAGAAAAAATGATTTGAAAAAAAAAATTAATTAAACTGACTATTGCCTGTCAAAATTGGACAGTGCCTACTTTGCAATTTTTGTAAACCATCAACGGTTAAATGTTATGTACTTAGTTTGAAACTAAAATACCTATTTTTCCAATAATATAATATGGTGGTAAATATAAATTTTGTCTTTAATATTTAAGGATTTAAAGTTTTAAAATTTACACAAAGAAGCCTCTGACTCCTATTCCAAATTTAAAGTTGGAATTTCTCCGAATTTCCATTGCTGAAAATGGTTACCCCACCCATGCTTTATCAAAAATCGTTATGCCGACATTATTTACAATGTTAAGGTGACCTATTTGCTCTCTCAGTTAAATACCTCATAGATTTTCTCTATAACAAGCAAACTAGAATCAATTGATTCCAGTGGATTCTTCTGAAGCTGGTGTCTTGAGCAATTGGCATCTAGGAGGTGGAGTGCACTTCTCAAATTACAGAAATTACTATACACTGTCAAAGGTGGTATGTTAAAGCGGATAAAGACCCAACTTCCTTAGAGGAAGTGGGTTCGCATCCACTCGGCAGCATTAATATAAAAATCTAAGCCCCTGAGGAAATAAATCTTGGTGCGCGCAAGCTGACCCGGATGAACCTCATTTCCAAAACAAAAAAGAAATTACTATACACTATGTAAAAGATAATTTACAAATCCACTGTTTTGATTCTTGATAAATCGAGTACCCACCTCGGTTCCCTGCAATAGATCTTTGATGATGATTAATTCTAAAAATATCAAAACTTCCTAGAGGAGGGGGGGCGCCCCCCGGCGGCAAAAAAAAAAAACCACCCCCCGCGAAAAAAAAAAGGGGAGGGGGCGTGAACCCATGTCCAAAACAAAAAAGAAATAACCATGAGAAAAAGTGACGAAATCGAACCACCCGGCCCCGCTGCGTGTGTTAATTAAAATATGACAAAGCCTTGAAAAAAGAAACTGACAAAGTGCCGGGAAAAGGGGGGAAATCCGAATTTAATTTCAAAGCTATTTATTTGGATTCCGGAGAAGAAGAATCTTGCTTGAAGTTGAACAGACTTAAGAGAGCTGGTGTGTAGATCTCAGGAGTAACAGCTACTGCTGCATCCTTGAATCTTCTCTCTTCTTCTTCCTTGAAGAAAACCCAAAATCTCTCTCATGGCATGTTCCTCTCTCCAACATTTTCAATGTCACCATTGACACTCCCAACCGTTGAGGTCAAAGGAAGGCTTCATTTGGTGTGTTGGCATGCGAAGCCTACGGTTCTTGTCACGGAGAAGCTAGGTGAGGCAGGGCTCGAGCTCTTGAAGGGTTTTGCCAATATCGATTATTCCTAGGACAAGACTCAGGAGATGATCTGCCCCAAGATCTCTCTTCGCGATGCCTTGATCGTCATATCCATTGTTTTGATTCTTGATAACTCAAATACCCCCCCCCCCTTCCCAACCGTTCTCCTGCAACAACACCGCTAAGAAATTTTCACAACACAAAAAAATCTTTGCGGGTTGGGACGGCAAACATGTTAAGAGGTCTTTTAGTTTCAAATTAACAGAAAAGCTAAGAGTGCCCCTTTGCCTTTACTTATTTCTTTTAGTCATGGAAGTTCTTTCTAGACTTTTCATTGAATATATAGCTCAAAACTTATTTAAAGAATCAAAATTGGGAGATCTGCCATTGAGATCTCGCACATGTTCTTTGCGGATGATACCTTCCTCTTCTATAGAGCGGGAAAGGATGATGTATTGTCCATCAAAGCTGCTCTCGAACTCTTTTCTGATATTATCAGGCAAGAAATTAATTTTCAAAAGAGTGAGGTTTTCTTTAGCATAAATGTTGCCCAATGTGAGAAATCCCAAATCCTATCAATTTTGGGAATTGCGGAAATGAAAAAGGAATCTCGCTACCTGGGAACAAGCTTGTTCCATGGAAAAGTCAAATAAAAAATCTTTGACTTCATTCTCAATAAAGTGACCCACAAGTTCGCTACCTGAAAAGCTTATGCCTCTCATGGGCAGGGACAAAAGTTCTTATCAAATCAATGTTCAACCCTTATCTCTGTGCTACATGCAATGTTTCCCTCTCCCGAAGATAACATGCAAAAAACTAGATTTCCTTTGTAAAAAATTATGGATGGGGAAGTCTGAAAAATAAAAGATGCTAAATCTAATCTTTTGGGATAAATGCTCCCAACTAAAAAAGATGGGAGGACTGGGGTTCAAATAAATGGAGGATGTCAACACTGCACCTCTCCTAAAGCAAGGATGGTGGCTACTCAATGAACCTCAAACTATGTGAGCCAGATGTATAAAGGCAAAGTATTTCCCCAACTCAACACTACTAAACCGAAAAGTATAGGAAAAAAATGGGTTGGTAACATGGATGAGCATGTGTACTATTATCCCTTCTCTGGAGAGCATGGTATGTTGAAAAGTGTGTAATGAAAAACATACATCCTTCTAATTTGACCCATGGTACTTACAGGGAAGCACTATCTACAAAGAATTCCCAGAAGCACATATTTGGAATCCGGGCATCTCGGTGGTTGAAATGTCTCAGCTATTGCTTCTAAATAGGGAATATCTCACACACTTCAATATCTCTACTCCACCTCCATCCACATCCTCTTTCTCACCCTCTGATGATTGTTGGGTCTCTTTTATTTCTCCCAATAGTGAATTCACTGCCAATCTAGCAAGACATGCATTGGAAAAAGAAAAACTCTCCACTCTGCCTAATCTTTTTAAGCAGTGGTGGAAATTTCTTTTCGAAACAACATTTGTGCCACAAATTTTAATATTTCTTTTGGCATCTTCTGAATGCAGGGTTACTAGTTAAGTGTACTTTGTCCCAATGGCAGGAGATGCAAACTTGTTGTGAATTTTGGGGAGACAAAACAGAGACACTGTGGCAAGTCTTCATTTCATGTGAATGGACTAAGAGAATTTGGGCAGCAAGAACAATAGAATTAAGAACAGAATACATTGCACAAAAATCTATACTCCATATATGCAATGACTTCTTCCTTAACCTTCAGTTGGACATAAAAGCAAAGCTAGCTTTTCTCCAATCTAATAGTTACTTGTTATTTTGTGCGAAAAGAAAGAACTGCATGATCTTTAAAAATCAAAAACCAAATCCCACAAACTCCTTGACAATGTCCATTACTTGTTACAAGTAACAAAAGAAACTCAAGATAACATCCCCACCTTGGAAAAAAAATACGAAAAACATAAGCAAAATTCAATTTCATACTTTATTAATTGACAAATATATACCCAACTCATATTCATGTCTCTGTGCAGAGGTATTTGATGCTGACTTGACTAGCATAGAATAGAGTGTGGGGATAACTGAACAAGGGGGAATAAACTACATAAAAGCAGGAACGAATCAAAATCTCAACAAGATGGAAGCAACACTAGTGGCAATTCGGAAAGGGCTGAAGTACACAACAACAACAAAGATCTCAATCAAAGAAATCTGGTGTCACGTCAATGAAGTTGTCCACCTTCTACCAAAACCAAAAAATGACCAATATACTTAGCTGCATCTCTGGTAGATATTTTAACTAAATGCCAAACATCGTTTTGTAACTTTAAATCCCCCACGCTCTTAAAACACTTTATTAACATAGCATATAGTATAGCCTCTAAAGCTAGTTAGAACTTAAATACCAGTGCCAACCCAGTTGCCTTATGTATTACTAAGGACTGATTTGCTTATAAAATTTGTTTTATTAAAAAAAAAAAAACTCAAAACCAAACCAAAGTCTAGAAATTCAGTAGTAGAGAGCAGGGAACCATTGCAGTTTGAGCTGCAGGGAGTCATTTCATTTCCTGTTTTTCATGGACCTGAAAGAGTTCCATTTGTAGTTCTGGTGGCGTAGCAGATGGAAGTGGCCCAATCACCCCTGCAGCTGCTTCTCTTCCATAATAAGCCTTCAAAGGTATACCAATAGCAGTCGGACCCGGAAACGGACCTGTTCCTGAGCCCGAGTCTGTTAGGTTCCACATTGCAGCTGGACTTGGATCAGGCTGGCCCAACAAAGCTTGACCCGATGACCCGCCAATCAAATTAACTGCCACGTTCACAATTCCAGCTCCCCTGGACCCATCTCTTCCCCGGACACGATAACTCAGGTGCCGAACAGTCCCTGGCGGAGGAAATCCTTCGAAGATATCAGTTGCCGGAATTCCACACCACCCCAACTCACACTTCCTTCCCCATGAACTCGAAGGTTTGGTGAAGATGTGAAGGTATATGCAAAAATGTCTCTGAGAAAAGAAAGCGTTTCCAATTGGAATATGAAACTTATCACCCCAACTTGGACTCTCTCCTCCAGCTGTGTCCACCTTCGTCTGATAAGCATAGCGCCCAGAGAAGGGCACGTATGGAAGAAGCGTTGGTGGGTTGGTGGTGAGAGTGATGAATGGCCGGAGACGACGACGTTGTGGGAAGAACAGAGAGGAATCCTTAATCCTCAGGCCTTGAGCTGACATAACTGTAACCTCCAACTCCAAAGGCTGGTGATTATCATTCTGGGTTATTGTCTTGATCAACATGATCGATCCCAGAAGGCCGGGCTTCTCCAATCCTACTCTGAGTGAACAAAGGTCCATTTTGTAAGCACCAAAACAAGCACACAACACATGTTTGCAGTACAGACTGTACTGCCCAAGTGACTTTTCATGGAGTTGTTATGTGATTTACAGTGTAATTTCCTTGTGGAATTGATGTAAAAAAAAAACATATATATATGAACTCTTCTTCTAAGTAGAGTCCAGCACGGAGCCCGATGTTATCGGGGACCCCAGAAAAGAAGAAGAAACACAGAAAGATCGGTGCATCAAATTAAGGCTTTTCATTTCAAATCATCAATAACAATTTCAGATTTTCTTCCTCACATGTTCCTTCATAGTGTTTACCAAAAAAAAAAAAAATGCTCCTTCATAGTTTTTTTTCCAGGAAAGCACTATATATGTTTTGTTACGTTGGTTTTACGGTCACGCATGGAATTTGTGGCTATAATATATTGAGAGAGAGAGAGAGAGAGAGGAAGGAGGACAGCTCGAAGCTCTCGTTCACTCGTTCTCTTCTGATTTATTAGTATCTGATAATCCAATTGTAATGAGGTCGATGAGAATCGGTTAGCTTCAATTGTTTCCAACAAGACACGATCATGGGCCTCCACTGAGGCCCACTCCCCTTTACTTTTATGTCTTTGTGGTCTCCTTGTTGGCCCCACTAAATCTCTTTGTAACAAAACTTTATGCTTTTTCGACCCGTAATGACGTCATGTAATCCACGTCACTCCGTGACACAACGCAAAGCGTCCCGTTTACCCAAAAAAAAACACATCCTTTTTTCCGTAATTCTCTTTTTTTCTATTTCTTTTTCCTTTTCTTTTACTTCTTCTCTCCCTTTCCTTTTTTTCTTTTTTTTGACTACGAACATTTCAGGAACACTGAACGAGAATCTTCCATTTTTTTTTCTTTCCTTTGGTAAAGAGAATCTTCCTTTAACATTGGTGATAGGACAGGTTCATCAGAAACCATTATTTCACGAGTTTTTTTTAATGTTTGAATCTCTCATCAATTGGTCATAAATTAATGTTGGATTTTTTTAATATAATATATTATATATGGATTCTTTTGATAGACCATAAATTAATGTTGAGTCTTCTTAATACAATATATTACGTGTGATTTTCGATCAGACTAACACTATTAGCCACAGTTAGATATTTTCAAATTTCAAATCTAAAAAGACTAAAATGCCCTTTAAGTTATTTAATACAATGTGTTATGATTAAAATATTTTTTTTACTGATCTACAATATATATATATGATTGAGCATTAATTAATATATTAATTTAAAAAAATAATTGTGAAAAGAGAGAATATTTAAGTCATAAAATATTACATGAGATAAGTTGAGGGGGAAATTGATCCCTCCAAATTTAAGATTTGAAAATATTTAATAATGGCTAAAGGTTTAGTCTGCTTAGGACTTACACGTGATATACTGCATTAAGGGGACTTAACATCAGTTTATGGTCCATTTAAGGAGACTCACACGTAAAAAATTCTTTACTCAAAAGAAGTGAAATTTACCTTTGAAAATAAATCTTCTTAATCATTATTTTATATGATTTCACGACTATATCCAAATTACTTTTCTATTTGATATTAAATGTTAGCATACATTACACCTAATTCTTCTATATTAAGAATTAAATAAAAATCTTAATGACACAAATTATTATTATTAAATATGGCATAAAATCTAGATAGATTATCTTTATCCAAAGAAAATCTAGATAGATTATAATTTACGTGGGATATGATTAAGAAATTCTTCTTTTAGGTTTTAAATATTTTACTTACCTTCCTTATAATTTCCATTGCAATCATACTGATAAGAATCCAATTTGCATAAAAAATAATGGTTTTAGTAATCAAATATCATGTTATTGTTCTAATATGGGTTGTTTATTACAACCTCTTATTTAAATTTTGATTTTTATATATTAGTATTCTTAAAATATACTAATTATCAGATTGACTAGGAATCAAGAATGAAGGATCCTTGATAAGATTTGAGATCATGCTTCAGACCGTCATATGATACGTTTCAGTTCATCAGAGCAAAATTTTAGTCGAGATTTCAAATCCAACGATTCAAACTTTGCTTGATTGTCATGCACATTAAATACACATGACTGAAGCAATTTCGGTGGCTCACTAGCCGTTGATTGTACAAAAATGTTGAGAAAGGAGCCAAATCCTCTTACCTAATCATCAAAACTTTTGAAATTACATGGTTTGAGTAAATGTTTTCTTAGTGAGAGATTTGTTCCAAATGTGGTTGGAATTTTATTAATAGATTGGTCACTTGACTTGTGGGTCAATAATGCAAGACTAGCTAACGAGAGTGGGCAACCATAATTGGTAAAAGGGAATTTTGCCTTTTCTAGAGGGTTTTGCAAATGGTACTCATTTCATGGCTACTTCTAAAAGTACCCACTACAAAATTGATGGCCTGTCTTTTTTATCCTTTTTGGAATTTTAGGTCCCTCAACCATCATAAATTTTAGGTGGAACGGGATGCAATTATGCAAGTGCATGCATATAATGGAAATTGCTTCAGTCCTGCGCAGGACTATCAAGCTGAATTTCGGATCTAATATCATTAGATTCGAAATTTCAATTGAGATTTCGATCTGGTGGTCGAAATTGTGTTGCTTGCTTGATCCTGCGCATTAAATGCGCAAAACTGAAGCAAAGTCTGCATATAATAAATATGCCAGGAAAATCCAACGAAATCTCCTTGAATCATCGTCACAAACACAAAGAATCATATCTTTTTTTAGTAGAAAACTTATTGAGGAAAAGTCAAGCAACAAGAATATAATCACTATGTCTGGGAGTAGAAAGTGGCCAAATAGTTGCTCTATCATCCAATTGAGCTTTTCTGGCTAGAACATCCACCAAAGAATTATGCAAAACTTGGCGCTCCATCAACACAAGAAGTGTCTGAATTTATTTTCACCCACCCCAATGGTGGTGCCTCCCACTGTTTAGTAAAGAATTAGAGCAATAGACTCTTTTTGGTAAAGAAAAAAAGACTGTATGTTACAGCATGTCTACCTTGAGAGATTCTAAACTAACAAAATAAAACCAAATTTCTTTGGACGAAATTAGAACAACTAATTGTGAAGGACTTCCTTCGTTCAAGATAGAGAAGAAACACCATAAAGGGAAGAGAAGAAGCATAACAGAGGTTGGTGTCAATTCTTGAAGCAAGATTGTAAGATTGTAGTTATTGGAATTTTCTAATAAAATCAAAGGGAAAAAAAGTATTCTGAAATCCCATCCTCAAACTCTAACTGTCATGACCCCAGTTCCTAAAGCTTGGTGGGGCCTACATTACAAATATTCAACCGAGGCACGTGATAGTTCATCTCAGTATCAACCTGTTAAAAGCCACTAAAAACAATACTAAACTAAACATCTCCAAGGATTAATACAGATAATCTGTTTGATAGTTTGACTTATAGACATATGTATACAGTCCAAATTCCTGTTATGCTTACATTTGAGTTTTCAATAGTACCTAGTTAAATACATATAACCTTTAAAGAAATATATACATTCCACAATCCAATTTAGTAAACATCAGTTGCAACAAAAAAGGAAAAGGGTTTCCATCTTCCATTTTAAAGGTGTTGTTGGGTAGCAACACCATTGCCCTTGTCATGTATTTGGGAACCTGTTAATATTTACAATATTGAGCTTGCAGGTCCAACAAATAATATAGACAATCATGCAAGTAAATCAAGCAAATCATCATGCATCCATTTTCACATTAAAGTCTTATAACATTATGCATTCCAATTTTCTTTTCATTTTCCTTTTCTTTGTCTTTATTAGTCTAAATCTAAGTGCTACCTGTAGCGAGGACACCTTCAGTCCAAACCACACAAGTGGCATCAGTCTCAATCTTAAAGGTTCTCCTTAAGAGATTCTCTTTTCAGTCTTTTGGCACAAGGCCAAGTGTTTTCCACAAGAAGTCATTATCAATCTAGTCTATTTTTCTACTTTTCAGTCTCACTTCATACCTTCCCATTTTGATACACTAGGTACTAGGACTTATAGAAGCCATTTATATATTATTATTATTGTTATTTTATTCTTATTATTTCATCCTTTTTCTTTTCTTTTTTTATATTCATTTTTAGTTTTGCATTACTATACCCAGTCCATTTCAATGTACCTCTTGCATTTCAATTAGCACTTGGTTTATTTGAATAAGACTTGATACAATTCATACAATTTCATTATTTAAATAAGAAAACATGATAATTATGAATTTAACAAGCATAAACATCATTTCAAATTCCTAATTTAACAGTTCAAGAATACTAACAGCATTTTAATTGAAACATTTCAATCAAGTTTTTAAGCTGTCATTCGATCTCATGCACTTCTGTTCTACTCACAAAACAATATATCATGCATTTTCATAGAATAAGATATATTTTATATTAACGTATGAATAATCTCTTGTTCGATGTACATCTCTTGATCCTTACTCTGTTAAACCTTGCCCTCTCCCTTGTATTGTTAATAATCCTCGACTACTTCAGTACATACAGGAACTAAGCTTTCCCACTATTTTTCCCTATTTACTTCTCTCTTCTCTCTCTCTCTCTCTCTCATCATTTTCTTCTCTCTTCGTTCCCTCTCTATTCTCTTTCTTCTATTCTCTCTCTGACTGCTTTCTTCTCTTCTCTTTCAATTCTCTCTCATCTTGTCTGTTTCAACTCTCCCTTTCTCCTCTTAATTGCCCTCTTCTTTCTCTATCCGCTCAACTCTCTACGCTGTCTCAATCTTCTGTTTTCTTTTCTGTTTTCTTGTTTGTCTATTTTTTTTCTTCTTCTGTTTACAAGCAGAAGCCCATTTTACTCTTTCTCTACTCTTAACTTCATCTCTTCTGTCTTCTATTTACACGCAAACCCCCCCACCTCATGTCACATCTTTGAAAATTCACCATGTTAGGTGGGAGGGAGAGGAGGAGATGTCACCTCCTCCTTCTCCCTCTCCTTAACTTTTCACATTTTATATATCTTTTATATATATATACTCAATTAATGAGCTTATTTTATAGGCTTATGGGCCCACTCAATTTTCTTACGCAGTGCCTATTCTAGGATGCAAATAATAATACCTCCAGATACAGAAAATTATTATAATCATTTCTTTGTTTTTAGTTCAGTCTAATTCCATTGTTGGGAGACCCACAATAATGTCTGATCTTGACCAAGATATTAATTAAAATCTAATTCTAGTTAAGCTATCATTTAATTACATTCAAACTATTTGGTTAAACCATCAAACCAACCATTTTGACTTATGGTCCAACCACCATGATCCTTTAATAATCTTAAGGATTGAAACATTCCAATACAATAATAAAATAATAATATAAAAATATGCAGGGGCATCACCACTAACCAATGTTGCTTAAGGTCGAATCTAGATTTTTTTCATTAGTGTTGACTGAATCTAGACATATCCTTCAACTCACTTCTATTAGTCTCGTTATTTTTTTCTATTCTTTTAAATTATCTATCCATTATCCAATGGATGACAATCTCGGTTTAGAGGCATAAAGTCCTAGGAGGTCAGTGATTTAATCCTCCGTTCCTACCACACTTTATCCTTCCCCTTTCCCATCCCCCCTTGGGTCTATGCCCCCCCCCCCCCCCAAACCAAAAAAAAAAAAATCTATCAACCATAACCTGTTTGATTGTAAATTGGAGACAATCTTAAAAAAAAAAAAAACTACATCTATAAATTTTTCGTAGACAATTAGCTCTACAAACGACAAGAAGCTTTTTGTCATCTTCTTTAGGTAAAAGGGGATGTACCTACATTATCCAACTACTACATTGTTAAAATACTATTAATTGACCAACTACAAGGGGGAGTTAAGTATAATTTATCCTTTCCTGTTTATATGTTATTGTGGGCTTTGGGGACAACAAATATCCACGTCTTTCACTTTTATGTCCACTAACGACCCAACAAGTTTTCAAAAGAAAACGTTTTACTTTTACCCAAGAGAGAAAAAAAAAAAAAAAGAGCAAATTGCACTGACACCCCAAAATGAAGGCTTTAAAACACTGACACCCCATTTTATGTTTTAAAAACACAGACACCCCATTCATTAAACACACTAGTCCATTCTGTAGTAAAACCATTAAACCATTGTTCATTTTTCTTTAATTCCAAAAATGCCCTTACCCTATCTGTTCTCTCTCCTCACTCGGATCACCTGTGCTTCACCCGCCGCCGCCTCCTCCACTAACGCCTCCTTCGTCCTACCCAAACCCATGCATCGGCGGCGATGGAGAACTTGCTGGTGCTGTCAAATCTTGCAGCCAAATCTTTGATTGCAGATTCGAGGCTGTCGTCGAATTTGTTTGTGAAATTGGAAGAAGAATTGGAAGGTGCAGACATGTAAGTATGCAACCGAATTCGACATCCGGTGAATTCAGAACAATGATATGAACCTCATACTGAAGATCGGAGGTCTCGATGACAGTGATTGTGGTGGATTGAGCCCGGTCTTTTTCAAGAACAATGATATGAACCTCGAAGTTCTTCATGGGGCCATTGGTGGGAAGTCCTGAACTATATTCTGCTTTATTTTCTTAGGCCATATTTTTGCCGTCTTGCAATCATATCAGATTGATGAAGGAACAGACGAATCCAATTTTAGTACTCATCTCTATTTTGTTAATATTAGGTATTGTTCGCAGTGGGGTGTTGCTTCCTCTGATGCAGTTGAGTGGGAGAGCACAATTATTCTTTATAATTGTTCGTCCAATCGCCGCGGTCAACAAGCTCATACTGAAGATCGGAGGTCTCGATGGCGTTGCCGAAGAGATCATAACCCTTCGATCGAAGGGCATCAATGGTGGTCTGAAGCTCTATATCTGTGAATCCGTCAACGGCGATTACTCGAAACATGAGGATGACGAAGAAGAAGATCCGCTAGAATTGTGGATCTCTCGGCGAAGGCTGACCGAACCGATCAAAGACAAAGTTCTTCATCCATGGTTGCTGGTGCTACCGGAGGTGAAGGTGGACAGGGTGAAGTAGGGGAGATCCGAGTGAGGAGAGAGAATAGATAGGGTAAGGGCATTTTTGGAATTAAAGACAAATGAACAGTGGGTTAATGGTTTTACTAATAGAATGGACTAGTGTGTTTAAAGAATGGGGTGTCTGTGTTTTTAAAACATAAAGTGGGGTGTCAGTGTTTTAAAGCCTTCATTTTGGGGTGTCAGTGCAATTTGCTCAAAAAAAAAACTCTTTCAAGACCTGGTCAAAACTGAACGAACCCAATTTTGGTCTGCAATAGATAAACTCCATCCAATTTACACGTGATGCGTAGCGATTTGAATTCAAAAGTTAAGAAAAAAAAAAGGAACCGAACCGATTCACGTTTAAATTGAAAATCACCGCTCTCTCTCTTTCTCTGTTCCTTCCTTCTTAATTTATTGGTCAACGCGTATTTGCAGACAGACTCATGCGCGCGAGCGCGCTCGTTCTGCGAAGGATGCATTTATGCCGTTTTCCTTGAACAACAACTCATCCCGTCTTTACGCCGAATTGAATTTAATAAATCGCATTAACGTCTCTCTTTCCCTCTGCCTTCTTCGCATCTCCCTGATGTCGTTAATTACTCGTTCTCTCTATGTATATATAAGGAAGGGCGGACAGATTCCAAAGAAATAAATAAAAACTCCTTCAGCGGCATTTACTCAAACATGGAGAAGGCATCATCATGGTCTTTAGAAGTTACCGTTATCTCAGCAGAGGACTTACGCCTCAACGGACGATCAGTGAAGAAAAATGCATTCGTGATGGTAAGAACAGATTCACTCAACCAAGGATCAACAAGCATTGACAGTGAAGGAGGGAACTGCCCATCATGGAATCAAAAGCTAAAGCCATTGCCTTTGCCTAATTCGGTTCACTCCATTACTGTAGAAGTTCAATGCAAGACTTCTTCAGGTGTGAAGACCGTGGGAACAGCCATGATTTCGGTCTCAGAATTCATAGGGAATTCTACGCCTCCACAATATCTGCACTTCCTTAGTTACCGATTGAGGGATCGGAAAGGAGAACGTAACGGGATTATTAATTTATCCGTTAAAACGGTCGGATCACCGGCGACACAGAACTATTTTAGCCTGGCGGCGCCACCCCCTTTGGGTGTCGCCTCTGCTTACGAGAATCACGGCAAGAACAGTTGTTCCAGTGGAAGTGGAACAGCCCTTGGTGTTCCAGTGCCTTATGCTTACGGATACGGATATGGATATGGGGCGTAACGTAATACATTTTAGTTCTGCAAAGGGGAAGAAGACTTACAGTTAACCATTCTTTCAATTAATTGATATTCTTTACCAAAAAAAAAAAAAAATTTTAATTGATATTTATTCTTTTCTTCATTAATTAGTAAAAACTACTGTGATTTTTTTCTGCAAAAATTAGTTATATGGTAACTCTCCCAAGTAGTTCGATCAGTACCATAAATGTCCAAAGTTGTTGGAAATGATGAATCTCTTAAAATATGTTGGATCTGACATGTAAATGGATGGTCGAAATCCACTTCTAAATATAATATTTGTCCGCTAAACAATCGGATTCGGATAATTGCTTATCGGATCGTATAATATCCAAAAATTTCTTTAGATTGAGTAAAGTATCAATATGTTGGAACTTGTCCAAAGTTGTTGGAAGTTAGAACATGTTGAATCTCTTTGAATATGTTGGATCTGGCCTATAAATGGATAGTCGAAATCCACTTCTAAATATCTGTCCGCTAAACAACCGGATTCGGATAATTACTTATCAAATCGTATAATATCCGAATAAAAATTTATCTAGATTGAGTAAAGTATCAATATTTTTTTTTCTTCTGAAAATGGATGAAAATCGAATTTAGAAACCAGTAGTTGGTAATAGAAAATCGAGATTTCTATAGTTAAAGTAAAATATTAAACATTTTTCTCTAAAAAATGACTGAGGATTTGTTTGAATTCAGATGAAAGTGTTACCATCAATTTTTATTTTCTTTTTTTTGTACAAAGGGGCTTTATTAAGCTGGAAGATAGGGATAGATCTCTTCACTAAGAGGTGTTGGTTTCAACCACTAGAACAAATCTGTTTTGGCATAAAATGTTACCATTAACTTAGAATAAAACAAATCTGTATTCAGCTGAGATCCACCCTTGACAAATCATATAACCATCCTAAGGTAAAATTGACTTAGTATTTTTCTTGTGTGAAGAAAGTTCACAGAACAAAAAAAAAGGGTTTTTCAGAATTTGCCAAAAAACTAATAATCATGGTACCTTGTGTCGGCGATTTATCGCTGACACGGGGCGATTTTTGTTGTGTCGCTGGGGGGCGACACCGACTTTACCAAAAGTCGGCGATATGTCGCCGATAGTCGACTTTTTCGACGACTCCAACCCGACCTCCGGAACCCAGGCGAGAACCACCTCCACCCCCACCCTCGGCACCCAAGCCAGAGCCACCTCCACCCCCATTCAATGGAGATCAAAACTCCATTTGTGAAGAGTTTTGCAGAATTGCAGTAGAGAGAGAGAGAGAGAGAGAGAGAGAGAGAGAGAGAGAGAGAGAGAGAGAGAGAGAGGCGATTTGAGATCGAAACCCCATCTGTGAAGCAGAGCTTTGATTTGCAGTCGCGCGGAGGCGAGAGAGAGAGGATCTAAAGTCGAAACCGCATCTGTGATTTGCAGACAAATCGCTCGTTTTCTTTCTCTTCCACTGCTTGCTCTCAAGTCTCAAGCATGCAGAGTTGCAAACTCTGAAATGCTGCTGCGAAACCCCACCTTCCTTTCTTCCTTCCTCCGCTTTTTTGGTTTTTGGGTAGGTACAAAGATGAAAATCAAGAAGAGCTGTAAAAGAAAGGCAGAATCAATTGTTATATTTGATCATCCAAAATAGATCGAGCTGCAAAGCCTGCAATAATCAGATCAAAACCAAAAATTTCGTTCGAAGATGTCCGAGAGAAAGGAAAGCTACAAGCCTACAACCTAATCTCCGGCGAACTGATCCTGAAGCTTCAGAAATAGAATTGAAGCCGCAAATATCCTGAAACCACCTCTATTTAAGCAAGAATAACCGATCTTGATTTGAGACAAAGAGGGAAATCTTACGAGATGAACAGGAGCTTTGATGTGTTTGATAACTTCAGAACTACACCGAAACCTGAAGGCTGAAGCTGAAGAAATGAGTTACAAAAATCGAGCGACATGTCGGACCTTGCTAATAATATGATTTATTTATAATGCAAATATGATTTTACAATTGAAACAAACAAGTCAAATCAGTCTACTGTCCTTGGTTTTGCCTAATCCAAATTTGCTACGACGTGCCATTCACAAAGCATGAATTCTTGAATGGTCCAAACTAACATTTTCTGGAATGGGCCTGAGCCTTTTGTAATTCTTCCTCTTTTTTTTCTTTCTTTTTTTCTTCTAACATCAGTTTGCAGATGCACTTGGCAGTTGGCAATGTATGCTTTGCAGCTTTGGTCTAATGTTTTTGCACTAACATGTTACATGTCTATTTCACCTTTATGCTTTGTTCACTATACAATTTTGAAGGCAGGTATGACCTCGTCAGATTTGTGAGGCTGGTTGGGTCAAGTTGACTTTATTTTTATCCCGTTGTAGGCCCTCATGAATGTTTTTGATGAAAAGTCGTAGTCACGAAGAAGGAAGTGCGAAGCAGCAGAAAGAATCAGCATATCACGTCAACAATGGTCTAGAGTTAGAATTTAATTTAAGTCTGTTTTGATAAATAAAAAATAGACTATTCATTTTCTTTTATTTGAATAGCACATATTCATCAGTCATATCCAAATGTTAAAGTAATATTCAGAAGATAGAAAAACTTTTATTTTAATTTAATCTGAATCTTTAAATGTGATTGATGGACATGTGTCTTTCATTTAAAGGTTTGGGGGTTGACTGATCTTGAGATGAAGACACATTTGGAACCTGCGTTACACAAATTGGGGTGTCTAAATACCTTAAAGAAAGTACATTTTAGCTCTAAAGAAGTATTGTGATTACAACAACCATTCAAGTGTTTGTAGATATTCCTCAACAAAATTTTCAACAATAAATAGATTACATGAATAGTGTAGAAGCCCTTTCCCCTTAGACCCCCCGCCCCCACAAGTGGAGCAGGTCTATAATTCGTGTTCCAGGCCTACCACCAAATTACCGCTCAGCCTCTCGAAATTGCTTTAGTCATGCGCATTTAATGTGCATGACCGTCAAACGGAATTTCAGAACTTCGGATCCTAAATCTAGATTTAAATTTCGATCCAACGACTCGAATTGTTTCGCATGACAGTTTTAGGCATTAAAATTGAAGAAACGTCCCTCATCCTCTTCTTATAGGAACCATCACATGGGTACATAAAGGTATGTGATCTCTGACATATGAAATACATGGACTGCAATAAATAGATAATAAGAGTCTAGAAGCCTTTTCTCCTTAACACTCCCCCGCAAGTGGAGTGGGTCTATAATTCTAGTTGTGGGGCCTCTGGAACCACCATCGAACAACCACTAATTCTCTCTTTTGTATGGTAATATAGATACTGCATGAAAACTAAGAGTAAAAAAAGCAAGGTTTAAAGTATCTTACGATACTAGCCGATACGTATCCATATTTAACCCAAGCAATACGATACATCTCGATACGTCTATCTATTAAACTATGCTAAAATACATTAGCCAGAGCGATACAATTCTTGATAAAGGAAGATACGTCTCTTAAAACCTTTAAAAAAAATATCGATATGATCTATGATTAAAGCAACTGTGCCTATCTCAATCTAGAATTTTTCATTTGGCACCTCGGAAGCAATCAATATTTCAATCAAAGCAGCAGTTTGCATTAAAGCAAGAGAATAACCATTGCCATGCAAATTTATAAGCTATATGAAACTGGCTATGTGGACCCACCAACCAACTAATTCTTGAACTAAAATTTTACGGGATGAAGTGGACGGAGCCCAATTATCTGATTTGAAGCAACCAAAAAAGGGTGAATCCACTTCCAAGCAAATAGGGTCCCCGCGGGGAAATTACTTCAGTCATGCAAATTAATTTTGGACTGTTAAATTCGAAATTCTAGTCGAGATTTCAATCTAACAGCTCAAATTGTTTTGCATGACAGTCCTGCGCATTTAACGTGCAAGATTGAAGCATGGTTTGGTGGGTTCACCCCCAAAAAGGACAGGATGGCACAAGACTTATCAAAAAAGATAATTCTAGAACCACAAAATCCCCACTCCAAAAAGTTTTAATCTACTACCAGTTTGGCCCCATTCAAGGGGAGACTTGAATGCTACACATTTAATGCGCAGCATCTGCTGTCAACAGTTGAGATCAAAATCTTGACCCCGATTTCAATTTCTATCATCCGTCTCGCAGGTGGTTGAAAGTGAGACGGACATCGAGATTTCATTGGCAGCACAGTTAATGTAATGCAATGAAGTTGAACCGCCATCCATATAATAAAAAAGGTAGATATTGAAAGAATTCCAAATTTATGAAAAAGTGCACAAAGGTGAGACAATTTACATGGATTAAATTAAATACAGGTCCCTCTTTGCATCAGTCAAGAGGTCAGCCGGTTGACTTCCTACTAGTCCAATCACAATGAGACATCCTGAAGGGTAAATGCTTAAATGGTTTAAACAATGACATTAGATCTGATTAATTGAAGACTTGTGATTCATTGAGGCAAGGACTTAGAAGTTCATGTTTTCAAAATTTCTAATGGATTTAAGAGTTTCTTCAATTCTCATCCAATCACCGGTCATCACTCAAGAGAATATTTAAAAGAGCAAATTGCATTGGCACTCCAAAATGGAGACCTTAAAGTACTGACACCCCTATTTTATGTTTAAAAAACATAGAGACCCTAAAATTTAATTTTTATTAGATATATTTGTCAAATTTATCATTAAAAATAGTTAAATTACTGTTTATTTTTTAAAATATCCTTATAATAAATAGTGTCTTTAAAGGTTTTCAGTGATAAATTGGACAAATATATCCAATGAAAATCCAATTTTGAGGTCTCTGTGCTTTTTAAACATAAAGTGAGGTGTTAATGCTTTAATGCCTCCATTTTGGGGTGCCAGTGCAATTTGCTCTATTTAAAATGCTACCGAGTAACAGAATAGTCATTGCAGGATAAATCAGTAAAGATTGGAAATGGAAAAGGAGAATAAGCCATTTAGGGGTTATAAAGCTGATCATAGCCCGAAATATACTGAACTTTTCGTCTGATTCAAGTGAAGAATTTTACAACAGACACTAATATAATCACAAACTTCCTATCTTCCTGAAATCCAAGATTTGACACGGCTCTCGTGCATTAAAATTTTCTTCTTCCATAACTTGATTTATAAAGCAGAGCTTAAGATCCAAAACTATCAGTCCCAGAAGGGGGAAAAAACTTGATCTCAACGAGAATCACCCCTTTTCAGATTTTTTTACTTATTATTATTATTATTATTATTATTTTTATATCTAAGGTTCATCTGGGTTAACTTACGTGCACTTCGACTCATCTTCAAGGAAACTTTTATATAATATAGGCAGGGCTTCACCCTTGGCCAGAAGGGAATTCAAGCAAAATTGTTTTCCTTTAAAAACTTGAAGGTGGTTAGTTTCTTTGGCACCAGAATTTATTTAAAAAATAATCAATGTGTGCTTAATAGGTAGGTGAAAAGTAGTGGAGATCCTTTCCACCTATTCATCCACACTTATAGAGTGTGGGACCTATATTTGCAAGATTTATCCATGTCAAAGTAGGGCATTGTAGATTATATACTTATTCAAGACCAATATCATGTCCATTTCTTTGTAAATGTGTGACATGTGTCTCAACAGCACAACAAATGATTGAGTACAAACAGACCTCAACTAGGGATGGGTAGAGGGCCAATGAGTCATACCTTTCAACAAACGCCCTTCCCTAGCTAGAGAATCAGCAATTGAATTATATTCTCTAGAAACCAAAGTAACAGAGCAACTAAAAAAACTAGAACTAAAGTGCATAATATCCTGAATAATTCCTTGAGTGGAGATATGGCCCAGACCTTCATGGATTACTGTAACTACTTGATCAGTACAGTCAGTTAGTACTTTGATATGATCCCAACCCTGAGCAGATGCTTCCATTAAACCACTTCTTATAGCCATTAGCTCTCCTTCTAAAATCGAATGGAACCCATAAAACATGAAGGTAGCTTGAAGCACACTCCCATCCGATTGACAGAAGCTCCAACCTAATCCCCCTTCACCAGTGATCGCATCCCATGAAGCGTCTGTGTCAAGTATTATCGTCTCCACACCTGTTTCCTCTGCATTCTGGTCCTGCATGTACTTCTTCTGGTAGGACTTCCATTTGCTCTTGCTCTTGGTGTTGCCACTAGCAGATTGGTCTTCACTGAACGCCTGCATTGCCACCTCCACCACCTGATGTGGCTCCTAATTTCTTCTTCTCCCCAAACACCTTATCATGACAAGCAACCCAGATATACCAAAGAATGAAACTGATAAGACCAATGCTATCATCATATTGTTTTTTCCATAGCCGCTCCGATCCTTCCATTTTGCCACCCAATCATTAAAATTGCTTCTGAACAGCAACAGAAAAAAGAAACCACACTTTGGAAAGTAAATTATCTTTCATAAATCTGCTCCATTCACTAGCTCCCTGGGTTCCTAAACAATATCCATGCTAGCTGCTTTGGCAAGAAAGGTTCGATTATGCAGCTCAGGATCTCTCAGACCAATCCACCCTTAACCTTTGGGTTGTGAAAGCTTGTTCCAACTGAGCCAGTGAACTATTTTCTTCGAAGTATCTCCTACCCAGAAGAACTTGCTTGCTTGACTACGTATTTTATGATGGAGAGTCGATGGAAGCTTGATATGTGTTGTAGTGAAGTTAGTGCTGGAAGGCATAGACATAACTTTTAATAGGACCTCTGTACCTACATGTGAGAGATAACTCTGAGCCTATCTCATCAGAGGTCGCTAATAGAATGAAACAAATCCACCATGTTGACTTCGATAGAAGTAGGAAGTTCTCCCATTACATATTTAGAAGGAAAATTCACCCCTAATTCATTTTGTTTACGCTAAAAACTCTTCCTAACGTATGATAAAATTATGTAAAGAAACACACTCATCTACCATCAATGATAAAAAAAATCCAAACTCAAAGAAAAGACTTAATAAAAGATAAGAGAGAATAACACTCCCTAGATAGACATCATGTGGCCCTTTTTCTTTTTTTTTTCCTGGTGTATTCATGAATAGTTTTTTGAGCGTTTGTCATTGTAGAAACGTTTAGGGCCCAAGCAAAGGCTGTCGTAGAAGTTTTGTTTCGAAATTAAAAGCTCTTACTAAAATGGAATCCTCAACATCTGTTTTTTAATAAAGGCTGACGTCTGCCTTATTTTAACTTTGCTCAGCTGTCGTTATTGAATCCTCAACATCTGTTTCAAACACAGTTATCTCCTTCTTCGGTAGTGGCAATGGAACCGAAATGGGTGTAGGTGGAGCAGCCACAAGGTCAATTGGGTTTGGATTGGAAATAGAGGAAGTATAGTAGAAAATTGGGGATTCCCACGAGTAGCAGATTTTTGGCATTCTGCAAATCGCTCTCATTTGAGAAATTCACCTTGGCTTTCTTACCCTTTATCTTCCTTGTTTCCCTATCATAAGCCCTAGCAACTTCTTCCGCTGTGTTGAAGGTACCCAGCCACACCCTAACTCCTTTTCTAGGATCGCGAATTTCGGCAGCCCATTTTCTCCATGGACGTTGTCGAATCCCCTGTACTTATTCTTTCTTTGCCTCTTGCCATTCTTTTGATCAGTGCCACTCTCGCTACCTGTTCGAAGAAAGTCCCAAATGAAAAATCACACATATGAAAACACAAACAGGAAAGGGAGAAACGGAAAGGACAAAGAATTAAAATTTTAAATTAAAAAGAAGGAACCCCCACCCCAACACAACCAAAAAAAAAAAAACCCAGAAGAGTACTAGCTAGTAGAGCACCGAAGAAGGGGAAGGTTGCTTCGTCGATGGTTGTTGCGGGTTGCAGCAATGGAAATCTGAGCTGTTTGTGGAGTTGAGATCAGACCACAAATCGGAAGCAGAAGCTGAACGACCTCGGTTGCGAGGGATGAGGTTATAGATAATCGTACCATTGCACATTTCTTCAATAGAATTCGGACACTCTTTGAGTGTTTTTTTTCCTTCTTTTTTTTAATGGTAAGTAATGGAAATGGGTTTTCATTGAGTTCAATCAGGGCATAATTTTGTAAATTTGAAACTTTAAAACCTTAAAATATAAAATAAAAAGATCAAAATTATAATTATAATTTGTCTTTTCAATATAAACCGTTAGATTAAAATGGCATACATGGTACAATCTTGACCATTGCATCATAAGGGTATTTTAGTCATGAAAATTATAATTTGTCCTTGATTAGTTATTTCTAAAAACTATAAGGGAGACATACGCAAAGGAAAACTTTTTTTAGACTAAAAGTGACCGGGACCAAACCTCAGGGGGTTCATATGAAAATTACCCTTCTTTTAATAATAATTTTAATATAATAAATAGTAAACATAAATCATATTACAATTTGTGAGAGCAAATGGTAAACGATCCCTTTGGATTGGCACACCCATCTACATTTCACATATTTTGCCACCAGATTATACAGAAGACGATTGTGGTCCTGTGGATGCTAAAACTTTTTGGTTAAGCCTACAACTCTCTGGAACACTCGAAGGTGCACGGGGTGTCCCATTCATATTAGACAAGAGCACAAGCAGCCAACGAGGAATGAAAGCACAACTGCACAACACCCTTCTTTTTTTTTTTTTTTTTAAAGGAAAATGGAGGAATTCATGAAAGTCAAAAAGTGCAAATATAAGGAATTAATATATTTAACCAAGAAAGTTCAATCATTTCTTCTTCTTCGTCCATCCATCTAATCTAATCTAACTCGCAAAAAACTTGTGAGAGTAAACTGTTAAAGCGATAATACAACTTGAATTTTTGCTACCACATTACTGATAAATATATAGAGTAACTTATATTACTCAAAACAGGGCAAAGAGAAAGGATGACAAGTAATTAATTTGTCTTGACGATCAAGCACTACAGATCAGTCCGAGCGTTCGAACAGAGAACAGAGTATTAAATAAAATATCCAAGTAAACGATAACAAGAAAAGATGTCTTGATTGATTTACCCGGTAGAGGTTGACGAAACACGTGATCCCTTGTTTTGGCACGTGATCTCCTCGTACGGGTGGGCATCGAATCTCTTCTGTCTTCTCATCTCTCTAACCTACCGATTCTACTCTCTGATTCAGTTCTACTTGAAGAAGTGATCACCTACTGTTAATTACAAACCCTTTGGTTTGGACGAGGAGGGTTTTTTAGCCATGGGGTGTCTTGATGATCTGAGTTCTGATCTAACGGCTCAGATTTCACCTCAGATCCCTGCGGTTGATGGTGTTTGTGGCGTTGTTCTTGATGATGCGGAGGTTCTGGATGATGTTGCTCTTGAACCTGCTCATCCTCGCCACTTCGCAGGCGTTTCACTCCGATAGAAACACCAAACAATCGTGGACTTGTTTCATCTTCCGACTTCATTGCTGTTCTCTGACTCACTCTTGCAGTGGCATCGGATTCCTCTGAGAACCGCTTCGTCGGCAACAATTCAAGAGGTTTTTCCGTCGCGAAACCACCATTTTCTTGATGTGAACCAGCATACTTGGTCAACAAGACGAGGATTGTGTTGCAGACAGACTTCATCTGCGTGAGTTCATTCGAAAGATGCAGATTCTCTTTCCTCAACCGTTCGTTCTCATCCAGAAGCTCAGCAGCAGTGTTGCAGCTTGTAGTCCGACAAACATCAGTTATCGTGGCTGCCGGTGAATTTGAGGAGAGAACCTGTTCTTCACCAGAGTTTGTTGGAGAACCAGACCGAACCGTTGGGAACGCCGCTGCCGGCGTAACCTGAGAACCTGTTGCCGCCGGTGAAATCTTCCGGCGATGTATGTCGCACAGAAGCTTTTTCTCTCCCCTCCGGAAGCAATCGTTCGCAAACTCCCACCGATCGGGAACAATTTTTCTGAATCCCTGGCCAATTAGAAGGAAAGAAAATAAGACCAATAATATTAAATAAACAATTAAAAGAAAAATTAATCCAAGTGAACCAATACAAAAACGAACACACTTTTTTTTTTTTTAAGTGGAAAAAGAAATATGAAAGGATCATGGACAGAGATATACTCACGTAGGTATTTAGCTGTCTAACAAAACTCGAGAAGTTATTGTGTTTAAAGTACTTCGGCAGGAGATCTCTAGCGAATTCGGCGGGTCTCCAGACGATGAAAGTGGAACCATCTTCGTTCCAGGAAATAACGTCGTCGATGCTGGGATCGTCAACAAGTTGATAAGTTTTTGTAAGAAAAGGCGTTGGCAAGGATCTGAGGGAGTCTCCGGTGTTTGTGGACTCACCGATCTGTTCAACCGGCGGTGGAGCCATAACTTTCAACCAATCAACCCAAACCCAAACCTAAACCAGAAATACCAAACAATCAGGGAAACAAAGAATATAGTTTGATTCACTGCCTAACTCATGCATCACCGAATCCAGAGACTCTTCAGATCAAGAAAATATGTTGCAGAGAAGAAAAATAACTGTAACAGCAGGGATTCTAGAAGGAAAAAAAAAAAAAAAAAAGAAGCAGTCTACTTTCGAATACCTCGAGAAATTTCAAGACAGAAACTGTAGAAATGGATTTAGATCCATCGGAACACAAAGATCTTAATGTAACAAAGCTTCGAGGCGATGGATCTTCAACCGGAGGCGACGACGGAGGGAGGTGTTGCTATGGTGGAGCGAGGGAGAGACCGAGAGGTTTTTTCTAGAAGGTTCTCTGTGTGATTAATATGGGAGGATAAACAGGAAGGACGGAGAAAAGAGAAAACCAGAAAGAGAAAAGGCAAAGGGTAAAGAAAGAAAGAAATGCCCAACCACGCCACCAGAGAAACGAAGGCACGAGAAGCGGAGCTTCTAGCAACGTCTTTTCCAGAAGGTTCCTTCGATGCTTCCATGCGTTTCACAACCCCGTACTCTTCCACGTGTCGGTAAGAACATGATAAGGTTACTGTACTACCCCGGAACCGGTTACATCTACATTGTTGTCTTAGAAATTAGAATCGCGATAATAAATAAATAAGGAAAAGCAGGAAAAAACATTCGAAATTGAAAGTTTGAAACGAACGAGGATTATTTCTAGTTTTACCAAAAAAAGGATTAATTCTAATTGATTTATTGATAATTAAAAATAATAAAAATACCTGACGCATTAACACGTGTCAACCGGCAACCTGAGAGCAGGCGTTTTCTTTGACTTCGCAGAGAAAAGTTCTCTAGAAGTTTTGTTACACATTAGTGGCTGATCTATGAGGGAACTCACTAAAACCGTCGGATTTAGAATGTGGCAGATCAGAACTCACTTGGATTCCAATCTGGCGTTAAGTAAAGGTGTGCCTACGTAATGATATACCCAAAAAATTATTCCAACTCTGCGGTGCTCTCCGAAGTTTCCTACGGAAGAAGTCTTTTTTAGTGATAAGTTCTAAAGAAAGAATAAAGAAACGGAAAGATTAGGGAAAAGTTTTCTATTATTTTGTATTAAATTATATATTTATTATTATTTGATATTCCTTCTAGAAGGGTTAGGAGAAACCTTTTGGTGATACGATTCATTGAGAGAATCTCCGGAACATTGCATTAACGAAAGGGTCCATGACATTTACTTCGGCGTTGCCCCATTATCAATGCCAGCCAATAGAGAGTAATTGTCCTGGTTTTCACTTTTTACCGCTAGTTTTATGTATAAATTCAGATCCGAGTAATTACTATGTTCTTTGACTATTTTACCCTAAAAAAAAATCTTTACAATTTCGTAGAAAAAAATCCTATTCTGTGCACGTTTCGTGCATTTTCATATAATGGTTAGCTAAGATTAATTTTAAAATTTTAAAATTCTTAATAATCTTGCATTTGCTTTGTTTTTTCAGCCAACCATTTGATATAAAGTGCAATGTTGTGTACAATACGAGATGTTTTCCACAATTTTACTATAAAAAAAATATTTTTTAATTGATATAAATTCAATCCCTAAATCAAAATAAATAAATAATTTATAATTTTATTTTTGTTATCTTACATTTATCAATGTTAACAAGGTGATACTAAGTCAAATCAAACACTCAATGCAGACAATAGTTGTCGATTTAATCCACCTTAAAAGTCAGATTTTTAAACGAACACCCTGTTCCATCAAAGATAAACCAATTAACCAAAATAGACCTTGACCTTCAAGTTAAAGTTTCCATCTAAATCCCATGAGCTTTATTACTAAACCCACACTCTTGGGTCTTCCTCTTGACTATGAAATTACGAACATAGATATCAATTTACAATCAAAGTGATTGACTCAATTGATAATGATCTATACCTCTTAATGAATATGTTGGCTTTCGTTATTTCTTAGGGGTTGTAATGGTTATGCTAACTTCATAGTTCGGGAAGTTCAAATTTAGTCGAGTTTGGTGGCTGTCTTTGTCAGTGTGTTTTGTACATAATACTTTTCTTTTCTTTTTTTTGGGTTGTCAACCCTGGTTTTCAAGGCTTGCCTTGACTAATCCGTTGTTCGACCCGGGTCGCACACCTTGCTGTGGTAGGTGAGTTTCCCAGCGAGAATTTTTTGCATCCACAAAGTTTGATACCGGAACCTTGCTTAAGCGGACCAAGTTGCTTACCACTTGGACCATATTTTTCTACTAGAGAGTCTAATATAATTTTATACTTGCTCCCAACAAAAAATGGACCTTGCTTGGGTCCTGTGCCATAAATACGTAGAACCATTAAGCCATGCACTATGGGCGGTAGGATCGGAATTTGGGATCGAAATTTCGACAAAAAATATATACATGTTAAAGTCAATCAATCTCAATCTTCATGTTTATTTAATTTTTTTTATAATAATATTCATTTTTCGAGTAGTCAATAGGTTATCTTTGGATTTTTTTATTTTTTTTAATTTATCATATTTGGTTTGTTGAATGGACCATAAACAATCTTTAATATCTTTTCAATAGACAAAAAAAAAATACTGAATACCTATCCTTCAGAAGAGATGTTGACTTTTAATCAAATAAAAAACAACTCTCAAGGTTGATTTACAAGCAAAAAATTTAAAATTGAAATGGCAAATCCATACATCTTTAGTGCATGGATGGTTAGATATTATATTATGTCTCTTGTACGGTTTCAATTGATGTTTCATTTTTTTTTTATACAAAACGGTTAAAAAAAACCTTATTACAAGCTATTTATTATATGGTTCCATTTACATGACTGTTATTCTTGTATTGTCGCTTCCGCTAAGAGTTTGGCCTTCCGTAGAATTTCCTGTTCTTTAGATGTATCAATTGGAATTGCTTGTGTCTTGGTTGCCAGGAATAGAAAATCATGGATTATTTTGGTTAAGAACTAAGAAGTTTGAATTGAATTTTTTTTTTTTTTTTGGATAGAAAGTTTCAATTCAATTCAGTGTCACTAGTCGTTACTTTCTACCTTAAAGATATTAATTATGGTTCGACTCATCAATAAATAGTGACAACAGAAACATACATCTCTAGTTATATCTGTCAAAATAGTACACTATTAAATTAATTCTTGGTGCAATAACACCTCTTCTAGAAAAAGTAAGAAAATGAAAAAGATTACCAGACAGGAAAAAACAGGAGAAAGAACAAGACCGATTTGACACGACCGATTTGTGCCAAGGCCGATTTGACCTATTAGGATAAAACTTGAACATCTAATAATAGACATATTAGATAGAACTTTAGAAACGATTCAACTCAATGATCTACACATCCAGGTGTACATGCTTCTTTCCTTTTGGATAAAACTCCCAATTTACTTAAACTAAAAACCACGAGAAAATTTAAAGCCTACATTACCAACTAAAAGGACTACAACATAAAAGCACAAGGGGGGGGGGAGTGTGGATCATCTCCTCTAATGGGAAGCACTCAACGATTTTACAACCACAAACTATGTGGGGCTCACAAGTAAAAAAAATAATAATAAATAAAAACAATACACATAACATGGGAGGAATAGCCGTTGGAGAGAAGATCCGAACTTGGGGGGAAGGGGTGGGGTGTGGAAACAACTAAGACAGCTATGCTAATTTCATTATTCTAGGCTCTTCTTTAGGAGCGGTGGATTTGCATCTTCATTCGGACTGTCTACCTGTTGTTCGAGCTCTTATGGGTCTCCAATCTTCATTAGATTGGATGTGTCTCAGCTTAGTAGTAGATATTTTGAAGCGTTGTTCTTTCTTCCCTAGGGTTTCTTTTAGTTATATTCCTAGAATTGGCAATGGCTATGCAGATCTTCTTGCTAAGGGAGCTTGCAGATTATCTCTAGATAGATCTTGGTGGGGTATACCACCTTTGTTTATTGTGGATCCCTCCCATTTGTATAGGTCTTATGACCTTAACTCTTTCATTTAATATAATCGTAATTTCTTGTTATAGCCAAAAAAGCTATGCTAATTTCTTGCTCCAAACATTGCTATCCAATAAATTGTTTCCTTCTCAAGGGATGTGGCAAAAGTCTAGAGTCTAGAATCCTAAATTGAGATCCTCAATATTTTAAACTATATGACAGATCTTCCACCACACCTATTTGGTAACGAGCTTTTATTTTCAAGAGATGAATTAGGAACAAGTTATCTCCTTCTATAATAATTTGGTGTAAACCCCTTTCTTTTGCTCAAAGTACAACACTTCAAATGCTCAAGGCTTCTACTATTAGAGACAGGGGGTGGCCCCGTGAATTTTTGAATTTTTTTTATAATTCCACTAATTTTTCACTTTTTATTAATTTTCTTCATTTTTTCAGTTTTATCTCTTCTCACATGTGAAATATCACTATTTGGCCCCCAATATTGAAAATAAGGTAAAATAATGTGTATAAATGTCATCCCTAGTTAAAAACTAACTCCTCAATACCTATTTATTCTCACCTCTCTTCTCTCTCACATCTTATTTTCCTATTTATTCTCCTATTTCTATAAACGTGGGTTAAAAGAAATTAAAAAAAATAAATCTTATTAGATATTCAAAATGTCATTTCTAATTAAAAACTAACTCTTCAATCCCTATTTATACTCTCATATCTTGTCTCTCCTCTTTTCTTTCTATTTATTCTCTTCCATTTCTTTCTTCCTATTTATTCTTCCATTTCTATAAGCGTGAATTAAGGAAAAATTAGGAAAAAATATTTCCACAATTAGGTATTCTTTCTATTTCTCAATTTATTTATTGTTTATTATTTTTTTTTCATTTTTTTTGTTATTCTTTATTTGATTTTATATTCTTTGTATCCTTATTTCTTTTGTAATTTTTGTTATTTGATTTTATATTGTAAATAAAATGTCTACGGTTAGTAAGGTAACTAACTGGGATTTTTGTTCGCGGCTGCGCCGGTATCCATCCGCGCAGCCGTGAGAATATGCCAGGTGCTATGGGAAAATTGAATGGCTTAGATTCTTTTAATAAAATTTTATATTTAAAATATTTTATAAATTACAATTATGCGTCCTTTATACTCTTTAAATTTACAAAAATCAAACCCTGCTCATCTCGATGAAAACAATATTCTAAACCGGATTACAAACTCCTCTAACCCCTCCATTGTTCACCTTGGCTTCACCGAAAATCACCGATGGGCTCTTCCGGACATCCTTGCCCCCCGGCCGCACGGTTGGAGCCGGAATCACCCCCACGGTGCCACCGTAGTTATAACAATGGAATCACAGATCTCAACGCTTGGGTCATCCATTTAGCAATTAATCAATATTCTCAAATATTCATTTCAAAGATTTGTTGCAAATCAAAGAAGTCCAAGCCCTGATCATTCTTTAGCCACGATGCTTGCCATTACAAAACCTAGAAATCGGAAAAAACAAGGTGTATATCAAGAAATTACAAATTATTATTAGTCGGAGGAGAAAAAATGTAAGAATTAGGAAACAATTAGAACCGCAAGAGATATGATGAGAATATCTCATGCTATTAGGAATGACAAGAAAAAGTCACAAAGAAGCTATCGGGCAAATGGTGATTTCTTTCTTCCTGCAGGGAAGGGAATACAGAAGCGGCAAGGACGGCAAAAAGTCCAAATCTAATGAATGACATTATGGCTGCCCTCATGAAAAGAATAACTCAAGAAAAGGAAACAAGGGAAAGGACACCGAGGGAACGGGAATGTAGAGGAGTTGAATCCGTAGGATATGTCATCGAGATGAGAGGGATTGATTTTGTAAATTTAGAAAGTATAAAGGATGCATAATTGTAATTTATAAAACATTTTTAAATATAATTTTTTTTTAAATAATCTAAGCCGTTCAATTTTTCCATAGCACGTGGCATATTCTCACGGCTGCGCGGATGGATACGCGCCGCCGCGAACAAAAATCCAACTAACTGATTACCATTTGTTTGCATCTCTTACCTAAAAAGTATTTGGTTTGCATCACATTTTTTAGGTTGAAGTCTTGTGTATTTTTTTTTGTATTGATGTTCTAATTTACCTATATCTTGTTGAAAAAAATATCATTATCAATAATTTACTTATTTTTGTCAAATATGTGTAAACCCCACACAATATATGTGAGCATTTTCCTTAAGATAATAAAATAATTCATAGGTGGGACCTCCAATGGGTTTTATAAGGGCGCACACAATATGTGTGGCAAAAAAGCATTGTTGCTTCCCCAATCTGGACTTTCATTCTTCGGCCCCCAAATATTGAATCCTATGTCCGCCCCTGATTAGAGACGAGATTAGTTACCACATCCTAAAGCAAAACAAAAAGTCGTTCTTCCTCTCCAATCTTGTGCTATTTAACCATAACCAACTTTACCAGTTGCAAACAAAGGCCAATCCATCCATATTAATTTTGATCCACCCTTCCATATGATATATAATAAGTGGACCAAACTATCTTACTTGTCAAAGGTAGGGTTTCCTGGGCTAGAACATTCACTATTGTGTTTGCTAATCCAAGAATACGCTTGATCTCAAACATCGCCGGCCACATGTTTCGTGAGTTCCCCATGAGACTTTGAGACTCCAAGGATGGGGGAATGTGGTGGTTCTTTTTTTTTTTTTTTTTTTTTTTTTTTTATTTTGGGTGGGGGGGGGGGGGAGCGGGTTGGGGGAAATATTTTAGGAACACCCCAAAACTTAAAGCAAAAGCTACAAACATCCCAAAAATATATCACGTTGGCAAAGACACCTCAAAATGTCTCATAAAATGGCACCATGGTCCATTCCATTAGAAAATTCATAATTCCTAAGTTGTCCATAATGTATTGTAACTTTATAATATTACACTTTACCCAAAAGTTAGAGACAAGTGGCTAAGGGTAATATTGTAAAGTTACAATACATTATGGACAGTTTAGGAATTATGAATTATCTAATTATGACTTAATGGAATCTACTAATGGAATTGACCATTGTGCCATTTTATGAGACATTTTGAGGTGTCTCTGCCAATGAGATATGTTTTTGAGGTGTCTGTGATTTTTACTATACATTTTGGAGTGTTCTTAATTTTTTTTTTTATATTTTTAGTAATAATATCAAGGCAACTAAATGTGTGTGGTCTGAATCCACCATAGAATACAAATAAATATGTCATAACAATATCTAAATTTTAATAATGTTAAAGCCCAAAATATGAAGCATGGTTGTCTTGAAATGTAATAAACAAAATTATGATAAACAAAATGTAGTAAACTAATGCAAATTTATTAAATAAATCAACTTCAAATCAAGACAAACCAAGTAAAAGGAACAGTGGTGGAGCGAAAACAAAAATTAACAAAGCTAACCATCGTAGATCTATACCACATAAAATTTTGTAGAATTTCCCTCACCACGTTTTCAACATTCTAACATAAATAAAATTTTTTAATAGAAACAGAAGTGAAATCTTTTACGTCTTATAGATAGTGTTGCAATCGTTTTATAGCATTTAATTGGACTATTCCAAGGCATGAGAACAAAGCAACAAACACATTTTTTTTTAAATGTAAAAGTTTATTAAGACAACTTATTAATTAGATCTATAGTATTCCACATTTTTTTGTGAGTAAAAAAATAATAACTAGACAAAATATAAGGAATATCTTACATTTTGTGTGTGGTGTAAAGTGTATTTAGTATTTTTATTTATTTTTGGTAAAAAAATACATTTATTGAAGATTGGAGCTAGTACAATCATTGACTTCTTCATTGCACATTTGAAGAAGCCAAGGATTGGTGTTATGCCAAACAATCGGTAAGGGCCACCTTAGCCAAGGAATCCACAATCAAGTTGCAAGACCTTGAAATGAAAACAAAGTCTGTTTGAAGCTCATGTATGTCATGATAGATCTGAAGGTTTTCAAGATCTGGAGAGGAAGCATTAATTTGCTTTATCACGTCCAAACAATCAAATTCAATTATAATCTCATTGACTCTACATTTAATGGCTTGGAGAAGACTTGCTCGAACAACTGCTTCTGCAACCAATGTTGACTTACAGTTGATTCCTTCTGAGAAGGCTGTGATTAATTTACCTCTAGAATCATGAATGATACACCCCACCGCTCTTTTCTTTGAGTCTTTGGATCATGCACCATCACAATTAATCTTAAAAACATGATGAAGTGGAGGAGACCATTTACCAACATTTGAATCAACCATTGATGCTTGCTGCCATTCAAAACAAAAAGAGTTACTTTTTATCCTAGCTGCTACAATGAATTCAGAGAAAGCTTTATTGGTAGCATTCAACACATCTAAGGGGGAGCTGTCATTCTCATTAAAAATGAGCTCATTTCGAGCATTCCATATAAACCAAAATAAGAAAGTGGCCATAGAGAATCTCCTTTCAGCAAATCTTTTATTTTCCTTAAATAATGGATCCCAAACAACAAACCATTTTTAAAAGGAAAAATTAAGCATTTGCATTGATGAATGAGAAATAGAAGAAGCAACCAACAGGGGTTGGTCCAAGTGGTAAGCAACTTGGTTCGCTTAAGCAAGGTTCCGATATCGAATCTTTGTGAATGCAAAAAATCCCCGCTGGGAGACTCACCAACCACAGCTAGGTGTACGACGCGGGTCGAACCATTGGTTTATACCGGGGTTGGCAAAAAAAAAAAAAAATCATCTTCAGAAGCATGCCATCAACACATATTTTTCAAATAAGTACTTGTAGAATCTTCTTTCAAATTATTTAGAAAGTGATAAGCTCCAAATAAGTTTATCTTCCTGAGGAAATATGCTGAACAGAATTTTTGAAATTTCCTGCACCTCATTTGGTAAGAAAATCTCTTCCAATAAATCAATCCTCCAAGATCTTGTATTGTGGTTAATCAATTCTGCAGCTTTGGAAAAATTGCATCCCTTTGGTTTACAAGATCTGGTTTTAAAATCATAAATAGTAGGAATCCAATTATCTTGCCAAATATCAATTTTTTCTCTATCTCCCACAATTCAAACTAAGCCTTTTTTTTTTTTAAGAAAATCACGCCACTCCAACAAACTTCTCCAACCCCATGATGGACAATGTCCGAGTTTGGCCTGCAAAAACTCAAAATTAATGAAATATGTATTTTTTTAACATTCTAGCCCAAGGGGCATTTGAATTGGACCATAACCTCCAAGCACTCTTCATAAGGAGAGCTTGATTTTGTAGCAAAGGATCCCGTAGACCCAACCCTCCTTTTTGTTTGGATTTACATAATTTTTGCCAAGAGACCCAATATATTTTATGCTTATCTATATCATCAGCCCAATAAAAGTTTGCCATATCACTTCTAATATCAGTCAATAATGATTTGGATAATTTGGAGTGGGTACCCACATAATTCAAAGAAGGCAAGGCTGAGGCTTTCAATAATGTTTCTTTCTCAGCTGGGAATGTGTGTTTATTCAATTGAAGAAAACCAGTGGCATCAAGATTACTAACATCCTGAAGCCATTAAGTTGTACTAGGGATCAGAGCTTTCCCTTAAGAGGACTCCCTCAACCTGGCTAGGGAGCTATACGACTCACCTCCCTATAAATGCAAGAAAATCACCCACTGGTGAGGACCAAGTTTTGGGGAAAGGGTTCACGTTTGCCACCTCTAGGAATTTCAATTGTGCCTCCAAGTACTTCGCAGATGTCCTCTACGAATATCTTACATAACGCAAGCATCTGAATCAGCAAAAGATATAAGACATATAGAAAGAATCTTTAACCATCAAAAAAAAAAAAAAAAAAGATTGTGAACTAACATTTCCTCTCTTTCTTTCTCAGCTCCACAAAATCCAAAGGACCAAGCCACGTTTTGAGGGGGAGATCCTCTGTCTCTCCGCCTCTTCTTCTTCTTCTTCTTCATTTCCCCTATCTCCTCTTCACTTCTCTGAACTCTTTCTCCTTTTGTTTCTTCCTCTTTCCACTTTCTCCACTGTTTTCCTTTTCTTTTTCCCTATTTCTTGTAGAACCTGCTTTGGAAGCAACTCCCTCGGATATAGTAGTTCTGATGCTGCGTGCCCCTATAGTGGTCTTTGTATTGTTGCTTGTTGCCACCATCGCAGCTCCTGCGACTTCCTCATTCAAAGCCTCTACCGCAATGCATTCGGCCACAAATCTAGCGAAGGAAAAGTCACCGCTGCCAAAGCATGAAGTCAAGCGGTGAAACTTCCTTGCATGTCCGACTTCCCACTCAATCCAATAGTTGTTTAAGCTGTAGTTGCTCTGCCCTTGTGGCGTGTTTCCTCTTCGCCCATTTAGTGTGTTAGTTTGCCTTTGGGGCGTGTTTTTGCTTGTTTGGGTGTTTATGATGGATGACACATTTTTTAGATCTTTTGAGCTTATTAGTTGTTATTGTATTTACAACTTTATTTTTAAGGTTTTATTGGGCTTGACCCATACCTTAACTAGATGACAATTTGGCCGAATTTCATTTTTTGGATTCGGATATTTTTGTTCGAGTCTTGTGTTCCATGCTTCTATCTTTCTGTTTTTTCTTTTTTCTTGGTGTATTTTTGTATTTTTTTGCAGATTGATCAATGAAATTACCTTCTTCAAAAACATAAAAAAGGCATTTCCTCATCAAGACTAAGGGAAGCATAAAATCCAAAGATTTTTGCTTTTAAATAAAGAAACTGATGCTTTTTGAAAATTCCATTAATAACATATTTTGATTTATATATTTTTTTTATAGGAAAAAGTAAGAATTGAAGGCGTCACATTGCATGCATGCAACAGTGAGAGTGTTAAATGATTGTCCCTTGTGAGATAGAAAAATATTTTTTTTGGGGCCCAAAAAAGACAGAAAAAATCATATCCAATATTGGGTACTTCCATGCTCAAACCATGCAGTTTGAAAGTTATTTTCCCACTTTTTACATCAAATTTTTTTCATAATAATTTTATCTATTAAAACTAAGCCTTTCCAAACAGCGACATTTTCTTTTTAGGTTGAAAAAAAAAAGGACATTTTTTTGGGTAAAACAAACAGCGACATTGAGTTGCTAATGAAATGGGTATGGAATTCATTACTATATTTTATGATATTTATTAAAAGAATTAAGTATTCTTTTCTGTATAGTCATTGTAAAGAAAAATATAATTCATTTCAGGGGATGATAAGGAAATTGATCAGTCTCTATAATCATTGTAAAAAAAAGATATAATTCATTTCCGGGGTTGATAAGTAACTAAGAAGATAAGTGAGAAAATATAAGTAACTATCAGATACACCTGTTTTATTGTTCATTAATCAAAGAAACTATTTCACTAATTAAAAAAACAGGATTTTTTACATGCAGGTCTTTGATTTTATCATAATTCTCATGAACCTTTAGTCTGTTAAAAATTACAATAGGTCCAAAAAATTCAATACCAATATTATCAATTAAAAAAAGAATTTTTTACATGTGGGTCCTTTTGGTGAACCACAAGCAAATGTTCAACAACTACAAAAAAAAAAAAAAAAAACATAAGTTAATGTTGGATCCCCTTAATTACGTGTGGGTCCCAAACAGACTAACACCGTCCGTTAAGTTTATTCAAAATTTAAAAGTGAAAAGATTAAGTGCTTCTTAGGTTATTTTAATACACTGTGTTAATATTAGTAATTTAGTCCCCACCCCATAGTAACAAATTGCCTTTCAAAAAAAAAAAAAAAAAACAACTATGTTAATATATCAAGGTTTGAAATGTTGGCTAAAACTCACGTGTCGGTGATCAGCGACACCACTAACACAGTGATATTTTGCCAATTTTAACAACTTCTGGCAATGGAACTATTGGCGAAAATTCTGCTACTTTACGCCTTCACATGAAACGAGAGAGACAGAGAGAGATTGGCGGTGGAACGGCATAAAATCACCAGAAATTTGATGCTAGTCTGCTGCTTCACCTAAAACTAGAGAGAGAGAGAGAGAGAGAGAGAGAGAGTTGTAGGCTGTAGAAGAAGAGCAATGGTGAGGACTGTGAGGTTTTTCCGTTGTTGGAGTTGAAGATGGTGAAGAGCTGGCAGCGAAAGTTACGATTTTTGCCAATATTTCGCTGGTTATTGATTTTCTGGTGATTTTTTGTTGTTCGTTTCAATGCTTGATTTCATGTCTCCCCTAAGTGATATGCTGACTTTTTGCTGAAATGTCGTGATATTTCAACAATATAATGTACAGTGATTAATTTATGGTTTAAAAAAGAGATAATTGGTTCTTAAAAGTTAATTATATGTTGAATATATATATAATATATATATTATAATAATAATATAATAATAACACAATGTATTAAATAATCGGAGGATGCATTTTGGTCCCTCTACTTTTGAAATTTGAACACAATTAATAGTTTTAGTCTGGGGTAAAACCACACTAATATATTACATTAAGAGTACCCAACAATATTTGCAGAACCCTTACAAAAATTCATTAAAAAAGTAAAAATATTATACCTTTACCCATACAATTAAATTACATACATCCCCAATGAATGAGACCTGGTACAAAATAGCAAAATATCCTCCTTGGATCGGTATGTCATTAAAGATCTGAAGATATTTTCTTTTCTCGAATATATAAGTCCAGCTGAATTAGGCTTTTTGCTTTTTGGTGGGTCCCCTGATGTCACGGGTCCACAGCCAACCTCCTAGGCTCCTATGATTGCTTTAGTTTTAAAACCTGGAACTTCCCATTTAACTAGTCACGGGTCCCACAAGTGGACCCCACTGCATCACCACGTGATTGCTTTCCAAACTCGCCATTCCATGCTGGTTAGGTGCTGGTTAACATTACCATCATCACTTCTCTAAGATCTTTATTGCCACGTGGCAGATCACTTTAGAATTTCGAATCTTTCTTTTGACTCTTCATCGATCCCCAATACAAAATATCTCTCGGGACTCGGATTGTTTATGAGCACCCCAACATGGAACCGTTCGATAGGATCATAACTTTAAATGAATCGATGGCGATTATTTCACCTAAAGTAGAAACATTCTAATCCGACGGTCTCTAAGCCGAAGACGTAGATGTCGCTGTAGACCGCGATATACTGATTCACTACCGAAAGATATTTCTGTGTGCTCTGTGCTCACAAGCGATCCAGCGCGGGAGAGGAAAAAATAAAAGAGAAGAAAACGAATCATCTCATCATCTCTGTCTTATAATACGGCAAAGCTCAGAAGAAAAACCAAGACACCTCGATTTTCGAAATTCTTATTTGCTTTTCTTCTTCAAATCCTGAAGATTTGGGTGTTTCTCTCATTCTCTTCAGAGAAAAGCGATTTTCACATGTCGATGGATTTGAAGGAAACGTGTAATTTGGGCGGTCTGTGGACGAACGAGAAGCATTTGAACTTCCTAAACTGCATTGAAGCTACCTTCGTTAATTCGATGGTTGAAAATGGCGGTTTAATCTATCCTTCTGCGATTCATCCTCCGCTTGATCGCTACATTCCTGACATATCCGATTCTACACTTGATCTGCAAAGCCGCAGAACTATTAATAGGAAACGAGTGTATTTGCCTGGTAGATCTCTGATTATCTCATCATTTTCTGAAGTTTTCGCTTGCAGATTTTGTAGATCAAGTTCCTGGTGTAACGGCCTGTTGTTTGACATTTCTAACTCATCCTTTCTGTTTTTTCTTTAAATTTTCATAGTCGATGTTGATGTCTTGCGGAGCACGACATCGGAGGCTGGAACGGAAGAATGCTAAAAAAGAAGGTCAAGGCAACCACGCGATGAATCGGAAGATCAGGTGAACGTCATTATAGTTTAGCTTGTTGCAAGCCGTTTGATCAAAAGTAGTTGATAGTTTGATCTTTCCATACAAAAATCTCCATAAGATCTCGTTAAAATCGAAATTAAACGATTGTTTATTGCTATAACAACTATTAGTCTTCAATTCAGGGCGTTTTTCACTGTTTTTCCAATTTCTGTTAAGATTCATTGAGTTTTGTTGTCCATTTACAGGTTGTCCCGCAGATTGCAGACGCTAAAGCTGATAACATTAATACCAGTGACAACGAAATCATCGCTTCTACAGAAGAAGAAGAAGTAGAAGAAGAAGAAGAAGAAGAAGAAGAAGTCTCAGTTTCACCATTACACAGGAACACAAGTTAGATAAGCTTTCTGTTTTAGATATTTAATAGATTTTTAGTTTTAATTAAGTGACATTTAGGTTTAGATTTTGAGAATTAGAGTATATTAGCAGTTTAGATTTTCATTTGTCTTTCCTTAATCATGTTAGATAATTTGTTGTCAGCAAAACAATAAACAATAGAAAAAAGTTTCTTGATATTTTTTCCCCAATCTTCTTCACAGCTTTACCAAATAAATGAAATTACTTTGCCATAGAGGAGACACGATAGGATAGGTTACCAGATCTTTTTTCTTCTACAAGATAATAGTGGACCACCGGGATTTTTATTCAAAATGCAGATATTTTCATCACATGTTGAAATTAATGAAATATTAAATATGGTTCCCTCTCCTTGACTTAACGTGGAAAAGAAAAATATAAAATAAAATCCGAGGACATTAACTGCATGGATATTTTTAGGTTGATGACGATATCTTTTAAATATCTAAAATGATTGTGTATAGTGTTTGAAAAATGCAGAATACCTCGAGAGTGAGTTGTACTTAAATTGGAGAGTGATTGTCAATAGTTGATCAATGCTCTTAATTCTAAAGTCTCTATTTTTTGATATTTTGAATATTGTAGAGGATATCATCCACCTTTCTTCTTATTTTATGGATTGTAGTTTTCACTTTGTTCCAGAATGCAACACAAATGTTCATAAGGAGACACTTAAGTGGAGGACAATTCATGGTCAAATTTCAATACATAGGTTGTTTGATCTTTGGAGACACTAAACCCATTTTCCAGAACTTTGAAATGATGTTGGCCCATCCACAAAAAAAAAAAAAAAGAATTGTACTTAAATGCATGAACAAACAAATGTTTAAGGAGACACTTGTGCAGCAATTCATGGTAATTTAATCATAGGTGTTTGATGGAGAATAAAATTTAGGACTATGGGACCAACCACTAAATCGCAACTGATGAATCATACAAAACAATCACCAGTGGAGATCTTTTGTGCATATTTTGTTTTCTTTTTGAAAATCTCTATAAGATTGAGTAATATGTGTTCAAGAAGTGTTGGTTCGAGGCTAGGAATAAGATTGAGTCAATACATGTCCTAAGGCATTGGCTGGGGGCTTTGCCTTGATGGGAATTAAATCAAGTTTGCGTTCATGTTGTGTTTAAGAGGCTTTGGTCCACAAGACCCAACTTTGGACCTTGAGCCGTAGATCGGTTTGTCACATATAGATATCAAAGTGAAGGATAGACAAACCAAAGGCAAGGTGCCAAGAAAACGTATGTAGACCTTCAAAGCAACGATGGACATAGTTTGGGCCCTCACCTAGGAGAGACCACATTCAACTTGAGACGCTTCTCAATGTTTGGGTTTCACTCAACACTCGAGGTCTCTTTTGGTGCTTGGCTTGCGGGGAGTGATACATTGACATATTTGCCTCAAGCAGCGTGCCTATCAGTTTGCCGTCAAGAATTTGTGAGTTGGACAAAGCTTGTTAGATTAGTTGGCCATCAATGTTTGACAAGTTAGGATGGTTGCCCCTAGCGTTTGACGTGTCGACTATAGGGAAGATCAAGGCCAACTAGGACGATCAATGCTCCATGCACCTTAGGTCACACTATAAGTACCCCTTATCTGCTCAATATAATAATGGCAGTGCTCAATCACTCTTTCATTGCTCTTTTAGCTACTTAGTTTAGGCAGCTCTATTCAACCACTTTGGTGTTCATGTAGCTCCATTTAACCACTTTGGTCCGGCTACTTGACTAAGTCTACTTGTGACTAAATTTACTTGATCAAGAAAGATTTTATCACGATTCGACCAAAGGGTTAGATTTAGTTGCAAAGTACATCCTCAGTAAAAAAAACATAGAAAAAGTAGAAAACATTCACCAATGAGTATGGATCATTTCATCATCCTAACACTTTCAATCCACATAGTAGAGGGTGGAATCTAGATGAGACCCACCAAATTTTTTAGGTATTTACAGGTGGACCCATTTCTACGTGTGGTTCAATCATAGTAAAACTTTGCTTAAGCCCTGCGCATTAACCGTCATGCAAAGCAACTCGAGCTGTTGGATTTAAATCTCGATCGAAATTTCGAATGTCACGGCTCAAAATTCTGGTTGACCATCATGCATATTAATTGGAGTAACTTTGAAGGATTAGAAAGCACGTTGTTTTCCTGAAAGGGAATCCAGAGTCGTAAATGATTTCCATTGCTCGGCTTCTTCCGTGGTGAAATTTCTTCTCCTTTTTTAGTGCATTTGGTGTTGAAATTTGATAAAAGAGAGAGATTCATGGACTGCAACATCATGAACAGTCTGCTGTGCACCATGTGCGCTCTTTCGTACTCTCGTTCTCATCATCAAACACTTCCTAACTTTTATATAAAATGAAAAAAAAAAAAAAAAACAGTCTGTAACTTTTTTAACGTTTCAACGTTTCAAGTCTCTGTAAAGTGCCCTAACGTTCGTATTGATTTGTACTTTATAAAAATTCATTTCCAATTCTTCAACTAAAAGGAAATCCTCTTCAGCGTAAAACAGGATAAAACAAAAAGAAATAATTACAGTTCGTACATCTCGCGGTTGCGCAGCCTGCGCTTTCTGTTTTTAGCTTCCGAAGTTGTCGAACCTTGGAATGGCCTTTGATAGCAAAGATCCTCTCCGAGCACCATCGAAGGATGCAAGGATATGCACAAACAATGGGAGAAAATGATTTTTTTCTTGATAAAAGGAGATTTAACCGAGGGGCAAGAAAAGCCATCTTGATTAGGGCTCCATTTTATCCCTCTGAAAGTTTAACTCATTTTTTGCCAACCAGATGTTCCAGCATGAAAAACCAAAAATGCTGAGCATTTTTTCCTTTTGTCTCTTTATCAGGAAAGTGTAATTTATCCCAGTTGTTGATGAAGCCCAACAGAGATTTTTTTATTTTTTTTATTTTGAGGTTTTCCTAAAAAATTAAAATAAGGTGGATGAAGTGGAGAGATGCGTCCGGGGTCTTATGTGATCGGCGTATTCCATTAAAGCTTAAAGGAAAATTTTATAGGATCGTTCGACCAGCTATGATGTACGATGTAGAGTGTTGGGCTGTTAAAAAAAATCATATAGATAAACTCAGTGTAGCAGAAATGAGAATGCTAAGATGGATGAGTGGCAAAACTAAGATGGATAAGATAAGAAACAATCATATTAGAGTTGGTTTGGGAGTTGCTCCCATAAGTGATAAGCTTAGAGAAAGTCGTTTGAGGTGGCACGGCCATGTTCAACGGAGACCTATAAATGCTCCTGTACGGAGAAGTGATATAACCCATATGGAAGGAATTAGGAGAGCTAGGGATAGACCTAAGATAACCTTAGGAGAAGTGGTGAGAAATGATATGTATAGCTTAGGCCTTGTATCTAGCATGGCCTCGAGCAGAACTGATTGGAGGGCAAGAATCCATGTAGTAGACCCCATTTAGTTGGGACAAGGCTTGTTGTTGTTGTTGTTGTTGTTGTTGCATCCTATTAACCCCACTTCAAACCACATTGCTCTTGAACGATCACAGTCAAACAGTAGATGATCTGAAGATTCTACCACTTCATAGTATCTTCTACACATAGGATTGCTGCAAATTTGTCTGGTAAGAAGATTTTCTCTAGTAATTATTGCTTGATTCAATGCCTTCAACAAAGAAATTTCTAATTTTTGGATAACAATGACTTTGTCACACCAATTTCTAGACCTTTTGTGCAATCGTAGGATTCTCGTGCTTGTTCTGCTCCCTCCTCGTTTGGACGACATAGCTAGGAAGATATCCCCCGAACAAGCACGAGAAGGTCTGGAAATTGCATAGAACCACACCAATTTTTGAAAATGATTTTTTTTGGTAAGAAGAAAAACTTGATTCATTGAGTTGAAAATGAATACAAAAACACACTTCAAGAAAAAAAAAAAGGCAAAAAGTAAAAAAAAATTTAAAAAAAAATACAAAAAGACGGTTGCAAGAAAAATACAAAGATTGAACAAAAATGTCCGAAATAAAGAGAAAGATTTGACCAAACTGTCATAAATGTAATAGATAGGGTCGTTTAGGCTAAAGTATAAACAAACCCAATAAAATCTTAGAAATAAGAATGTGAAGACAACATGAGCAAATAAGCACTAACAATGTAAAAATCACATCTTCCATCACAAGCGCCCAAAGAGGCAAAAACATGCAATAAAAATGGAGACTAACACGCCACAAGGGTGGAGCGATACCATCCCACGGGGACGGAGGAGAAAGTTGGAAGATAGAACTAACAATGGTGACTGTTTCTGCTCCAGATCTGTGGCCAAATGATGTTGCAGCAAGGACGCTCGCAAAGAAAGTTGCAGCGGTTGCGATGGTGGCGACCAACATCAATAAAGAGGCGACAGCATGGGCTTACGGCATCAAAAACTCCAGATCTGAGGGAATGACTTCCCAATCTTGCATCAACAAAGAAAAAGAAAATCATCGAGGAACGAGAAGGGAAAAGGAAAGAGGTGCGTAAGAAATGAAGAAAAGAGAGGAAAAAAGAAGAGGAGGGAGAAGTTGAGGAGTTGGAGAGACCAGAGGCTCTCTGATTCAAAACATAGAAAAAGAAGATCGTCGAGGAACGAGAAAAGAAAAGGAAAGAGGTGCATAAGAAATGAAGAAATGAAGAAAAGAGAGGAGAAAGGAGGAAGAGGAGGGAGAAGTTGAGGAGGTGGAGAGACAGAGGCTGTGGAGTAAAGGACTTAGATGCACACACAATGGGAGAAGATTAAGCATGTAATACCCATCCGCAATATATAAACCCCCCCCCCCCCCACCCCCACCCTCAAAAGAAAAAATCTCAGTCCAAGGAGAGCATCTGCCACGTCTGCTGTGTGGGTACCAAACAGCCACTTGCCGGCCATCCAGAGGCCTAGATGGATGTGCAGATGCTCTCTCCTTGGGCGAAGAGAATCTGAATTCCAAAATGTTCTTTAACATCCACTGGTGACAATGTTGTAGCTCCACCTCTTACATAACCATGGTAGCTTTCTTGAGTCCACATGTAATTGCCATCTAAAAAACATTTTTAATTGGCCAAACCATGAAAAGTTTCACAAACTTGATGCTGGCAAGTTATAGAAAGTGGCACGGGCAGTGTAAATCAGCTTCCCAGTTTGCTTATTCTTGAACTCAACAGAGGTAACTATCACGTTTCTTCCATGCCTCAGTATGGATCCATCAACTTCCACCACCATCTGAAAATTTAAGACAACCATACTTCATCATATTGACATGGTAATGCTGTAGATGCGATAGATCAATCTCAAATTTACATTTAAGTCATAACACAGAAGGTAACATAAGCCAACCCAATCAAAGCTGAAGCCACTGTCAACTCCTAATAAATCAAACTGCAACAAATTCAATTTCCGATCAACTAACTTCTACTTCACAAGCAAGTCAGCTTGTGAATACTAGCTGACGACATCACTTATTAAATTCCAAAATGGATTTCTGTGTAGGCCGGCTAAATAAAATTGCTTGGACTAAGAGTGGCATTATGAACAACAATTAGTTCCCTAGGATCTTCCCTGAACAGAACATGAAATAAAGTCTAAAATTAGGTAAGTCCGAAGCTTTCCTAATGGTTAGATGATAAGAAGTCTAAAATCCGAAATGGTGAACAATGCAGATTCTCTCTTTAGCCAAGCACGAGCTTTTAGAGAAGCTATAAACAAATGTCGGAAGAGGCTCTCTAAGCAAGTGGCAAAGAAGAACACACCAATGAAAAGTGTGCATCTGTGTGCATGCTAGCACACCCTCTAGTGGCAGCTTAGAGAACATTTTTCCCATTAATGTAATAGCCAGAGGACATGATTTGAAGAATAATGCTCTTTGATTTGCAAAATTTGGTTTTGTAGATTAGTTGGTGTATAGCTGGTAGATTCAGGATGTACATGGTGGATTCCAAGTGATGAATACAAATGCGGATTTTTAGTTGAAAGAGTGGACTTTTTTTTTTTTTTTGGCTTTGATGGATTCCTAACCCATGATTTTACATGGATTATTGACCTGTTTTTATCCTTCTCTATCTATTTTTTATTATTAAGTATAGGACAAATCTACTCGAATTCCCACTATTGTGTTGTTACTGTTCCTGACTTTTTCATTCTCATATTATCTTTAAGAACTGTTCCTGGACATTTGTCTCCATCAGCTTGCTTACAATTCCTGATTTACTTCTCTCAATTTTGGTCTAGAATTTCTAGATATCCTAATGGGAATTTCAGTTCTAGTTGTGCTCTCTGTTTTCCTAGTGACAGTAGAATTTCAAGATACTGCTAGTTTAGTGCTGAAGTTTGCACATCTTTCAATGTCTCACAATAAATATCAATCATGCTGATTTGATTTGCTTCAATTACTAGCTTTTCTCTTTCTCTGGTTCTTATTACTATAATTGGTGTCCTGTTTGAGCTAGATTCCAACTGGATTTTCCTAGTTAGAGTTTAGTCTTCATCATGAAGACTCCCTCATAGGATCAACATAACCAGCATTCAATGGTGACACCCCAACAACTGACATAAGATCCACAACCATCTACTTTTGATTGGTTTATTCTTTTGGCACTCAAATGAATTTTAGAAAACAATTAAACAGGAACATAGGTAATCAATCTCCTAAGGAGGGATAATATGGTAATTTACTTTTGTCCCATTCATCCTCTCACTGTGGACAACCCTTTTGCCAATGACATCCCCATAACTTGATCACTCTCATCTCAACATTCCTTTCATTTCATCACTTGAAAACAATTGGATACAACGCTGACTACCACAAAGAGCAACCTTTTGTTTCATCTCTCTATGTGAACCTTACCTTAACGAAAGCTATGCAACTCCTTTCCTTAACTTTTTCTCCATCTCACCTCCCTTCATCCATACTACTATACTAGATGAGAATCACAGGAACATTGAAGGCAACTTAGTAAGCAATTAAGCCTCTTTCCATTTCTGTGCTTTTTTCTTACTTCTCTAACATATTTCTACTACTTGAAAGTTGCAATGCTCTAGTGGGCTCCTTTCCGGTCTCAATTCAAAAGAAAGTTCATCAATTAGTGAAGATATTCAAATGTGACATTTGAATTTGAGGTTTCATGACCTAGTATATATTCGATGTGGCTTGAAAGATCAGCATAAATGGGAAACATGACCAGACTCACAGTTTTAAGGCTGCAAAGGATAACCTCAGATGGCCAGAGATGCTATCAGAAAGGAAGATGGGATTGTTTATGCTTCCTCATCTGTTTTTTGAAGGGACCAGATGAACGAAGGAAGGGTAGCATACACTTCACCCACAGAGGTACTATGCAGATTGCAGACAAATATGCTTCTAAAATGTGATACCAGGGTTTTTATTCTTTTGGGTGGGGGGAGCTGACCTTTTGTACTGTGTTCTTTCTTATCCATCTAAAGGCAACCCTTCAGATAAGAGAGGTTCATGGAAATGCCTATCTCATTTATAGGGCATTATCTTCTGTAAATGTTTCACCTCAAAAGAATCAATCTCTTACCTAGATTCTGTAAACTTGAGGATATTGCGTTTTAGTTTAGGTAAGAGTGTAAGACCTACAACTAAACATAAAATCCATCTTTACCCAGAAGGAACTGTAGGAGAGAAATTAGGAAGGGGACACTAATCTGTACATTTCTGGACCCAAGATCCTTTATATTCAGCAAAATGCAACCTTTTTCCAGATCATATTCAAATTCTACAGGCGCCACCTATAATGGCTATAATCTTGACTTTATACTTGTCTTCTTTGATTATGAATCCATCGAACTTTCACTCACAGCATCTCCCAATTACAATAAAATGCAATCCTAATATATTAACAAATAAATCAGTCAAATGAATCACATTTGAAAATTTTAAAATAATTAAGTTTAGGAGGTCAGCCTGAATCATACTAACAATGGCAATGCTCTGACACAACCATTAACGCAAAACCCCCCAGCAACAACAGAACTGGTGGCAATTAACGCCAAAGAGCAATTCAGGGAAAGCATAATAGACAGATAGTTAACAAAATGAAAAGGGGTGCTCACGTTAGGTGTTGCAGCAGAGAGATAAGTCACAGCCAATTCCCCAAGAAACAATTTCTTATCCTCAGCGGCGACAGTTCGAGCACAAGCTGTGCACACCATCTCTGCAATTCCGGTAACTGCCCCACCATGCAACGAGCCGTACGGATTCTGCCACCGAAATCAAATCTTGATATACCACAAGATCAATTAAATCGTACAACATGAACGACAACTATCATACCAGGACAGGGGGCTTGATGGAGAGAAGGCAAGTGACGCGGCCGCGTTCAATCTTCTCAACCTTAAGAAGGTCACGAATCAGATTGTTGTAAGTAACCTGAACCTTTGAGAAGTCTCTTAGATTTTTTTGGAAGAAACCTTGGGTTAAGGAAACCCAAGAATCAGGCATGGCAGGAGAGATCGTTGGAGCATGGGGAGTTGCAGTTGGTTTTGACATATTGGGTATTCTGTTTCTGGCACTTGCGCTCGAATTTGTTGTCTCCCAATCCTTCACGCTGGAAAAAACACATCAATCGATCGGTGGAGAAAGTACAGAATCCGCAGCTGATCTCAATCATCACCGAAGGAAGCTTTTCCCAAATCTCGGTTTCCCCATTACGGGTACACTCTCTTAACAGTGTCGCTTCGTCGTTAAACCGAAAATAGTCGCCACCTGCACTCGTCTGCTTCTACTCGTCTAGTCGTCTACACGCGAAGGTAAATAATTTATTGGAAAACCCTTTCATCCGTCAAACTAGAATCTTTTTCTGCCATGCTATGATTTCTTCCTCTTTTCTTATTCATCATAATCGACCAGTCACTGCGACGCCCAGAGGCCCGGAAGGCGAGTGGAAAGGTGCAATTTTGATCTCAACCACTCATTTTGCATATTTTATTTTTGGTTATCAGTAGGGATGGTTAAAAAAAAATTAACATAAGAAACGAATGATCCAGATTTCGGCCTCAACAACTCATTCCATCATCGCTATATAGTTCAGTGCTGCAGCACTGTGCAGCACTAAGCTCTATCCCACCCAAACAGTTGCTGAGGCCAACAAGTATTCTCTCCGCCCTCGGGGAGGGTCCTCCCGTCCCCCTTAAGGCTTCTGGATGGGCGACACATAACCTGTGCAGGTGTAGTTTAAACCACATATTGCCCAGTTAGAGACCTAGGTGGATGGGCAAACGCTCTCCTTTGTATAGAGGATCTGAATTCTCTGGAGATACCCTTCATGCCACTCACATTTCCAATGAAGCTTCCATTGCCTTACTACTGGGCTGTTCTCAATGAGAATTTCTCAATTCGTGTCGAGTAAATTTTCCTTTACTTTATGGCCGGAATCTTAATCAACACTTGAGTTACTTCAGATTTATATATTTCTTGATCTCTCTATTTTATGTGAGTAGTCAAATAAGATTTGAGTCTTTTTTCCTTATGATACAAAGGAGAACTTAAATCTCTCTTTCCGCTGCTCAATAATGGCTAAGGGTATCAGGGATAATTGAAAAGAATGAGACACGAAGAGGTTTATACATTGTCATCAACAACGATGCATGCATCTTATAAATAAAAGCACTATTTCTATGAATTTGCAGTCTGTTTATTCCATTGTCTCCGTGACAGTGCCATAGCTCCATCTCTTACATAACCATGGCAGCTTTCTTGAGTCCGCACGTAATTGCCATCTAGAAAACATTCTTAATTGGTCAAACCATGAGAAGCTTCACAAATTTGATGTTGGCAAGTTATAGAAAGTGGCACGGGCAGTGTAAATCAGCTTCCCAGTTTGCTTATTCTTGAACTCAACAGAGGTTACTATCACGTTTCTTCCATGCCTCACTATGGATCCATCAACTTCCACCACCATCTGTAAATTTAAGACAACCACATTTCATTATATGGTAATGTTGTAGATGTAATGGATCTATTTTAAAACCACATGAAGCCATTAAACAAATGGTAACAGAAGTCACCCAACCAAAAGCTGAAGCCACTATCAACTCCTAAATCAAACCACAAAAAAAAAAAATTCAATTTCTGATCAACAAACTTCTCCTTCACAAGCAAGTCAGCTTGAGAAACAAGCTGACCATGTCACTTATTAAATTCTAGAATGGATTTCTGCAAAGGCCAGCTAAAATAAACTTGCTTGGACTAAAGGTGGCATCATGAACAAAAATTAGTTCACTAGGTCACTCCCTGAACAGAACATGAAATAAAGGGAATGGAAGCAAACTTGGGAAACTCCCCAGTTGCCAATGGCAATGAAAGTCCTAAACTGACTCCACTATTTAAAAATAATTAAGAAAATAGACTGCAAACAGGACGATACTTGTAATATCCCAAGAAGCCTGCAAACAGGACTAATAATATCCTAATCCAGCATAACTCAAAAACCTTAACTATGATTTAAAATAAGAATTTAAACAATAACTCATGATGGACCCATCTTCAGTTTGTACAATAATTAGGTGGCTTTGGAGCTTACCTATTGGTTAGATGATAATCTGAATAGGTGAACAACGCAGATTTAGCACAAGCTTTCAGAGAAGGTATAAACAATGTAGGAAGAGGGTGTCTGAACAAGTGGCATAGAAGAAGGCACCAGGGGGGGGGGGGGGAGAGAGTGTGTATGCATGCTAGCATACCCTCCTGTGGCAGCTTGAGAACAGGTTTTCCATAAATGTAATAGCCATTAGGGGATTCACAATGATTTGAAGAATAATGCTCTTCAATATACATGGATTATAAACCTGTTTTCCTTCTGTATCTATTTTTCTATCTTAATTAATCAAAGGTCAAATCTACTCAAAATTCCTGCCACTGTGTTGTTCCCCCTCCAAACTTCTACATTCTCGTATTATCTTTAAGAACTATTTGTGAACACTTGTCTGCATCAGCTTGCGAATAATTCCTCATTTACTTCTCTCAATTTCTGTCTAGAATCTCTAAATATCCTAATGGGAGTTTCAGTCTAGTCGTGCTCTCCTGTTTTCCTAGTGACAGAAGAATTTCAAGATACTCTGCTAGTTTGATGCTGAACTTTGCCTATCTTTCAATCTCTCACAATAGATATCAACCATGCTAATTTGATTTGCTTCAATTACTAGCTTTTCTCTTTCTCTAGTTCTTATTACTATAATTGGAGTCCTGTTTGAGATAAATTCCAATTGGATTTCCCTGGTTAGGGTTGATGAAGACTCCCTCATAGGATCTACATAACCAGCATTCCAATGGTGACGACCCACAAACCGACACAAGATAACCAGCATTCAATGGTGACAACCCACAAACCGACACAAGATCCTCCATCAAGACAGCTGTGAATTTTTTATTGGTCTTCTGCCACTGAAATGAATTTTAGAAAACAATGTAACAAAAGATTTCTCATTAAGACCTTTTGTGTTCTCAAGTTGAATTTAACCTAGTTTTTCTAACCCCTTTGTGCACTTTAATATATCTCCTAAGGAGAGTTAATATGGTAAATTCACTTTCATCCCATTCATCCTCTCACTGTGGACAACCCTGTTCCCAATGACATCCCTATAACTTGATCACTCTCATCTCAACATCTCTTTCATTTCATCACTTGAAAACAACAACTGGATACAACACTGACTACCACAAAGAGCAACCTTTCGAATCATCTCTCTGTGTGAGCATTACCTACGCAACTCCTTTCCTCCACTTTTTCTTCATCTCATCTCCCTTTCGTCCCATCACTAGATGACAATGACAGGAAAATTGAAGACAACTTAGTAAGCAATTAAGCTTCTTTCCATTTCTTTGCTTTTTCCTTCTCTAACATATTCCTACTACTTGAAAGTCAACGCTCGTACACAACCGTGAACACCCCCAGAAACAACAGAACAATTTAGGGAAAGCAAAATAGACAGATAGTTAACAAAATGAAAAGGGGTGACTCACGTCAGGAGTTGCAGCAGAGAGATAAGTCACAGCCAATTCCCCAAGAAACAATTTCTTGTCCACGGCGGCAACAGTTCGAGCACAAGCTGTGCATACCATCTCCGCAATCCCTGTAACAGCCCCTCCGTGCAACGAGCCGTAGAAATTCTGCCACCCGAATCAAATCTTGAATTTGTATACCACAAGATTGATTAAATCATACAAAATAAAGCAGAATCATCATACCAGGACAGGGGGCTTGATGGAGAGAAGGCAAGTGACGCGGCCGCGTTCAATTTTCTCGACCTTGAGAAGGTCACGAATCAGATTGTCGTAATTAATCTCGCTCCTGGCAGCTATTGGAACCTTTGAAAAATCTCCCAGATGTTGCAAGAAATCTTGGGTTAAGGAAACCCAAGAATCAGGCATGGCAGGAGAGATCGTTGGAGCATGGAAAGTTGCTGTTGGTTTTGACATGATCGGTTTTCTAGCACTTCGCTCGAATTTGTTGCTTTCCAATTCCTTCACGCTTGAAAAAACACATCAATCGATCACTATGTGGTACAGAATCCGCAGCTGATCTCAGTCAAATTGTACCAGCAACAGTTCCCCACCACGGCATCGCCGAAGGAAGCTTTTTCAAATCGGAGTGTCGATTTCTTCATAAATCATAACCAGTACCCCCTCTCTGAATTCACACATGAAGTACTATTGGGATCGTGTGCACGTGAAGGTAAATAATTCCTTGAGAAAGCTTTTCATCCGTCAAATTAGAATCTTTTATCTACCAGGCCGTGATCAGGCGGCCTCAAAATCACTATTGATTTAGTAATTGGCCATGTGTAGCCAGTCAATGCGTATGGTTGGTTAATTGAGCAGTTAAAAGCCCCAAACTTGGATAGAAGGTCTCGAATCCGGATCATCTCCCCGTCGGTGCTCCCCCACGCCTTCCTGACCACAAAAACCAGTAGGGCCCACTGGTGAAAAAAAAGTATTTTCATCGTGGGCCCCACTGATTCCTGATCACAGCCTAGCATTACCAAACCACCTGTCATTACTTTTTGGCCACTACGTGTAATTACTAATTTAATGCAGATAGCAAACATAACACAAACTATTAGGTTGGATGCATTTTCATCCCGGATGCTCCATCAGTGGATCAGTAACATAGCTCAGTGTAGTTTTTTTTAAGGGATAGAAGTTAGATGGCTTGCAAAGTAATATTTGTAAGTATTTTTAAGTAATATAGCTTTCTTTATCTTAATAAAAAATTTAAAAAAATACCGTGAAGTTTCGGTGTCTCCGTTCTTGCCGCTCAAATTTCCTGTGGAGCTTCTAGTGCCTTACAATTGGGCTTGTTCTCTTCTTTTATTTTATTTTCTGGGTAGATGGTTAATACTTAATCAACACTAGAGGTAAGGGTGTCAATACGGTACCGAAACCATTTAACCATACGGTACTGTACCGTTTAAAATCGCACCGATTCAAATTCTGTACGATATGTACCAAAACCGTTTTCTGGAATTTGGTACGGTACGGTTTCGTTTCAGACGGTACACCGTCGGTACATACCGTACCGAATACCATTTTTCATACCGTTTTAAGGTTATTTTTGTAATTTTAGTTTAACCTTTAAACCCTAATAAGTGAATAACCAAGTTACCAAGGTGCTAAAGGACTATAGTTGTACTATATGGAGAGAGAGGTAGAGAGTTCTCGCCAGTCGCCTCTCGTTCTTCGTTCTTCTGTCTGGGTAAGGAGTAAGGATAAGCACATCGCCTCTCTTTTTAGTTGTCGTTATCAAGTGTTTTTCAATTCGGTTGCCAGTGAGGGGTGAGTGAGGTTCTTCAAGCTCAAGAACCAGGCGATTGCAACAGTGGCAGGGTCAACATATGCATACGGCCGGTGAGAAGGTAACTATTCTATTTGTGTTTCAATCCTGAGTATGTATCTGAACTCATCTGATGGAGATGTCCAAAAATGGAGCATTTTACTTGAAATGCTACATTCTAGATGTTCGATAAATGGTTGCTTAGAAGTTAGAAAATGTAAACTTGAAACCCATCCTACCATAGGTTGCTTAATATCATCAAAACATGAGCAGACCGTATCTATTGAGCCCCAGGCACCAGCTTCTTTAGTGGGCCGCCGAGTCCCGTGGCTGCAATCAGTTGATTGGCTTACCAAATTGCAGTTTAGACTGGCTTTGCAATTGGTACATATGATTACTATACAAAAAAAAACTTACAAAACCAATCCTCTCCCTATAAACCAAATTCTCCTTTTATTAATTATTAAAAACTAACCATAAAAAAATTAATAAAAAAAAAAAACAATTATAGATGGCCCCAAAAGAAAAAAAGTAACAAA